>NW_020897736.1:3078233-3626972 GCF_003984885.1 Neopelma chrysocephalum
GGCGGCGGCGGCGCGGGGCCGCGGGCGCTGAGCGCGGGGTGGGAGCATGGCCGAGGCGCTGCGCCAGGAGCCGCCGGGCGGGCCCGAGTCGGAGGCCGAGCTGTCGCAGCGGCTCGCCCGCACCAAGGCCCGCTCGTACGGCAGCACGGCCAGCGTGGCGGCCCCGCTGGCAGAGCGATACGTGGAGCACCGGCTGAGCGCCGGGGACACGCTGCAGGGCATCGCCCTCAAGTACGGCGTCACGGTAAGGGAGGGAGCGCCGCTGGCGCCGGCACAGGGGCGGCGGGGCCCGGAGCGGCGCTTGGAGCCGTGGAATGGTTTGGGTTGGAAGGGAGCATGAAGATCAGCCAGTTCCAACTCCCTTGCCCTGGGCAGGGATGCCTTCCACTAGGCCAGGTTGCTCAGAGCCCCAGCCAGCCAGGCCTTGAGCGCTTCCAGGGATGGGGAGTGCAGAGCATCCCTGGGCAGCCCGTGCCAGCCCGGCTCCGCAGCGGTGGTGGGGCCCCGAGCCGGGACAGGACAGCAGCTTGTCCCTTAGAGCATTTCCCACCCACAGCGGGCAGAAAATGATGTTCTCCCCGTGTTACGGCGCTGGCTTTAGTTTCGGTATTTGAAATGATGACATCTGAGTTCATGGCCTGCTCGGAGGGTCAGCACCCGGCGAAGGGCTGAAGTTCACACTGCCCGGCCAGGACACGGCTCCAAACTGACAAGCACCGGGATCCCGGGATGGGACAGAGGTCCCTGGGAAAGGAGACACGCTTACTTCCATCAGGAAACCTATACCCACGCAACTATTCATTACTACACTCACTTCAGATTAAAAAAGAAATTAAATTTATCTTGAAGAGAATCATTATTTTGAGCTTGACGCATAGGCTGTGACAAGGGGAAAGAGTTTCTTCTAGTAGCTTCAGGGCTAAACATTCTTCCCTTGTGATCTGCCTCCCAGCCCAGAGGTGAGGCACAAGTACCACTGGTTTGAAAGTGTTGCTTTTCTGCCTACTTTCTATGGAGAAAGAAAGTTTATTTCTGTGAAAAATGCTGAAAGGCTTATGGCAGCTGAGGACATGCAGAGTCCAGTAGGGTCTACCAGCACTACCATTCCTGACAGAGCAGAGCTCACCTACCCTGCCTTCATCTCTGCTTTTTTGGGGCCCATAGACTGATATGCATCTTCAGTAGTCCCAACATGCAGAATTGCTTGGGGCCAAGCAGCTGATGAGCATGGCAATGGTACACAGTCAGTGTCACACTCACATCAGCTGCAAACAGCACCTTCAGTTGGGCTCTTTCTAGAAGAGGTACAATACAGTCCCAAACTAATAGGCTCTGACTGGAACGGTTTCTTTTCCTTCTCTTGGTCTGCAAGATCTACTAAAGCCTTCCATCACCTTAATAGCATTCAGCTTTTGTTGTGGAATGGGTTAAAAAGTCAATTTCTCTTCCCTTTTGAAAGATTATGCCACTTTTGACCAATTCTTTTTGGCAACGGGGCTAATGACACTTTGGATTTACACTGGTCCACATTAAAATGAAGTTTTGCTCACTAAGAAGGCAAAGCAGCACATTGGATGTTTGATTTCTTTTTTGTTTTTGGCAGCACTTTCCATTATGGATAAAGTCTCTGGCCTAAATGTTTTAGCCATGTTATTCCTCATTCAGAAGTGAAAAATATAAACAGATTACTAAAATAGTAGTTTTACAGAAAAAAAGTCATTTCTAAACAGTTTAAAACCCCCTTTCAGCTAAAGTGAAGTTGTGGATCAAACCTGTACAAATAACTTTAAGTTATGAACCATAAACTTTGTTTATAGTATGAGTTTAATAAGCTTTTGCTGTGTTGATGATGCATTTAAAGTATAAATGTTGGGTTTTTTTCCCCAACATGTCATTAGTTATTCAATTTAGTGTTGGTAAGTATTGTGCTTAAGAAACCAGAGCTGCATCATTATAGACTTCAGTTGAGAAAGGTTAATCTGACATGAAGTGTCCCAAAGAGCAGGGCCAAGTTTGGTGAAATTAGCCATTGTGTTTCTGTTTTAATGGGTTTCAACCCAGGGTAGGAATGTGTGCAAACGTGTTTGCTTTTAGCAAAATGAAGAACATCGTGGTTTCACACAATGACAAGGACTCACTTCCCCTGAAGAGTCATTCCATTTGCTTCCTGCATCATGCATCCTTGGCTAGGAGTGGGAGTTGCTGTAATGAAAACATCAGAATTATCTTTGGCTGCCCTTGCCTCCAGTATCACTTTTTTAGAAGTTTCTCCTGTGGTTTTCCTCTCTGGGAGTTACTTTGTAGCAAGAGACATCCTGTCCAATGCCTGCTTTGGCATGACTTGGCAGAGACAGTCCAGGACAGATGAAAATGTCATGTTGGGGGAGAGAGATCAGTGTGCTTTGTTTGGCCTCATGCTCTGCTCTTCACCCCATCCCCCAGATACTGGCTATTAATCTTTACAACTTGCCTCCATTATATCTTCCTTCTGGGTAAATTAACACTGGGAATTCATGTTTGGTATCATATTTATGGTTCAGTGCAAGTGCTGTATCTCTTTTGAGGGGAGAAGAAAGAGGACTATGTTTCATTGTCAGTAGAAGCAGTTTTAATTACTTAGTTCAGCACCAGTTTATGCATTAGTGCAGGTTCAGTTAAAGTATTAAGCACGTGCTTTTGCTCTTTCACTGTGACAGATCTGTAGCTAACAAACCCAAGTTCAGTCTTCCTAGCACTAAAAAAAGAAAGCTCTTGTTAAATTCTGTTCTCCATACGCCTATGAGTGTCATACTGACTTTAGGAATTATATATTGCACATATGAATTAACCTGCTCAAGGCTGAGGGATGTTCTGTTTAGAACCAAGTACTTTCCATTTCATTGTTACTCAGTTCAGACGTACACAGTCTTCCAAATGCCATGAGGTGGTACTTTGGTAAGAAATAACCAGAGGTAGAATTACAGAGAAGTAGGAGAGAGAATAGCAGTACAGTGCATTATTTATCAGCTGTCGAAGCACCACCTTCCAACTCCCCTGCAGTAAAGATCTCAGTTTTCAGCTTCTGTATTGTATTAGAGAATAGCTCCAGCTAGTATTTTAAACATGTTTTACACCCATCCAGGCAGACAGCTTTTAGAAATTTTAACAGTTGACATTCACACTAGGGCCATTATAAGGTCTCATGACTAAGTCAGGTGAAACTTCCTTTATGCCCTTCAGATAGTGCTCAGCTTGGGAGAGAACTTTTACCCTCTACTGTATGAACCTGACTAAAAACAGCTTCCAAGCTTCAAGAGCTGGTAGAGTAGAGAGCTTCTCTTACTTGTAGTAACTTACTGTGAGTCACCAGATGTTAGCTATTCAGTTTTTGAAAGGGATTATTAAATCTAAGCATTTCATCATTTTAGCCATCTGCATCAACAGGTTGGGGTTATCTTTAACCAGAGAATACATTTTTTTTAATATTTAACAGTTAGAAATTCCTTCCTGCTGAGCTTTACTGCACTGTTTTCACTACCTTCCCACACACCTGTCCTTTCTAGAGAGAATCCTATTTACTTTTAGGGAGAAAGATTTCATCAGGTTTCCAGGACCCAAACAAATGCATCCATGCAGGACACCAGTTCTATAACAGCACTGCAGCAGATACTTTTAGTGCACAGTACAGGTCTACACTGCATGGAGTAGTTGATTTGAGTTCTGCAAGTGGCCACACAATCTCACATCTGCACAGACATGCAGAGTGCAGTAGGTTCCCTTGGATCCCAGTAGGTTCCCCTGCTGGTATGTTCAGTGTGAGGAATGCACAGGCATGTTTAAGCCAGTTATCTGGTAACAATGGTCTTTTCTTTTGAGGTTGGGAAGGACTCCAAGTAGTGCCAAAGTTTAAGAGAGTTTAAGACTGACAAGGATAAGATGATGGAGCAATTTTCTCATCATCTGAGCACTGAACTCTAGATACTTCAGACTTTGAAGCAGTAAGTGGCTAGTACTTGGAGCACTCAGCTCTGAGTGATTATGCTAGGAGCAAGACTGCTATTATGGTAAGACTTACAGTCTTTATTCTTATTCACTTTAGCTCCATGTAGTTCAATAAAAATAATTAACAGTTCTAATGAAAGCATGAGGGTTTTTTCTGTTCTCTTTATACTTATTTTCAAGCAAGTTTTATTTAGAGGGCATTTATCATTGCAGTACTGTAGTGATTGGGGATTTTCTGCTTATTACAGTCACCAGGGGACCAGAATGGTAATTTTTATTTTCCTCTTAGAACTTTCACTAATGAAATCATGAATTCAGGTTATAACTAAAGCATAAAGTCACATAATCATGGATACAGATTTCTGTGCTTTTTAAAAGCTTGCAGTTGAGAAACAGGAAGTTAGTTTGTTGACTTAGAAATTTTGATGAGTTAGAACTTAAACATTTTTAGTAGGGACACAGTATAAACATTTACTGGGAGCTTTCCTTTGCCTGTAAAGCAATGGAATTTATAAGAGCTTCTCAGATTAAATATAGAACAAGGGAGTTTTATGCATTAGCATGCTGAGAAAGAAGGTTGCTTCTGTCACAACCTTGGTTACAATCTGTCACAATCTTGGGTAAAAGTAGCATAAAAAGTATGTAACAGGCGTGTGGTAGCTGTTACCAGGCGCATTATCACACACATGAGGTTGCTGTTGAAGGTGCTGCAGATTCAGTTTACTGAACAAATGCAGCCATTGGTCTATGCAGCTGCATGACAGCGTTCGAGTCCCCCATTCTTTTCACTGCCTGACTCCTCACTGAAAATCAGGACTTCAGATGAAGTCTGAATGTGTTACATCAGCTGGGGGGATGAGGCATATACTGCTCTTCCAGGACTTGTGTTGCTCACTGTCCTAGAATCCTCAAGGTAACTTCATTGCCCCTTATTTGGATTCTGCATGTTTTTGCCAGAGGGTTCACCTGCAGCACCTGCTAGCAGTTCTGAGCCTTACTGTAATATAAATCCAAATCAGCAGTACTTTTGCAACAGAATTTTTATTCTTTGGCAGGTCGTTCATGTGAGCCTGTATAGAGACTGGAAGACTGTTCAACAAAAGCATCTTCAGGTAGCGCAAGACTTTAGAAAAAGCAGTAGTTTGGAGTCAAGTCTACGTGAAAGAAGCTAGGATGTTAGCAAGGCTAAAACAGAGCATGCACTCTGAAATCACTTTGAATGCAAACAGACTCTTTCCTGAAGTCATTGCTGCTGCAAAGAAAGTATAGATTTATTATAACTAAAGGGTATTGTACTACTTCAGAAAGTTAGTACTTTATACTTTGCCAAAACCTAATAACTTACATTTTTCCTATCTTTTTCAGATGGAACAAATAAAGAGGGCAAATAAACTGTTCACTAATGACTGTATATTTCTGAGGAAAACCCTGAATATTCCTGTTGTATCAGAGAAACCATTACTGTTCAATGGACTTAGTTCACTGGAGTCTCCTGAGAATGAAACTGTTGACAGCTCCCCTTCTTGTGATGAAGGACTAGTAACAGTTCAGGAAGAAAGTAGTTCTTCTCCCAGTCCTCAAGAGCCTGACAGTCAGCCCACTGCACCAGAAGAATTATCTGCCAAAGATTTCCTACAGAGATTGGACTTGCAGATTAAGTTATCCAAACAAGCAGCCAGAAAACTAAAAGATGACAATGTCAGGTAAATGCCTCTTTTGGTATTAAGCATGTTAATCTCACCCTGAAGGCATTTTAGTCTAGACTGGACCCTCTTTGTGGGGCCTCTCAGACAGCATCTGCAGCTTTAATTTGTCAACAGCAAGTCTCTGCTATTATCACGCACCAGATACATTGAAAGCACAGCATTAGCAGGTGCCTTGATATGGCAGTTGGAAAGGCTGCCTCACAATACATGGTTTAGAGAATAGCAATAATATTTCATAAAAGCTGGAAGGGCAGCGTTCTCCAAGATGCCTTGCTGTCTAAGAGGGCAACTACTTAAGCAAAGCCATAGTTTTCAGTAGGCCTACGTGGAAGCTGAATGTGTACAGCAAGGCATGATTTCATTTTTTTTCTGTCCCAAATTGCCTCATTATTGTGTAAATATGCTCCATAATGCAGTTTCAGTTAAGCTATCCTATTGCCTTTCCCTGTGCACTCTCTCCCTTTGTGGATCCACCTGTGCAGATGTCATCTTTTCTTCAGTATTTCTTCTACAGCCAGGAGCTCCCCCACATTCACTCATAGAAAAAGCAGTATTTTCTGTCCTATCTGCCTCAGTGGTTATCCCCTCACATATGTAGGTATCCCATGGGGAGCACAGAAAGGCTAAGAGCAAGAGTGGACTTCAGTAGTGTTTGTTCTCCCTGGGACAAGCTTCCTCAGCCTGGTCAAAAGCAACCTCTTGGGCTGGCTCCCTGCCTGTTTATTCTCCTCAGAAATCACCTCAGGGGGGATGCTGAGGTGGCCTTTCCCATGACAATAAAAGGTGTGACTGCAGAGCACTGGTATTGCAAGCAACATACTTTTCACACTAAGCAGAAAGTAACCTTTCAGGACCAAATTTATAGAGCATAGTCCCATCATTTCTTCAAATTAAGGGCTTATTTCAGCAACTTTAAAGCTTTGTTCAATAGACAAAAGTTTGAAGGAGAGCAGTATATTGCATTTAGCAATTGGACAAGCCTCCTTTGGAGAAATATCTCCACAGACAACTTTCCATTGCCAGGACAAAGGTTTAGAGTTATAGTCTCAGGGAAGGCTGGAATGCTTTCACATCTTGTTAACATAGTTGTCCTTTTTTTTTTTTTTGATTGATTACATGAAAGAAAAAATTGCTGTTGGAATCAGAACCTTCTCTGTTCAAACTCATCCACTTCCATTGTTACATATGAAGCCATGTAGAGCATCTATCAAAATGTGCTGCTGCTGACTTTCAGATCATTAGATGTATGTACCTAACACAGACTAGAGGTGTTGATCCAGCAGTTAAACTGTGTGACAGGAAACCACAGTCCCTGCCACAGAAATGCAATTATTTTAACATCCCTTCAACAAAATAACATGCTAATTTACAGAAGGAAATTCACTCAGACTTTACTACCCTGTGAAATACAGTGAAAGCAACACCACACAAATAGTGCACTGCTGCTACTAATATCCATTTCCTGTATTGCTTAAGTTACAACTTGGGAAATGGGGGCCTGGTACCAAGTTTCCTCCTAAGAAATAATGTGTACAGGAGGATGAGTTACTTTCCTACCTCCTGTTCAGATTTAGCAGAGAATTTTGTTAATTATGCACAGAGCACAGTTTTTGTTGGTCAGGATGCTACAGGACACATGAGATACAGAGCTGCAGGCTCTCTGCTGAGCAGGATATTACCCAAAGCTTTCAGTCATGGCCCACAAAAGCCATCCCTGCCTTGTCCTCTCCAACACAGTTGGAAAGGACAGACCCCTTTACAGTCAGACAGGAAGGGGCAGAGGACCAAAGTGAATGTTTATTCCTTGCAGGCAGCAGGAGAAGAGAGAGACCATTGCCAAAAGCCTCAGAGATACTTTTCAGCTGTGTACCATCAATGGTATTTCTGGACCCAGACTGGAAGGTGGCAGCATTCCTTACTGTGTCCCAGCCACGTCCCAGGAGGCACCTGTTCTCCTTCCTGCCCAGACCTTTCTTGTCCCTTGCTTGGAGCAGGAAGCCTTTGAAAAATGGAGCAACCTCATGAATATGCAAGTTTTCTATTAGAGTGAAAGCCATTGATGAAGTTAAAGTGCTGTTTCCAGCTGCTCTGGCCTTCTGTATTAGGGTTGCCTAATACAGAAGTGTGCCAACACTGCCTGTTTGAGAGTAACAAAGGAGCACCTGAAGTTAATCTGCTGCCACCAAAAGTGATATGAAATTAAGGAAACTGCAAGCAGAAGCAGACTATCAGTTTGAGAACTTTAAGAGCCATAACTTCTCACCCTACAGTGAGCCTGATCTGACTGATTGTGAGAACCACAACGTCTGTTTAATTGCTCTTTACTTAGATCACCCTTAAGTTGCCAAGAATGCCTGTGCATACATGCACTGACTCAGATTAAACCACACAAGGCTGTTTTATAGTCAGAAACTGCCTTGTGCTACAAAAGCAGCTTAAGGTGAATTATGTTGTTTAATCACAACTCTTGAAGTCACTCCTTTAAGTGCTTTCAAAAGAATAAAGTATATTAACCTCTAAAGTCAGCTACTTTCCAGCTAAAACCTCTTGCTTTTAGGTAGAAGTGTTGAGGAGCACATAGTTGCAGATTTAGACTAGATACTAAACTATAATAGCTGTGCAAGTAGATAAGCATTAAAGGTTATAGAATGTGATCCACTGAGTTTGTGCCAGCTGCTGTACACTGTTACAGTTTATGTAAGCACATGGATAGATCTACATGCAATACTACTTTACTAGAGTTTCATTGAGTAAGAAATCACTAGCTAATGCATATTTACCCAAGATGCAGTTCAAGCAATAAACTGCATCTTTTTGCTTTGAGCAGTGTTTTTATAATAGGCCAAAAGAAAGGTGAAAGGATTAATGTAGTTGTTTGTAGCATATGTTGCTAACTCATGTATTTGCACATTAGGGAAGAATACTCAGTTTTATCCACATGTGAAATAAAAGCAACATAATAGAAGATATGGTGGTGCTTCATCTTCATAACAGCCCCAAAGGCTGTTATGCATGCTTCAGGGTGTCAAAACTGAAAATGAGTTTAGTTATGCTTTTTGTCTCAGGTAGTTGAACACCAAATGTCTAATGCAAGTCCTTAAGATTTTAGGGTGGTGCTGTGGTAGACCAGAACCCTGAGGCCATGTGCTGTGGTTGTGGGACAGGTCACATCTTTCTGCATTTGCCTTTTAGTGGCTCATTTTGAAAACCTTGTAACTGAGTAGAGCCACTCTAATCACTGTTGGTTATATGAGCTGATATAACTGGTGTCAGCACAGGAGGAGAACCATAAACTGTCACCTGCTCAGTTGCCTTGACCTGAACAGAGGGAAGAGTAGGGTGTTGAAGCTTATTAACTATCAGCTCAGATTGCTGCCTTGTTTAATTGTGCACTCTAGAAGCATCCAAGCATTTGAGTTCATTTGTTCACACTCAGGTGTGCTTGCTCTTACAGAAGTGTTTGATTGTGCCTGATACATACCAGAGCTTGGAGGAGACTTTTTTCAGCTCCTGTATCCTACTGGGCAAAGTGGAGACAGCAAATGGGAAGGGACAGCACTGCAGTGTTTTAATGCTGTGCTGTTCCTTTTCCATTCCCTGAAGGAGAATGTTGCAGTGACTTACCACTCTGCTATTTTAGGCTTCTTAAAAGTGAAGAAAATTGTTTGGTCATTAAGCAGATACACACTGCCATGTTGGTGCCTGTGGGCCACATAAGATTTTATTTTATATAAAGCTCAGCTTGTTTTTAAGCCATCAGAACAGACTTTTACTTGCTATGCACAGTTCTAAGATCTACATTAGTAATATTCCCTGGCCACTACTGTGGTTTACAGTAGTGTTGCAGACCTCTCATGGGCTAGTCCTGCAGCCTGGGATAGAAGGGCAGAAGATGTTCTTGCCCACCCTTGCTGGCAGCTGCAGCAGCAGTTCCAAGCCATGGTCAGAAATGTATTTTACACCTTACAGCCAGTCACTGCTTTGCTTCAGTTCAAGCATAACAACCTAGTATATAGTTTTTATGTCCCTGCCATGCACAGAAGCTCCTCAAAACTAGCTGTAACCCCAGTGCCTTCTGCCCTCTGCTGACATCTAAGAGCCCATAGTCCACATTGCACAAGGGAAGTGGGGACAAAGTCTATACCATGTTACTTGGATGTCTGAAGACCTGCTAATATAACATCAGTATTTCAGTTCTTCAGTTGTCTGTATTCACCCATAATCAACTGCAGCTCATTTCAGTCCAGTGTTTGGCTGTTACCACGTCATTATGTATGTTATTCCTACATTAAGGCTTTCAAGAAGAATGATTGAAAGGCTGATTCTGTTAGCCTTTGATTGGAAGGAAGGTCATTTGCTGTAAGGCTGCCACATTTTATTCTCCTGAAAGGAGAAATATAACAAAACTAAACAGTACAAAGTAATTTCCATTGTAGAGCATAGAAAATAAATTCTCCCCCACTGGACAGTCTGAGCTCTGAAAATGTAGTAGTTCTCCTTCATCCTCACACAAACTAACAGGAGATTGCTATTTGTAACTGAGTTCCAGGCATATGTGGCTAGAAACACATTACCCCAGAAGGGCATATGTCATAACTTCAGAATACACTTTTTGAAATATTTAGCTTCAGCCAAGTAGTTATGGTTGAATTTTACAGTCCTGCAGTCAGGTTTCAGTTCTGAAAAACATTTTAAGATGTGTTGTCTTGAGAGAACTTACAGGTCTGAAGTGGTTTTAGTGCTTATTCAAATAAACATGAATTGTTTGCTTCCTTACTTTACTGTCATGCCAGGTGTCATGGAAAGTATTCCATGGCAGTTTTGTATGCAGCATGGATTATGTAAGGAAGGATGCTACTTAAATGTTGTGCACGTGTCATCTGTATCTTAAGATCATCCTTGATGCTGGTTCTGCAGCATCACTAATGTAAACAGATGTATTTGTAAGAATGGCTAAAAATCTGTTCACAGTACTACTGTAACCACACATCCCTGCAATAACTACCAGTTTCATCCAAAACTTGGGTTTTTTGAGGTTTCTTTTTTTGAAAAGATTGCTTCAAGGCAAAAGAAATATTATGCCTTTGGCTTAAGATAATACTTTCACTGGGAAAATGAGTGCAAATTACTCAGCTGCTTGATTAGTTTGTAGAGTTCTTCTCTCTGATTCTATTTTGGGAGGCTGTATGAAATTTCAGTTGTAGATAAATAATCATGTTTAAAAGTTATTAGGGAAAGCACGATTAGGGTTTTGATATTGAAATATTTAATTTTTACCTCATACCATTATTAGACTATTGGAATAACTGTACCTTTGTATGAAGGCACATACAATATTAAAAGTAATCCTTAGAAGCTCACAGTGTAGCATCTGTAAAGTCTTTCTGGTCTCACCAAAACACTAAAATTGGCAGCAGCTTTTAGACTAGACTCTCAGGAACAAAATTTTGAAGCCACAGTAGTACAAAACAATGATCTTTGGAGGACTTGGCATGCTTGAATTAGTACTGGATGCTGCACTGCAATAGGTTTACATAACCACTTTTTTTTTTTTTTCAAAGGCAATCAAGTAAATAGCAGGCAGACTGATTTTTCCTGAGGATGTTTTAGTAGCAACACTATTTACCATTGTTCAGTCATTGCATTCACAATAACACTTTGGGAGAACTGTTTTTCCTAAGAAAATCCAAGTGATGATTCTCCATGGTGATTGATGCTCAGGAAGTACACATCAGGGAGCCCACTCAAGGAATGTCCTTGCAGCAGCAAGACACAGATCCAGCTACAGCTCCTGTTCTTGCTTCATTTGGTCCATCTGTACCCCTGCCATTCAAAAGGTTGAAACAAACCTCTAACTAAGCTTATTTTGTAAGATAAGAAATTGAGAGTAACACTACAGGAATTCCATTATGCCCTCCACTTTTTTATCCTTTACAGGATTTCTTATTGATTTGGCAATGTAGTGTCAAGAATAGTACTTTCTGATGTTGTTGAACTTACACAACTTTATTTGTGTTCAGCATTCTGTTTTTTAAACATAACAGGAACTCTAGAGATGTGTAATTAACAGTATTATACTGCAAGTATTCCTTTTGGGCAAGGCTGGCTTTGCTTAATTTGATCCATTATGAAAACTAGTTACCTGCATTTTCATTACAGCTTTACTGTTGAGACATGGTATGTTCCTGACCTGATGATTATGATCATTTTCTTTTTAGAGAGGAGGAGGATGAGGAAGGTCCCTATGCAACTTCTTCATATCACCAGTAGAAGACACAGATGTGATGGCCTGAAAACTTCCCATGAAATCAGTTCTTAAAGAACTAAACAGTCAATAATTCGAAACCCAAGTCTTTTGGACTCATCATCTTGATGTACTTAAAAGAAGTCATGAATGGGTAATTGCACTGAAACGATGACCTCTTCTGCCTTCCATAGGTTAATGTCCTTATGCTATATCAACAAAGGGTTTAAGCCTTCCAAAACTAGTCATGGCCTTTCTACCCCTTCAGTGCAAACTGTAGCATGGTAGCAACAATATATCCTTGAGGTCACCTTTATGCAGGATGTTGATCTTTAGTAAAGATTTTGTAAATAATTGTTAAAGTGAAATTTGTTTTAAGTATTTAAAAATATTAAAGTTTGCTTGTAAATGACAACCTATGAAAGTAATAGGAATTTACATATTCTGCAAACATAGGCAAGTTTGCTGTGAAAGTTTTGTCTACTTCAGGGCTGCAGAACTTGCCTCTGAACTCTGTGTGTGTGTCTGTGTGTGGTTATGATGTATTCCTAGAAAGGGGAATTCAACTTGCTTTGATGAGTTAAAGCCTTTATGGCTAAACAACTGTTTGCAAATTGGACTTCTGCTAATACAAGGGACGAGTTACAGCCAGAGATTTTTCTTTGTGAGATATGACATTGGAATATCAGGTGTATGTTCTTGTGTGCAGTTATATTTTGTGTGGGTTTAATTTAATAAAATACAAAAATACCGATGTGTCTGTTCATAATGCAGTGAGTTTGGTCCTAGCCTGTTTTGTGTGAAGAATGGTTTGTCTAGTTATATGAACTATTAGATACTAATATCAGGGTAAATAGTGTCCCTTACCTTTACCATATAACTCACCCTCCTCAATGAGACCTGTAAGAGCTATTTTCTCTAGTTGTCCAGTCAAGAAAACTATTAAGATGAGAAAGATGAAAACTATTAAGAGCCTCCCTGACAAGCCTTCCCTGTTCTGAGAAGAAATGCCAGTGTTCAAGTCTGCAGGTAGACCTCACCTGAAGCTCAGGAAGGCAGAATGCAGCCTGCATTCACTCTTTGCCCCAAAGTTAGTGTATTAGCAACTTCTTATTAGGCATCCTAAATTTTTTCCTCAAGTATTCAATAAGCTTCACAAAACTCCCATCATTAAAGACTTGCTGGATCCCCACTGTGACAGATGCAGTTTCCTGTCTTTCTGCTCATCAATATAATTTGTCATTCCCTTAAAGCAAAACCCTTTTGCAGTATGTTAAGAGAGAAGCAATATAGAAAGTTTCATTGATTTACTAAAACCAGAAGTAAAAATTCCAAGCTTGGCAGGAATTGGTATTTCCCTAGAGCTGGCAGGAGCTCAGACCCAGCAGGCTCATTCAGATCAACTCCAGCTCTGGTCCTAAAGAGGAGATCTGCAGTGGCACACAAATTAACAAGAACAGAGAAAGCCCCAGAGTGAATAAAAGGAAGCACTGATTTTTCTTGAAGAGACTGCTGAATTAGTTTTAAGTCTTGTATCTTTCTTAAATTGGGATTTTTATTTATTCCTCACAGGGTAGTAAGTTGTCAGTTGTCAGTTAATTTCAGGACATTATGAAGCCAGAATGAACTCCTTTTCCAGAGGGAACCCTAGCTTCAAGCCCAGTTATATTTTATAATCCTACAGAAAAATTTAAATCCTTTTCTCCCGAGGGCCTGCTATTGTGATAGCCCACCCATCCAGCACACACAGGACCAGGGTGCTTTGCTGAGCAGGTCAGAAGCGCAGCTGTCCTGGCACAGCGAGAGCTGCCCCTCCTGCCCAGCACTGACCGAGCTCCTGGCAGTGACACTTCACCCTGGCCCTCCCAGTGGGCTGCAGAGCCTTCAGGGCAAACAGTCCCTCACACCACATACACCTATTTTCCCTGACTGAGAAAGCCATACAGACTGGAAGGAAGGGAGGAAGCAGCTCTGCCAGCCTGAACACACCAGAGCCCCCTGAGCGCACACCCGACGCCTCAGACACAGCAACCACAGGGCAGATTTCAGCCCAGCAGTGCCCTGATGACCCACGGCACCTCTGCTCCCTGGAAACCCCTCACACCAGCACACAACACGGCATCCAGTGCAAAACCAGTAGAGACACCCAGCCCACCTGTGCCACACACCATCCTCCTGCAGGGAGGGTTTCAGGCCTGTCATTGCCCACCACAAAGGACACCTGTAAAAGTCCTACCTTGCTGCCGCCCCAGCGCAGGTCTCCGCTCCTCGCCTGCCCAGAGATGCCCTTCATGTGCCTCAAGTGCTCAGGGCTGGGCAGAGAAGCCCCAGCTTTTACTTCCACTCCATCTTTGGTTCTTCCAGTCCTTTGCCCTGGGCCTGTCTGCTCTTTGTGGGCAGGGTAGGAGCTCTGATGAGCCTTTGGTAGAGCTGAGCCCTGGTGAGCCCACAGGCGGCTCGCAGGCCTCACCTGAGGGCACTTCAGCTTTTCCTTGAGCGCCAATTGCACAGATTCCGTGTCCTGGCAGCCCCTCACAGCGTAGGCGAAGAGTACAGGTTTTCGGGTAGATAGATGTGGTGTGTCATAATCCCTAGGGCAAATATGGAGACCGACTGCCCATTTTTTAAGTAGAGGTAAGATATTTCTAGGAATTGCTTTCCTGTGCCTCTGCTGGCTCCTTGCGTCCCTTCACTGGCGACTCATCATGGCTGCCTGAGGCTGGGCCCAGGGAGAGCTGGGCAGGCAAGAGGAAACTGCCTGGAAATCGTCTGCAATACACTCAGAGTGATTCAAGGTGGAGCTTTACTACTCTTAAAAAGAGTTAAGACTCTGAAATAACTAATGTTTTGATATCTTAACCCACATTTTCATGTTATTATTTAACAAAGTGACATATTTGCCTGTACTTTTTTATGTATTTGTATTTGTTACCACATATATTTTGCTTCCCACTCTGCTTTTATGCCTGGTACACTTGTAGCTTCATTCTTTGTTTCTGTATTTCTACCAATCCTGCAAGGTGTGGTTTATGGCTGGAACAGGGCAATTTCAGGCATAAGTGAAGCACTTAGTGCAGATAGAATTCTCTGTTTTGCAGCTACTTTGTGGTGAGGAACCTGCACGTTTGAAGTTTTGTTTTTACGTATTTCTTCAATCAAAGCTTGAAAAATCAACACCTGGGCACGCTTGGACTAGGATCTTTTCAAATGAAATATGTGGGACATACCTGATAAAACATTTACACTTGGGACTCAATTGTAACGTGGCTGGAGGCTACTAAACCCCTGTAAATCCAGCTAACTTGGCCACCAAGCTCTGTAGTTGCACCCAGCATTCTCAGAAGGGCATCCCTGTGGTTTCCCACCCCTTCCTGCATCGAGATGAACTCCTATTGCTCCATGGTGCAGGGTAGCTTAAAAAAAGCTGGGCAGTGGATAGAAAAGATGCATTCTCCTTAGCACACAACAGCAACCTTGTACTGCTTGTTGTGGTTTAACCCCAGCTGGCAGCTCGGCCCCACGCAGGCACTCACTCACTGCCCTGCAGTGGGATGGGGGAGATGAGTAGAAGGGTGAAAGGGAGAAAACTCATATGTTGAGATAAAGCCAGTTTAAGAGGTAATGCAAAAGCTGTGCACACAAGCAAAGGAAAACAAGGGATTCATTCACCACTTCCCACGGGCAGGCAGGTGCTCAGCCATCCCCAGGAAAGCAGGGCCCCATCCCAAGTAACGGTTATTTGGGAAGACAAACATCATCACTCTCAATATCCCGCCCCCTTCCTCCTTCTTCCCCAGCTTTATACACTGAGCATGGTGCCACATGGTCTGGGATATCCCTGGGGTCAGCTGTGCCAGCTGTGTCCCAGCTTCTTGTGCACCCCCAGCCTCCTCGCTGGTGGGGTGGGTGAGGAGCACAAAAGGCCTTGGCTCAGTGTGAGCTCTGCTCAGCAGGAACTAAAACATCTCTGTGTTATCAACACATTTGTGTTTCGAGCGTAAATCCAAAACATATATTGGCCACTATGGAGAAAATAAACTCTATCCCAGCCAAAACCAGCACACTAATGTAGCTTGTAGTAAAGTGTTTAATAAAGTACAGTATCAGAAACAATAGTCTATTAGAAAAGCTCAAAAGGTGAATACCATATATATTGTATTGTTACATTTTCAGTGATAATTTAGGACTGAAGGATTTCTGAAGGATCCAGCAGAGATATAAACAACACAGAAACCAATTTTTGTCAGTTTAGAACCAGAGACATGCAGGTGTTGAAGATACCTTTCTCATCAGGAAGAATGCAATAATTAGATTTACTAATTATGGGCTAAACACATCAGCAGGGGATGTCCAGTCCTAATGTGCTCGAAGTGTTCCCAGAAAAACAAGGACTGATCTGTAGTGCAGGTTGAAACCTGCGTCACTTGGTTTGATTTTATTTAGCACAAGTCACAGCCCCTTAAAAATGCAGGATGATTCATCAGGCTGGCTGGGTGTTCACTGTCTAGTTCTGAAAGGTGTGATGTTCATCCAATGTACCAGCAATGAAACCAGTATGTGAAGCACTCAAATAACAAGTTTAGTGGGCTTGGGCAGGCTGGGAAGTGAATCTAATTTGAGGAACCATAGCTGGGATTGCTGGTTTATCCATCAGAGGCTTCTCTGTTCTCAGCTACTCATCAGGTTGGTCCAATTATCTAAGTGTGTACCCCAAGTGATGCACAGCAGCAGTGTAAGAACAGTCCAAGAACATGCATACTCTGAAATACAATCAGGTCACACCCATTGTTGGGACTTTTTTTTCCTCTAAATTATGTCATTGATACTTTGTTGAAGTGATAGAATTTGCAAAACTGAGAGATTAACAAATATGGCACCACCCTTTTCATGGACACATACTGTTCATAATCACAGGTCACTGGTTGATGACATCTTCCCATTAGTACCAGACTCATGAGAGACCAAAGCAAGAAACTAACTTACAATGAAAATTGAAAATATCATTATATTACTCATTGTATTGACAGGAGAAGAAAATTTGGGGTCTTTTTTAAAGTAACCATTGGGGAAGAAAAGTTTGTCCTTTTTTGTTTTTTCACGTGCAGATCCTGGATCACTGCTTTAAAGGTCTACAGTTAGTTAGTTACCATTCTCCTGATTTCTTTCAAAAATCCATATTTGGGAATCAGTCTGCTTTCCTTTGTGATAGTCACATAGGAAAATAAGTCACAAGCTGTTGCAGAACACAATTGAGATCCACAGGGACAAGAAATTTGGATCTTTGGGAACATTAGCAAATAACAATAAACAAATTAGAGGGTTTGGATGAGAACAAACACACCGATTCAAACCAACAGGAATTCTTTTCCCTAATTATTTTCTCCAGAGTTTCTAAGGGACTATTTTTTTAAAGAGGAAGCTTATATTGACTACGTTTTTGGATACAGTTTTTGCCTTAAAAAAATAAATCAACATTAGTGACTGATCCTGCAATTCAGTGATTCATATCAGGATGTGTGTGAGCAGGCAGTGACGTGCTCTGTGTCTGCCAGAAACCATCCACTGGCTCATGTGTCATCAGTTTGCAAAGAGTTATGCTGTTATACCTCACTACCATCACATTCACTTAATATTGGTTATCAATTGAGAATTTATCAATAATCAGTTGATCGTTTATGTTTTTCAGGGATTCCAGAGTTTACTTCATTGCTCAAATCTCTTCCTCCCTGATCTCCAGCTGTGCTGAGAAAATGAGAAAGGAAATGACCCAAGGAAGTGTTTTAACATTTAGAGAACTTTGTGCTGTGCAGGCAGTGCTGTAAGTCAGTATCTCCCTTCACTGCAGGCAGATTCCAACCTCTGCATCAACTGACATTTTTTAACTGTATCAATCTCAGAGATATCATAAGGTGTTTTTTAAAAAATCAGAGAGGGATAACCTCAATTATCAAGGAAGAATCTGTAAATAAAGAGAACAGGGCTTTCCTGGAGTTCACCTACACAAATAACTGCTGCAGGTGATAAGTCTCAGGACTTATGTCTTCTGGAACTCAGTTTAAAATCTCCCTTTCTAAAAACTTCCTTACCTTTGATCTTGCTTTATGAGTTCTTCATATATAAAATTATCCATTCACTTAGAGACAAAAGACCCCATAAGCCATTCTTCCAAAACTGTGTAAGTTCAGGAAGAAGAACGAGGGTGATATTTTTGTTTTCCTTTTTCATTGGGAAGTACCAAATTCTTGGCTAATGACAACATATATAGGCAAAAAAAAAAAAAAAAGAAAATTTACAAGATGATACTGCTCAACACAGAGCAGAGATCAGAAAAGAGACCACAGCCTTGATATTCAGAGATACTGAGATATGATAGGTTCTTTAAGTCTTTCTGAAAAGCAAGGCCCATGTTCCTAAAAACATCTCTAGTTGCAAACTTCCCTTTCCATGCAAAATAACTTGAATTGCTTTCCTTTTTTTTTTTTCTTTAGAGAAAGTAATGGCTATTTACACTTGCTGTCAGGATACTCACATCAGGAATTCAACTAATTATGCATGCACAGTCATCAAATGGTGCACCAAAGAGAATGTTCATACATGCTGAAGAAGAGAATACAGCTCTGTAATATGAAAGGCAATGGTAATGTCAAAGATTTATCAGTTAGCTAAGGTCACTACAGTCCAAATTACAGAATTAAAGAAATAAAAAAGGATCAAAAAAAAAGATATTAAGATTTAAACACAAAATTTCTGAATATAAAATAATATTAAGATTAATGAAAACTTTATTAGGTAAATTATTTTCAAATATTTTATTTAGAGAACTATGAACTATTTTCTAATAATGCCCTTTACATAGTTGCATCTATAGAAAGCTTGTTGAGTGAGAGCAAAAAGATGTAGCATTAAAAGAACTTTCCATCAGAAACAATTGGTTGATCTACAAAAGTAAACCAAACACAAATAATAAATCAAAGAGAGCATTACAGAAATATGGACCCTATCCAATAGAAATTCACTGTCAGAATTTGGTGTTTAGGGTTGATTTGTGAATGTAGGAAAATACAGGATGCAGGGGGTGAATGGAGCACTACAGCTCTTCATTGCTGTCTAGAAAGTTGTCAGTACAATGTAAACAGAGCATTTCTAATGATATCCTCAAATTAAGAGATCATAAGTCACTGAGCCAGGAGTGGGGGAAACTAGACTAGTTTTCTACATGTCTGGCAGCCACTGACTTTTTACAGGCTGCCATAGATGCGTTTAATTACATCAGCCTCCTCCTTGTCCAGGATGCCCTTGTCCACATAAGCATCAGCTTGCTGATCAATGAATTCCCTCAGCTTTGAAAGATCATAGTCTGAAAAATAAGAATTCATTTGCACAATGAGTCATTGCCATTACATTGCTTCACCTAACAGAAATGTCATTGCAAAGTTTATCCAACAAATGCACTTGATCAAACATGAAGAAAATTCACTTTAAGTGCAGCTTGTGAAAACAATAAATAAACCCAAAACACCTCCACAAAGTGTTTTTACACATCATGGTGCTTTTAGTATTCAAGAGGAATAATCATCTCTTGCTCTTGATTGATTGCTGTCAAATGCTAAAGTAACAATATTTTCTGGTCCAGAGATTTGATGTTCTAGTCTGCAGAGCAAAACCTGTTGTTAGAACCCTATTATTTTCACAGCTGTCACAGAATCAAAAGAAAATATTAAATGGACTATTTCTTATTGAAATCTTAGTAAAATTCCCACTTACTACAAACACTGTAGTGAAAATTCAAGAAATGAACTTCCTGAAAATAGCTCGATACAATTATTCACCTTGATACAGAACATAATATTCTGACTTGAAAAATACTGCAGTGAGCAGTCTTTGTGACAGTGTTAGTGTCAGTTTTTGACTGACAAATAGACTCTGCAATAGAGTATTGAAAGATCCTTCCTCCTTTTCCAGTGGATGAGTGCATCTCTATGTGTTAAATAGACTTTTCCCATGCTGGAAAACATCACTATTTTCCATGAAAAGAATTCTACTGCAAAACAATCTTTCAAATAAAATAAAGGGGTAACCTATTGTGTAGTTGTAACTCTGGCAGCAGATTCAGTATATTCACACATAAACACAATAAAGTTTCAGTTAGCTACCTAATTTGCTGCATAAAATGTAAAGCTTAATTTGATAGAATCAGAAGTTAATTTGTTAGAACCCGAAGAACTTCAATGTTTTAAGGGTTCACACTAAGTTAAATGAACATCTTTCACGAGAACAGATACATTCTGATATTTTCAGTGTAAATTACTTATTCCACAGACAGAGCCTTCAGAATGCATTCATACTGATTTTGTAATGTAGTCCAAAGTATAACATCATAGATTAATACGTGGAAGGACCTTCTTTCCAACTGTACATTCTTAACAAAATAGACAATAATGACTTCCTGTCTTTTTAGGGGTCAGTGACCAAAATTGGATAGAAATAGAAAGACATTATGAAGCAAATTGACGCCTGCAATCATTTTTATAACAGCATAAGGCAATTTCAAATGAGTAATACATAAAATTGATGTTCAAAATTCCCCACTCCTGCAGAGGTGTCTTTCCATGTCTGAGTTAACAGGAATTTTGCCATTCACTGTACTGAGGCCAAGATTTCTTGTCTGATCTGCCACTGTCATTACTTAAGAGAATGTAACCTGCTTGTCTCACCAGCCTGTGTGAGTAATAGGGACAAATAGTACCCAGCAATTTCATAATGAGGTTCTGAGATTTCATTCATGTTGACAGAATGAGGGTCCCCGGTGAAAGATATCAAGGATGGAAATGAATGGAAGAACAAACACTAAATTAATATGATATCCACATTATTCACATTAAAATCCCTGAGCTTATTTTACTTCTAGAATACTATTTATAATTTCAAATCATTATGTGGAAATGTGAATGTTTAATTACTAAACATTCTGTACGGGATTACAACCACTACAATATTATCCAATTCTGGCTAATTTGCTATATATCTAATTGCAATCTAATTTGATTTTTTTTTTCCTAGAAATTTATAACCTCTAATTTCTAATACTTATTTACAACCTATTGTAATTAGAAAAATCAGCTTGGGGTTATATTCACCGCAACAGCTGCAGCATTTCATTGAGCTGTGAAACTGCTACAGTAAATGAAGTGAGGTCTTATTTGCATATTCAAATTAAGCCATTTGCCATTGCAATTGATTACAGAATTTACTTTCATTCCTAAATGGCTACTATCAGTGTTATGAAACTATAAACTGCCTGAGTATTTGGTAAAAAATCCACATGTATCAGTTAAATGCCTCATTTCTGTGCTTTGGAGTCCAACTGCAATAGAACACCCAGCAGCTACTGTGGGGAGCTGATTTACACTGGAGGGGAGCTCCTCTTGAAAAGCATTTCAATCATCAAGCCAGGTCTGGGAGATACAAAGGACAGGCCCACAGAGCCTATAGATTGAAAATATGCAAACCAAACTTTGGACACAAAAGGTCATCAGCCCAAAATCCAGGCTTTTGATGTTTCTCTTTAGATCATCCCAGCCCCTCAAGTTTACCTGCCTCCTTAACAGGAAATTGATATTTTTAAACTGGGGAAATGAAAATTAACATTTCCAGGCTTATTAGTCATTGAACAAATAATAATTTCTACTGAAATTCATACAAAGATAAGGATCTACAAACATTTGCCTGAAGAGAATCTAAACCTCTTCGAGTATATTCAGTAAGTAAACCAATCCATGAGTGGGGGTGGGAAAGACTGGCCATTTTAATACATGAATTACTTTGAGAATTACTTTTCTGCCAGCTCCCAGGTGGTAGCTGGAAGTGGAGAAATGATTGATGAGCACACCAATACCACCTCATCTTGTACCAAAGAAACACACTGCAATGCATTCACGGTTAGATAAGCTTACCCTGACTGCACTTCTTTTAACATCAGCCCAGGGGACCTGAAGTAGCATTTTACAAAAATAAAAAGTATGGAAAGGCACAATAAAGATGATGTATCAGAAGAGTAAGAACACTATTCTAATTTTGTCGTAACTTACACTCACTTTAAGACTCATTTCCATTGCCAGGGGACAATAAAGATATTTTAGTGCAAATGAAAACCCATCTAAACAGAAATGTATATCTTAATGCAGTCACAAGCAGATAAAATGCTATTGATCTGCAGTCACAGCCATTTTCAGACTGTACCAGTGCAGAGGTTACTATGAAGAGGAGTGAGGGGCTGCCCAGTCAGTATGTGTGATATAGGGATATAATTACACATGACTGAGATCTAATGACCATAATGAATACACAGCTAAACAGAACCATTTATTAGAATTGGCAGGCAAACTCTTGAGCAAATATGTGTGCCTGCTGCTAATTGCCATCACTGCCATTGTGAGGAAACGATTTTGGAGATGGAAATTTTTTTTACAAGTCCTTCCTATTACAGTTTCTGTATAGGAAAATGCCTGTGTTGGGCCATAGGCATGCACTCATGTCTGAAATGTAATTCATATACACTTCAACACACAGAGAGGATGGCTAGATTACCCAGGGCTAATCTCATCTCAAATCGGCTGGTGCAAAGAAGGATCCTTCTCACCAGGCGCCAGTCATAGCCCAGGGATGGATCCCTTGGCTAGGAGCCTTCACTTCCAGAGAGGCTGATGGCAGAACACACAGCCATGGCAGAGAAAAGGGATAGGAGGCTGGTTTTATGTAAGATCTTGAGGGAAGAACTGCTATAGATAAACAAAGATCTGTGAAAAATAAGCGAGAAATCCTGCTGCTGCTCTGTTCTCTCCTGCCTCCAGTGCTCACAGCCCTGCCCCCGGGGAGGAGTCAAACGGAGGGACAGCTGGTGAGCACACCCCGTGCAGCTGCTTCCATCTCTGCTCCCGTCTGCGCAGCTTTGCGTGTGAGCTACAAGTCATTCGAGTTGACTCGGGCTGTAATCCAATGTATTACATTGTGACTTAAATTTGTATCTTAACTATTCCCGGTTATGAAACAAAGTACGTTGCTGCTTATGAAGGCACGTTAGCCAGATGCACCGAGCTCTTCTAGACACGTCCAGACGTTTAAAATACATTCCTATCATTTATAAAATCATAATTGAAAGGCATGTTGAAATAGGAAATGAAGCACTAGACAAACCTGCCACACTGGCAGACCACCAGGTCTCTGTGTTTTGTGGCCAGCAGCCATTCAAGCCAGCTTACATTAATCTGCCTTAGTCTACTATTTTCATTCACTGATTTAACTTTGACATTTACTTAACTTTAACACACTAACTATCACCATAGACAAGCGCAGTTTCACATCACTATTTTTTAACTTATAACATAATGCTAAGTCATACACCACAATATGAATTACGTGCTTTGTAATGTATATGGTGCCCACCCCAATGTCAAGGCCTTTCACTGCATACCTTCCTTGTTACCTTGTTTATTGTGTTTTTTCAGCCATTCTATGTTCTTCCTGATTGCTTCCAAATATGCCTCAGATTTCCCTGGAGAAAAGGATGAGAGAGAATTCAGGCACTTGCATCAATGATTGATGCAGCTTGCTTAACTGGGTGAAGGTGGTCACAGCAAAGGCAGATTAAAACTATTCTTAGTTTCTGTTTAAAAGCTGAGTCCTGTCAAACTTAGTCAGGCAAAATTCCCACAGACAGCTAGAAGGTTTTGTCTGTGCAAGATTAGTCATACACAAATTTAGGATTGTGGCTTTTTTTGATCTTTATACATAGCTTTTTGGTGGGATCCACACAAACTGCCTATGTGGATTAAAGGCAGCCTGTAGCTTTTTGATCATCGTTATTGTTCTGCAAAGATGAAGCTGTTGAGATAGCAAGGAATTAATTAAAACTGAGAGCTTTGAGTATCAAAACTCTTCCATACAGTAGTGCTAACAGCACATGGCAAACAAATTTCAAAATTTTGAAAGACAAGTGGAAGTGTAGCTACCACATTTACTGAGAAAAGGAATGTATTAACATTACCATGATAACTCCTTGTTATAGCTGAAATTTTAAAGTGATGGCTATTTTTGGACCAGAAAGCACACCGGATAGAATTAGTTCAAGGATTACCTAATAAGGCCCCTAAGGAAATATTCCAGCTAATGGATTTTGAATTCTTAACTTGACTGGAGCTTTATTGATGTAATGTTCTTACATTTATAAGGAATAAAAACCTAGTGTGATTAGCATGTAAAAGATTACTAGTGCCAACTATGCATGTCTGCTTCTATTACTAAATGGATATTAGATATATCATACTTTTTGAGCTGGGAGTGCAGTAACTTTATAGTAAGTTACTCTGTGAAAGAGCAAAGGGCATTGCATGATGATATAAAGAACTAAATACTTATCCAATTAACATTTCTAAAAAGCTATTGGGCTGAAGGTAAAGGAAAATAACCTGAACCAAACTGGAAAGAGAAATCTTCACAGGCAAGCAAAATGTGTTATTTATCACTTCCCACAGGTATTGAGACAACTTTTTTTTCCTGTGAAATCAGACAACCATCTTGAGAAATTTTCCTCTTCTTGGCTCAAAAAAATGACCTGCTGGAAAAAAATGCCACCTTCCATCTGTGAGTGGCTGCACTGCCCACAGGACTGACCCAGGTGCCAATTGCTCTACAATCTACTGCAGCCTTCATTTCTGCCATTCATGGCTGAGCAGGCTGCAGTAGACACACAGGCATTCCAAAAAGTATGAGCATTAAACAGCATTGGTGCAAAACAGATTATAAGCAATTTTGTTTAGCCAACTGACTACAAAACATAGATGCTTCTGCTGGATCCTTAGCAATAAGAACTCACTGAAAGGTTTCTGCACTAACAAACATTCTCCTTCAAAAGTTCAGCACAATAAAGAGGCACAATGTCCTCTGCAGATTTGTTTTGAGATATAGTAGCTGATTTACCCAAGTGACTTTAGCACAGTCTAATTTAGCACGTGGCATTATGTGTCATGCTGAGGCAACTGGCATAATAACAGCACTACTGTGCTATGTTTGCTTAGGGAGACACTAACTTACTGTAACAGGTATCAAAGTTATGTAAAACAGGTTAATTGCTGATAACCCCTAACCTCTGGCAGTGAGCAATGCACATTCTGTCAATGCAGAACTTTCCAGTACCTTCCAGTACCAGCTTGTTCTAACACAAACTATAGAAATCATTGGGCCCACTCAGATTATTGGATATTCTGATCATCTGATTTCACTGAAAAGCACAGATGCAAAGAAGCAAAAATCTCTCTGCACTACTGTGTCAACCTGTATTTCATATTGTTCTCACAAGGGGCTATGAATTTTGTGAAAGACTATGGTCTTGCTCAGCAAGGGATATAGTGTCACACGTTTAAAACTGGGCAAATAAGTACACTTCCAAATCAAGCTGTTGTGTGCTGACTCCCAGTGACTATAAGCTGAAGATATTTATGCTAACACAAAGGAAAAACAATACCAAAGATAGGAAAAGACTCCAATCACTTGGAGCAGACACAGTAGGAAAAGCAATGGCTATTTGGTACCTCCGGACTCTTCACTGTTTCCTGCTGCATTTTGTCCTTCATTTTTTGTAGAATCCTTTGAAACTTCGTATTCCTTTTCCATTTTAGCTGCTTCTTCCTTTGTACTGTCTGCTTCTTCACTACTCTTGTCTAAAGAAATGACCAGAGCAAACAATTTTATATCAAATGTACCAAAAGCATTTCTCAATCACACCAGCAACCTTTGGCAAGTAAAACATTTTGACTGATGATTGAGGAAGAGCCTCACTGGAGTCTGTCTCAAAGTGGTTTCTAAAGTTCATCTCTGCTCCAGACCTCTGGAAATTGGAATGTCTGTTTCTGCTCTTACAAACAGTAGCTGAACACAGGTGACTACAATGCAATAATACATAGTTCATAAAGGCACATTTCTTTGTGCAGAGAAAGATTATATGAAATTTACATTCACTAGATCCAAAGTTGACAAATAACATTTTTTCATTATTATGAAAAGCTTTTGTATATGTGTAATGTATGGACTCCACTGAAGAAAGACAGGGAATATACTTCTCAAACTTTGGACTATTAAGTGAAAATTTCTCTCTTGTTGTGTGTTTAGACAACCAAGCTTGGCTATAGGTCCTTGAGGGATTGTAGCTTTAACCAGTAGTCTGGATGCTACAGCAATTAGCATACTTTCAACTGAATAGATTAAAAAAATGTGTTATTCCAGGAGAGAAAATTGTAGAATAGGTACCTGCTGTTAGTTTTGTTCTGGTTTTAGTGGAAGGGTTCTCAAGCTTCTTCTTTGTCTGCTCAGCTATCATTGTATCTAAGTTTTCTAGAAAGCAAAACAAAACCAAACCCCAGTTATTCTTCAGTGGATAAGATGCAGAATCTGCACTATATTCTCCCCAGCACCAGTCTGAGTGGTAAGCAGAAACCTAAAAGAACAGCCTTCACCCTTGCCTCTGAAGGATTAATGCAGAGCCAATAGTAAAAGAACAAACAAATAGCTCTATGGAATATTGATCAATCTTATTTAAAAAAAATAATAACTGAATCATGACAATAGGTGCACCAAATAGAGCAATATACATAAAGACAGTAAAAGTATGCATATATATTCTGTATTTCAGTCACGTAACTCACAAACTACAGATAACTATCTGTAGCAATTTATTCTCATGAAAGCAATGAAAGGCTTTAATTAACTTCACAAAGAATACAAGACTATGAAATATGTGCTTCATCCTGCTGGAAAAACTCTATCCCAAACTGCTTATATGTCTGGATTTTATGTGGTTTCATTGGAAGTCTAATAAAATGTTTAAAATCATACTTAGATGAAATAAATATGTAAGTTGAAGTGATTAAAACAAATATTTTCCAAAGTTGCTGAAGTCAAGCATTTACCTGAAAACCCACTGGACAGTTGTAGCCATGTATACAGCTCTAGAAGATTAGAAAATGTATTTCTATGAAAATTTCAGGGCTGAACTCATCTAATTTGAAAGTAAAAGCATCTCTTCATAAAGATGGATGTTTCAGACATAAATATTGTACGCTTATGTGGGAAAAAAGTCCTTTTGATACCACAGTAGATATGCAAAATACAGATCATCATAGTATCTGCCATATTTCCTCAGTCATATTATGGACATGGTGTAGAATTTTCCTTCCCTTTATCAGCTTTTTAAAGCTTCAGTTAAACATGGATTCAAAATTTGATGCATATCAGCTAGTTGGTGGGTATTTTTGAGAGATTTGGTTTTGAAATATCAAAATTCCTTTTATATGAACAGCTAAAATATTCATTATGGGATGTGGGAACTGGGACAGAATAGACATAATAGGGCTAGTAAAAATTTTAGATCGTATTTTCTGTGTAATGCCAACATTTTATCCATCAGTTGAGAGGATCCTTTTTCTCAGAAAGATACACAGCACTGATACCTAAAAACTAGTTTTTCAGCAAACATATTTCTCTTTGTGGCAGATCAGCATAAGCAATTGTGCCTGTCATCTGATGAGAAATCACATAATCCTGTCTGCCTGAGTCCTCTATAGTATGTTATTTACATAAAATTAAAATGAAAGCAGTATTTGCTGGCATCCTGCCTGATTGCACCCTCTCAATTTTACATCACATGATGGTGTTTTTGTGACAATTCTTTTCATTTTGGTACATATCCTTTCAATGTGATTCCTGACCTTGCCATATGTCCTAAACAAAACAGGTCTGGGCTGTGTTACAAGCAGGATCAGACATACTGATGAAGAAAAAAACAAGCTAGAATTATAGTGGTGGTGTTGATGCCTCACTAATCACTTGATCCAAAGCTTATGGAAAGGACCATAAACATTTCTTTCAGCTGAGCTTAAGATTCTATTTTTTATCCTGAATCAGTACCATACTAGTATTTCAACAGGAATATAAGGATTTCTCTGTTGCAAGAGGCACAGTTTTCAGGATAAGATTATACAGTCAAGAACTTAAAAACCCTTTGTAAGCTCAAGTGAATAGATTATTCTCCTTCACTAATTCATGCAAATGCAAAAATGTCACTGATTTTAGAGTTTAATCCGGCAAAATCTATTAAATTAGGCCTAATTTTAAGTCTAAATATAGTATTTTAAAAGAAATAGGAGTATTTAAAAGTTTAAAATGTCACACATACATAAGTCTGTTGATTCATAAATGCCTTTCATGTTCTTTCTTTAAAGTGTCTGCATTTAGGCACTGCTGCAGTCAGTTTCTATTAGCAGAAAACAGAAAGACTTCACCACAAGATAGATTTATAACCTACTTTGACAACTTTAGATTTCAATGTCTGCATACTGATATTTCCAAAGTTTTTCTCATGTTGATAAATTGTTTAAAAGTTGTACACATATCCACATACAGCATGTGCTACTGAAGGCAACCGGGTTTATACTTCTCCATTATTTAGTCACTTCTATAAATCACATCAGGAGTTTTACAGTTTCTCTGAGCCTTTTGATCTGGCTCACAATTTTATTTGAGTTCACTCTGACTCCTTTGTCAGTACAGTATTCCTTTCCAGCCATGTGCAGACATGAAGGCAGCGTTGACCACTAATGATCTGAGCTTTGCCACTAAAGCCAGACTGAACATGGTATCAACTGTGTTCCATTTTTAAAGCTTTATTATTGTCAGTAAACATATGGACAAATTGACATGACAGGCCTTTTAACAAGGACTACACTTTACAGGAGAAATGGCGAAGCTGCCTTGCTGGCTGGGTGGCACATCAACATGGATCTGAAGATTTATAAGCAGACATATTTCCTCTGTGATAGAGAGGAGTTAATTCTGTGGGCCTGTCCATGTTTGTGGGGATTGTTTGGTGTACCTACATAAATATCCTAGAGAGGATATTACCACAGAATCCCAGTTCTTCCTGAACAGGATTTATTGCCCTTTCCCCCGCTTCAGAATTAATGCTTTAACAGCTGGTATTGTTTCAAAACATGTTTGTACTTGTCATGTGTGGCTAGGCCAGGGCTGAACAATGTTTGCTCTGAGATACACTGATGGAGTGAGTCATCTCCTCAACTGAGATGTGCCTGGCCAGCAGCTTAGCAACTGCATGTCGTACTCAGAGGTCTAACAAGGATTGATGACTTCTCCGGTGTTGTTTCCCCAGCAATGTCATTTGTACAGAGGAAGAGTTTAGAAAGGTACTGACCTTTCCACAGAGATGGCCACTTATTTGAAATGGCACTAATTAAAACAACAGAACAATAACCACTGAGCTAATGGAAGTGACCTACGTGGGTAAATAGGTCACTACTCTGGAAGCAGGATAATCTCATCACTGGAACCAGACACCCACAGTCAGGAGATCTGGTTTCTGCTTTGCCTCACTTTCTAACTCACTGTTTGATCTGGGATGACTCACTAAAGCACTCATGCTGCAGGAGGGCTCCTATTTTGAGTAGGCATTCTGAGGCATTCTAGGTCCAGTTTCTACACACTGATAGATCCTCTTAATTGCATCTGAAAATGCAAATTCCCAGCACTTTGGAAACTCTGAAGTCCTTCAAGATGGATATCCAAAAATCTGAACTGCATAAAAGCAGAATGTTTATCTCTGGGAGAATGCACTGTGGCAATGCCCTCTAAATCCATGGGAAAAGATACTACATGAAAAAAATACAATTTAAATTACTCTGTTCTTATTAGAGGGGCAGAAACTAACATAACCATTTGAGTATTTAATGGAATTGGTAATGGAAGCCTGAAATGGACCCTTCTCTCTTGATAGATTCACGGTGTTTTCCAGACTCTTGTAAATTTTCCTGCAAAGGTTTTTTTCTTCTGCATAATTGTCTTGTACCCGGGAGGCAGTTTCACATTCTATCCTCATCAAATTGACTGAAGCTGAGATTTTATGTCATTAAACTTCCACAGAAAGGCCTGCTTTGCTGTTCTGTTTCCATACAGCATAAAAAGACTGTTTATTAAAGCAGAAAAGGGATCACCAAGGTACCTGAGATCAATCTTAATGATAGTGAAAAAATTAGTTTACTTAATGAGTTCATACACTACAACTGCTTCAGCTGCAAAGTGTTGTGCTGACGACTGCTCGTGTGAGATGCACATATTGCAGGCATTAAAAAAGCACAGTTCTCCCAGGGCTCTTCTGTCTCCTGCAGTAAACGATCCTGAAGAGTTTGCAAGGCCTTTTTCCATCTGTGAAAAATGTCAGGACAACACAGCATTTGCTTGTGACTGTTCTGTGGGAAGAGCATGTCTGATTAGTTCTTTGGACAAATCTGCCTTTTACTTTACATGAGTGCAGGTCCAAGAACTGTCAATATCCACGGGATTTTCAACAGTGTAGCCAAAAGCAGAGTTAGACTTTTAGTCAGCTCATATACATATCATGCATATGTCACATAAACTGCTAAACTGTGATGAACAGGAGAAATCCCTCCATTGTGAAAATAGAGATGGGTCTGAGCCTTGCAAACCTCCTGCTCCTCTCTAACTCGCTGGCTTACATGTCAAGATATGGCATTTCCTTTCTGAATCTTCCTGTTTGACTGATTTGTTGAGATGGTGTGTCTGAAACCTAATGCTGCCATGAGGAATGACATGTCAGGTGACAAACTCCAGGTCATGGCATTCCTCGTAAATGGATTACAGGCAAGATGGTCAGAGTGACTTGAAATTAAAACAGCAGCAGTATCACTTAGCAATCAGGTTAAAAGCAACTCCAAAAGCAAAACATAATTAAATAGATGTGTTTTGAGGTAAAGAAAGCTCTGACCAAGTCTCCTTTATTATCCTTATTAAATTTCCTACCTCATGGACTATTTCTCAGAGTTATCCTTTCAATATTCTGTAAGTGTTTCCTTTGCATTATTCCAGGTCTGCTAGAGCTCTGTGGTGCAGTTCTTTCCTAATCTGTTCCCATCCTGAAGCTGCTACATGAGCTGTGGACACATTTTACATGTTTTGATAGCATGCCCTTTATAACAGGATGGTTTAGGACTGAAGCAGCACAGAGCCGCCTCTCCTGCAGGAGTGGGATGTAGCTCAGTTTTGAAAGTTCAGTGACACTCTCTTTACCCTGCACCCACATAATCATCTCAAATCAGAACTTATGGGCTCAGTGCTCAGCTGTCAACAGAGACATACTGAATTCAGAAAGCAGGGGATTTTATGCAGCTATTAAATACAGTGCAAAAAAAATAAAAAGCATTGCCCTCCTTTAGAAACATAAACCACCTGGCAGGATGCAAAAGCTAGATTTTCAGGAACTAAGGAATGCACCTGTCAAAATAGACACTATGAGAAGATGGAGATTTCTTACTAAGCATCCAGTCTGGAAAGCATAAAGGAGGCAGTGAAGGAAATGGAAGAAGAGGCAATTTGTTTGCAAGAAATAGCTGCAAATTTAAAAGGTAGACTGTGATAAGCAAAGGAATGAACTGTAAAATTTTTCTGGGGGTTCTTGAACACTTGATTTGATAGTCATGTAATGTGGTGGGAAAAACAAATAGTGATACTTAAACTACTGGATCTCTCCCAAATCATATCTGAGAAGATTTAGAGCCTATGGATACTGATAAAACTATGCTCTCACACATACTGTCACCCTCAGGTGATGCCCAGTTCACTGCAGTGTGTAGTGTCCTGCTTCTTAGGACTTGTGAGATCAGCTGCCATAGCTACCCATTTGTTTTTCTGTGCAGTGAGAGTCTGAATGGGGGAAAATAGGAAATAAGATCTAAGTAGTGGGGGAAAAAACCCACATTCACACGTTTGTGCAAATGCAAAAGTAGCATGGGACAGACATGGATGAGGCTACTAAAGAAAAGCTCAAGCTGCAGTGGTGTGTGCAGCCAACACAATTCCTAGATTAGAGTCTTGCCTGTCTTTGCACACTCTCTGTCCCCATATCCTTTTATCTTACCTCCATGCAAATTCATCTGGAGTTTAACTATTCACATATACTTTCTATTATCACTGCTGCTCCTCAGTATTCAGCTCACTCTCACCATCTGAGGTGCCCCTGATTTGTGCTTTTCACATACAGCACAGTATACTGGCATCTGTGTGACCTTAGTTCATCAGATACAAAATAAATAGCAGAAAAAAGAGAGCTGCCTGAAATTAAATAACTCCCACTGGCAGCTGTATGCATCAGTCATATGATAAAGTAATATTGGGCAAGGAAAATCACCAAAGGGAAATTCAGATAGGGAAAATTTTGTTAAATATTTTAATGCTTATGGAGAAAACCTACAGTAGCAAGAAAGAGCCCTCTGAAGAAAATAATTTTAAAAAAGAAAAAGAAGGTGTTACACATGATAGGTTCCCTGTATGAAGTATTGTCAGTGCCCTTCATCACCCAGGTCAAAATGAAGGGGAGAACAAAAAGTCCACATGACACTGTTCATATGCCACTTGTAGCCTCTGGCACTGCTTTAGCCTCACCTTCCCTCAGCCCTTTGAAATCCCAGTCTGTATCAGGGAGCAGCAGCTTAGGGTCACAGTGAGGAGGGGAAAGATGATGCCAGTCTGGGCTGTGATCTGCTCTTTGCCTCACACTCCTGGCTCTGTGCCTGTTCTTGGCTGACTAAACAAACAGCAGGATCAGACCTTTGGCCTGCAGCATCTGTGCTGATGAGAACTTCAGGCATTATCACACTATTCAAACGAGTTCTCCTCTCCCAAGAAAAGGCCAGATTGTGTCTACCATGCATTGACCTGTAATGGGGAAATTTCAGAGCTTTGCCTTCACCACAAGTGGAGCTGTGGAAGACACCACAGCATGAACACAAGAAGAAGAACAGCTATTTCATATTCCTTAGCATGGAGAGGCAGAGACATATTAAAAATCCACATAGGAGACTTTCTGCCTCTTCTGTTTCACCTGACTTTTTTCATGCAGCCTCAGTCTGCCTAAAAGAGAGTATTATAGCAAAACAATATCCCAACAGTTCTTCAGAAAAGGACCAAAGTAATGAGTGTTCATATACCTCAGCCAGAGTTCACCAATGACCCATCCATCTCCCTGTTCCTTGTGTACCCTGCAGTTTGCTCTTCTTCCCTGTTGTCCACGAAGAACAAATGATATGGGGGTGGAAAAGGTAAACAGAGACATCTGTTCACGCTCATTTCTAACCAACACAATCTCCTACTCAGTCACGGGGGACAGTGTGGATTCTGACAGTGAGTCAGAGTCAAAGGGAGGAGGTGTGAGAGGTGGCTTTGGTTTGGTCTATGGAGGAAGGCAGTTGTGACTCAAACACTGCACAGTGATCAGCTGGAGCCCCCCTAAATAAGGGGGATTTGCTCCCCAGCCAGTCTGCTGTGGGCTGTGTGTGGTACCCTGTGGCTCCAGGAATCTAAATGCTTTACTGCAAGGAGGTAAAAAGTGTGATCCCCTTCAGAGAGAGCAAGGCTACAGAATTCTTAAACTTAATTTTCTTCCCAGCCCTTTGTCCCTTTCTTTTCTCCAGTTGTGGAAGATACAGAAGCCCTGATTTAGAAACTGAAAACAAAATGACCAAACTCAATCATAAGATGAGATAAAATATGCATTTTATGCAGTATCACGGCAAAGATTTCTATGGTATCTGTGAGACAGAGAAGTACCGATGGCAAAAGTTTGTGCTACATGTACTAGTCAATAAATGAGAACTCCACACAAGATTATAATGTGCATGTAACTAATTTGCATTTCTAGGGTAATAATTCATTGGATAATACAACTTTCATTTGGTTGGGTTGGCAGTGGGTAAATTTGCTACCGATCTACTCTTGTAAGCAGAGCACAGCAGGAGAACGTAATTAATGGACTGTGTAAAGAGAGTTCATATACACACACTGGTGCCTCTTAAGAGTTTATCTATCATCTCTGAAAACTCTATTTTTGTTATGGTCCACAAGCCTCTAATGACAAGTATTTCCCAGAATGGTTCTAAAAATCTTATTAGTGGAAAAGATTTTCAAATGTATCTGAACAAACTGGCAGAAAACATTTGTTCCTGTTTCTAAGCTGACAACAATATTATTAAAATAAATGCATTAAAAAACTATTGTTTACTTTACATAATTACTAAAAATAGAGCTTTTACCAGGATGGTAGTGGACTGATATGCTTTCATTTTAAAACTAGCTATATAGTCTGGCATACATAGGAAAAGTCACTTGTCACACAAAAAATTCCTCTTCTTCGCGTGGTGTAGATGAAGCATCTCCTTAATATTTATCTGGTCTATGATAGATGGCTCTGATAGAAAAGCTATCAGAGTGAATCTCCACCATGACATTACACAATAGACAGAAGGAAAATGAAGCAGGATATTATTCACAACCTAATATTCAGACAGTACAAGTACCTGTGCAATGCATGGCTTATTCTGCTCTGCTGAAACCAAAGTGAGTTTCGCTATTGGCTCGAACAGCACTTTCTCCCTTCAAGCACTCAGCACCGTGAAGGACACAGTCCTTTCAGTTCTGCATGGAGTATCAGTTAGTTGTGCATCAGTATCAGTATCAACTATTTATGCAACATAAACGGTATATGGATGCCATGAGTAATGAAATATTTTATGCTGAATCAGTCATAACTTATCTGAAAGCCTCTTGCTGCTTTCTGCTGGTCACTATGTGGAGTTATTCCAGCTCTTCCATTGCACTCTGTCACTGCACCCTTGCCAACAGCCACATCATTTCAGTAACTGTCCCAAGTCCTTTCCAATACTCAGCCTGTTCAGTGATAACAGTCTGTGCCTCCAGCAGGCTGGGACAAGCAAGGGGAGTTCAGCTGTTTGGGCAGCATTTGCTGGATCCTGACAACAAACCCAAAGTTGGGTAAACTGATACCACAGTTGGATCTCATTCATAAGCCACCTGTGTAACTGTGATCCTGTGTCATGACTTATTACCTTATGCTTTCTGTAGCAATAATGCTTGCCCATTCTTTTAATTGCAAAAGTGATTTTAAAGCAGCTTTCAATCTTCAAAGGGCAGATGGGTTTTCTAGAAAGATTCCTGAAAGCCTTTGAGCAGGCTAGAAACATGAGACTTTCACTCCACAGGAGAATTTGCTCTCTGTACATCAAGATACAGCATTCATTTCTAAGAAAGTAAAGAGTGATGGAAGATAGTGGCATTTTGCCACAGCAGGGAAATTATCAAATATGATGCATTTCAGCTGAACACACATTTTATATCAGTTTGTTAGAGTCTCTCTTTAATGCTGCCAGAGCTATACTTTCTGAAAACATACTGGGAAATGTAGGCATTATTTTTTCTTGTCTTTCATATATATGAATATGTTGGTTTTGGCTTCCAGTGTTCTGTTACAGATTACATTTAGCATATGGAAAGCTTCTAAATATCTATTATGTAATATTGAATATGTGTATTAAAAAATGAACTTATTCCTTGTGTTTTTCATGCGTGTGCATCGGCATTTTTCCTGCACCACACTGCAGCTAGAGCCTTTGTAACTTTAAGCTAAACCTAATAACATCAGTCACTGCAGCAGGAAAATACTTTCCCCTGGAGTAAGATACAATGATGACATAATGCTGTGGTTTCCAAATCCCAAGCCAGCTGTTACTGGTATATGCATTCAAATTCACTGTCTCTGCACCCCTGTGAAAGGCAAAAAGGCTTGTGACTTGATTCAATAAATGATTTATTTTTTTGAATGTATAATTCACAGACATAGCTTGTGCACGGCTTCAGACACAGAGTGGGAAAAATTCACTTAGGCAGTTTCCTACTTTAATAAAACGGAAAGAGGATATAATCCATCTGCATTGACCCAGTAGGTATTTTCCATCAACTAGCATGGAATCTGCTCACTGATTTTGGACTGAGAGAACAACAAAAAGCTGCCAATTTTTAAAATTGATTCTTCTCTCTGAGACATATTCATACTAATTCCCTTATCTGCTATAAATAAACACAGCTGGGCATCAATTCCTTGACCCAACCTGCACCAAGATACACAGTACATATCCAAGTATTACTTAGTGTATAACTTTTAGTTGAATAAGAGTGGCAATAAAATTGCTGCCATGCTCAAGGATAGTGCAAGAGGCTAACATGCTCCTGTGGATGCTCTCCTTGAGTATTTGAGAATATCAGTTCAATAAATGAAGGTCAGCTTTAAAGTAATTTCTCAACAGCAAGTCTAAAAAAAGAATACCACAGAAGCAACTTGAGACCTATGAGAAAGCTTTTTCCACTACAGTAAGTTCCTTTGATAGAGCAAAAAACCCATCTCTGCATAAATCACTCATTTGCAAGGCAGAGTCTGGATACATCAGTTGATAGTCTTACTTTAAATCCAGACTAAATCAGACCTCTGAAACTCTTAACCTAATCCCTGCCTTCTGTACTATGTCATCGTGGCAATTTGTTTCCAGGGTTACAGTATTTATTTACTCAAAGTAAAGCCAACGTGAACAACTGCTCTGAATTTTAGTAGGAAATAATTCCATTATCTGAGTGGCCTTGTGTCAGGGATGAATGTGGCCTATTAAGTTTTGGCACAACACTATCAGTGAGGGCAATATCTGCTCAAGTCATACTATCTTCATTTGCAGAATGACACCAAAAAAACTGTGCTTAAAACCCACCATTTCTTTATGTGCATCTTTCTTTAAATGCACGGGTAGACAGAGAAATAAAGAGCTGAACTGCAGCATAACTTGTCCAGATATTCCAAAATTCAAGGACTTCTCATGGAAAATAAAAGGATAGTCTTGGTCAGAGATCTAATGAATTCTTTGGAGAGGAAGTGCAATCATGTACTGAATGTGAGTCATGATGCACTGGATCTTTTGTAGCCAAGTAAGTGATAATCAGTCTGTACAGTTACAGTTGCATCCATCAACCATGTATCTGCAATGGCTCAGATCAGACAAGCCTGGAGAAGCCATGAAAGATCATTGCCAGTTCTATCTCTGTGACAGGTTGATTTATGAAGCTGAGAAATTGCCCTGATGTAAACAAAAACTTTTCAGACTAAGCCAGACCAGGAAAACTTCAGAAAAATGAAAGGATTGTGCAGAATTTATGCAGATGAGCCCTTCTTCTGTAGGTCTGCTTGTTTACGTAGAAAGGCTACCAACAGTAAATGGAAGAGAGTTTGTCAAAGCCAGGAAAGGTGTGTGAGACACAAAACAAAACAAAACAAAACAAGAACAAAACCAGGGTGTTCCAAATTCCCTCTTTGGGAAATTACAACGATTTTACGATACCTACATAGCCACAGACTCTAAAATGGATCCAGGAAAGAGTCCTGTGCCAAAATGTAACACTTTTCCTAGATGGAAGGAGTTTTACTTGGTAGACAATCATAGCATTAAGTCCCATCTATTCTGGCTACTTACATGTGACACAAATTACCTTCCCTTCGTTAGATGGAAGTATTAAAGCAGTATGGAATTAAACACACTATAGTGGATGATCAATCATTTAGAAGTACAGCTTTAAAACATGAACAAAGCTGAAGCAGGTTTTATAAGAGCAAGGAAGATGAGAAGATAGTTATCACTGTTGTTAGAGTAAGAAAATAGCATTCTCACCCAAATAGGAAACTCCTTCTTCTGGTGTGATTGTTCCATATTTAACCATCATCTTCACAAAATCAATCAGGGTTTTCATGATAGTTATCAAGGTCTCTTTCTCTTTTGTCTCTGTCTCTGTGTGAGGGGATGAAGCAAAATTAGTCAGAGACTTCAGGCAACTTGGGAAAACTCAGTTCTGCAAACGGTGCAAACTTCCTGCATAAAGAATGACCTACTCACTGAAAGAGAAAATGCTGTGCTGGATTAGCAAAGAGAACTTACATATAAACTCTTCCTGCAAAGCACAGCTGAATATACTTTAAAGCTTCAGGCTTTAGATCTTCTTTACAGCTTTGTGTCTTGAAGGGCTGTGCTATGGAAGGCCAATGGTATTCATTCCATTTTACAGCTAAGAACACTAAACACACTGAGATGAAGTGACCTGACAGTCCAAATTGCTGATCAGAGAGTAGAGTTTTCTACAGTTTCTTTCATCTTTCTTTTATTTGTTTGTGAACTATTTTGTAGACCAGTCTGGCTCTGTATGAGTTCAGAGATCCTTTCTCCTACAAGATCCATGGGTTCAATAATAAAAATATAAAGTGTTTCAAATGAGATTGTTACCACGCACAAGTCCATGACTCATGTACTGGGACAACGTAATATTACATGGTTGAGAGGATCATGACTTCAGGAAGTGATACAAACAATTATTTTCTATTATAAAAACCCATTCTTGCCCATGCTTACCTGCTTCTTAGCTTTTCTTTTACCACTGTGTTTACCTGAACAATACCTTTGTTTAGCTGAACAATGTTGCTGCTATTTCTGCATTAGCAGCATGAAACTGCCCCATTACACAGTTGCAAAAGCTGTTCCCACTCCCCAGGTTATCACACAAGGACCTAACAGAGCCAGGGGCACTGTCAGTCAGGGACAGCCAGAAACACACTCCCAGCCTTGGCAGAGGGCCAGCCACTCTGAGGGCTGCTGAACAGGCTTTTTATTGCTGCCTGCAATTTATCCCACAGCTGTAGGATGCAAGTGAATCCCTCTCCTCCAGCTTGATATGACCTGACAGGAGAACAGCATAAAGCAGGAGGCAAGGCAGGGATGTGCAGCCAGTGGGACCTGGCTCGATTTGCTTGATAACCTGCTAAACCCAACACACCTTTCTGCTTTGTGAGCAGAAAAAGGAGAAGAGCTAGCATGCAAAACCACCATGGGAAAATGAAAAGAACAGGAAGAATATGAAGTCTGTAGGTTGGACTTGAGCAAAATGTGCCCTCGGGTTTTTCATTTTAGCTCTCCACTCAGGTGTTTATGGGGACAGTTTGAAGCAATATTAAGGCTCCTGCAGGACAGAGAATCTACAGAATGAACACACATACACACAAAAATAAGTGTGTGTGTGTGTGTGTGGCTGCAGAGAGTGGGTGCTGACAAAGGGGCTGTGGCAAGGTGCCACAGTCCTGCCTGCAATGACTGGAAGGCAGTGATGTCCAGCACCGGAATAGGAAGAGACGTGCAGAGCTTTCACTGCAATAAACAGCAAACCTGTGGTTTGTGAAAAGGCTGGAAGGCTCAGACTCATTTACTGGTACCATCACAGCGAGAATTCTGCTGTGGCTTACTTGTACCTCTGTTGGCTTAGAAGACTCAAATGTTACTGGAATGATCTCTGGAGAAAACAGTTTGCCAGTTTTTCACCATGTCCTTACGGGAATGAAAAGAATTCAGGACTCCTGAATCACACAGCACAAGATGGGAAGGGCTGCCTAGGTCACACTCTTTGCAGTTCTGAGTGCTGTTCCTCCCAATGTTTTGCCATCAAAATTACTAATCAAATTAGTTTCTGCTATACGTATTAGAGAACATTTTCAAAGCACATGGTCTTGCAACTAGGGAAGTTGTGGGGAAGGGAAAAGAGAAAACACAGAGAATCTTAATTTTCTTTTTTCCTAAATAATTCTGTAAATACATGATGAGCTCACCTGAGTTAAGACTTTTTAATAGTGCGTAAAAATTTGGAAAGTATTGGAGGTCTTCAAAATTATCTTCAGAAGGCAGCTCATTTCTTCTTTCCAAGATATTAGATGATGACCATGTGTTATCCAGTGTATCATCAATCTCTCCATTAATGATACTATCCTGATAAGATTTGCTTGGTGTCTCCACAAAAGATATAAAAACAGATATCTATAAGCACATTGCTTTTGGTGAGAGAGTTACTAGAGCAAGAAATTGTATCACAACCTCATGCCAACATGTTCCTAATTGCAAGGTGAAGACTATACTATGTTCTCAAAGTTATTTCAATTTGACATCTGGCTTAAACTCCAAACTCACGGTTCATTTTGTGTCTAACAGAATTTCTTTAAGAACCCCTTTAGTTTCCAGATTGAACTAATTATTCCCTAAAGGAAGCAGTGTATTGGTTTACTAGTACTATTTGGCAAGGAAGATAAAATCATTAGCTAAGAAATTACCATTCTTTCCTGTTGCTTTTCCTTTGGATCACTGTCTGCTCTGCTTGCAGTGTAATCAAAGTCTTCAGACTCCTTCTCACGTTCCTTTGCTTCATTTGCAATTAGCTGTTGTAAAACCTCTGCCACTTCATCCTCCAGGGTATAGGCCTGACTCTCTGTGATCTGTTGAAATATTTGTGCAGAGTACTCATAGAATACTGTGCTTCTCCTAGATGAAACATCAATATGAAACCCGAGCTTTGCAAATAGATTGCTTTAAATATGTTTGCTTCACAAAAAGCACAACCAAATTAGGCGTGGTATCTTCACCAATGTGTGTGTATATATGTATATATATAGACATATATACATGTCTATATTTATATAAACATACCCACACATACATATATACACACATAGAAACACACACCAAATACACTGTGTGTACATAAAACCCATCCATCCACAGATACAGCCTTCAACAGGAAAATAAATCTATTTAGGGCTTAACACAATGGAGTGCAGCTTGAAAGACTGAACTGCAAGTGTGTCATACCTCCCTACATGTGTGTACATTTGTGTATATAAAGTATGTATGTTCTGCAACACATCTATGTACATCTATGTACAGTTCTGCAACACATCTATATACAGTGATATAGAAAGGGAAAAAAACAAATAGCTTTCTATGGCATCATCAAAATGTTTTGTCTTTGCTTTGTAACAGCTGCCACTTGAAAAAGAACTCTACTATGCATCTGTCCCACAGCTCCCTCTGTAATCAATGGGGTGCAGCATGCAATAGCTAACTGCAAAATCTAGTGCAGAAAACATCAGGTCAATATTTTAAGATACAAGAATCCCACATGGCCGTGGCTAAAGCCACTGAGACATCCAGAGGTCAGAGACAAATCCAGTCTTGCTAAAAATCAGTGACATAATATAACCTCAACAAACCAGCAACATGATATGTTTGCTGATGACACTAATTAGTAGGTGGATAAGAATGAGCTCAAACCTTTCCCCCTTAAATACAGAAATTAATAGTACAGAAGAATTCAGTGAAAATCGGAAGAGAAGTTAAAGTAAAAATGAGGGCAGACATGGGAGGAGTACAACCAGTGAATGTTTTCTCAATACCAGAAACATTCTGCAGTTTGGCCTATTTTGTTGCAAAGCCACCACAGGAACAGCAATGTTATTGCAGAACTAAACCAGTGTGCCCAAATGAATTCAGAAATTTGCCTAGAGCCTGAATCCCATTCATTTTCACTCAAGTCAGTATTACACACAGTGTTTGCCCAAATTGTTTTTTAAAAGAGCATTAAACCAACCCACAAAACTGCTAAATGAAGTATTAACAAGATACTTACTAGCCCCAGATTTAGAAGTTTTGAAACAATCTTGTCAAACACTCCTCTGTCATTTTCCTCATAAATTCTTGCAGCAATTTTTTGAACAATGTCTTCAGCAGTCAAAGGAGTGCCATCTAATTGATGGAGGCCATCTGGATCATCTGAAAGGATTATAGTTTAACTGTGTGCTGACTGTCCTAACTAATTTGGATTAAACATCTTGTAAAAATATCTGCCCACATGTTCTTCTCTTCAGAACAAAGCTGCATTTTTTAGACACACTAGGACTATACTTTGATACACACTTTGCAAGCCATTACATCACAATGTGTCCATTTTCCATATCTGAAAAATATCTTTCTGACCAACTTTGTCAAAAGAGCAGAGATGAATATTAGGAGCATACTCTCCTGTTTATAGAAAAAATTGTAAGAATGAGAGAGCACTGCTCCCATATTCACTTATATGTGCCTTCCTGGTATCTAATTTCATTGTATGGCCACTTAGATGAAATCAAATCATGACAAACTGCACATGATCTTCTTGTTTGAATTTCAGAAAAGAAACTTTTAATTATGTAATCATGACTTATGGCAAATAATATCATAATGACAATGGGAGAGACAACATGATGAGTAAGCTTTGATCTGTGATCAGGATACTTTGATATAATTAAAAATATCCTGAGTTAAATGCTGCTTACAACTCTCAGAGGACTCACTTAAACTACAAATCAATTAAACACTCCTGTAGCAAAGGCAAGTATTTTTTTGCCTTTGGTAATTTCTTTTAGCTTTATGATGAGGAGAATTATCTAACACTGCACATAACATTTGGAATAAATATATGTGATTTAGCTGCATGTAAAGGTGCTTCTTCCTCTCAAACCAGAATAAATAGATTTTCATTTAAAAATATGTCCCATTTTCCTTCCATCAAATCTAAATTACTAAAACACATAATACAAATTACACAGCTAGATTTTCCTCCAAGGAAGAAGGCTGAAAATCAACAGCAATTCTTTTGTACGGTGTTTCAAAACCTAATTGTAAGACAACAAGCTTCCACAACTGGAAATAATTGAAACTGCACTCCAGTAACACAAAAAGCTCATGTTTGGTGCTGAGTACAACATTCATGACAGCAGTCACTTTGCAAGAGAAGTCTAACCTAGAAGTCACTGAAAGATGATTATTGAATACCTTGGAATTTATAATCCAGCCCACTTTTAGTGGAGTCATAGTCATCCACTAGCCTGCGGTTCTTGGTGGAGTCTGCATCATCAACGGCCAGTTGCTGTTCGTACAAAGAGCTTCTAATTGACTCCCTCTCCTTTTCATTCCTCTCTCTTTCTGCTACTGATTTTAGCAGGTTCAGGTCATCAACAAAGGAATAATTCCTGAACTCTGGCTTATTTTCTGGAAAATATATCAATGCACACATAACATAAAACCTTACACCTCTTTGAATACCATTACGAATATTGCTATAAAACCAGGAAAGATATTTTACCTGTGGGAGTTGTTTTCCTATTCCTGTCTGCCTCAGCTTCAGCAATCTAATACACAAAAATAAAACAAATAAAACAAGAACAGGCAGAAGGAATAAAATGTGTGATCTCTTAATTTATCAATACCAGCAGAATCCTTAGTGTCTGGTTTTCACTCAATATTATTAAGAAGTTTGCCTGAATAAGTAGAACAGAACTGAGCACTTGGCACTTTCTGTCAGTACCCCCCATCTCTGATCAGAATCACACACTACAAGAAGCTGCAACAAACTTCCCATTTTAAGATAAATGCCAGTTACATTTTCCTTCTTCATTCCAAGCTCATGCTATATTCCCACAGGATGTCAATACAAAGGGGTGGCACACCTGTGAGCTGTTGGAGCTAACAACCTGTTTTTGGAATGCTGGACAGGGAAACTCCATATTCCAGTTTTTAAAAATTATTGAAACTATATTTTGTATTCAACACCATAAATAATCACTTTACTGACATATCTACTTTTAACTCAGGGATATTCAGGGATTCGGTACTTGAAAGGCTCAAAATTCTATGGGAATACCATAACAAAAAAACCATTGTAAATATTTTTTCTTTCACTCACCTGTTCCTCCAAAGGTCTTTCTACACTTAATTGTCTGTTGTGTATAGCTTTATCTAGAATAAACACACACACATATATACTCAGTTATATGGTACATGCGACTACAAAAGGCACATTTTTTCTTAATTCATAGTTTTCTCCCATAAAAAACAGTGTCTTAAATAGGATGCCAACTGCTGGTTCTTGAAAAAAAAAAAAATCAGTGTTCCTAGAAGAATGAGAACACAATTAAAAAGTCAAACATTTAAATAAACTATGATTGGGGCAGAGGGAGAAGTTCTGCAGAAGATGTAATAGAAATAGAGATACAGACTCATCAACCTCTTTCTGATGAGAAAACTCACAAATTGGAGAAAAATGCTGGAAGAGATCGACTAAAATAGCAATAATCGGATTGGCACAACCAAGAGATTAAAAATCTCTTCCATCCAGAATACCGGGGGAGACAGGGAGCAAGAAAGACTCGTGCAAACGCCGCAGTAGAACGGATGAAAACACTGCTTGGAGAACACCGAAAAAATTCAGAGCTTTTCCCTCTACCAGCACCTCTCCCTTCACTTTAATATCAGATTGCAACTTCAGCGATCAGTGCCGGGAATTTTGTCGCTTTGGGACCTCATCGCTTTTCGCCGAGTGGAAGGAAAGTTTTCTCTCCCCTCCCTCTCCACCCCGCGGAACTTTCCGCACCCGCAGACCCGCGGAGCGGGCTCTGAGGGGCAGGCGCTTACCTTTGCCCGCGGGTCTGGGGAAGCCGTGAGCGCGGCTCGCCAGCAGCGACAGCACCTGCACCGCGACCGCCAGCCGGAGGAACATCGTGCGGGGGATCGAGGCCCTCGGCGGGGCCCCGCGGGAGCCGCTCGGGCGCTGTCCGGCCCGCGGTGCTGAAGCTCGGGGAAGGCGCTGCCCGGGGCTCGGCCCCGCGTCCCCGCGCCCGCAGAAATGGTCGAGCCCGGCCCCGCCGCCGGCCCCGGGCGCGGGGAGGAGACGGGGGCGGGCCGGGCGCGGAGCATGCGCGGCTCCCGCGGCCCTCAGCTCCTGCCCGGCGCCGGGGAGGGCGGCCGGGGGGCTGTGGGGCACCCGGGGGGCTGTGGGGCACCCGGGGGGCTGTGGGGCACTCGGGGGGTGCGCGGAGAGGGGCGGGCAGGGCTCCGGGAACGGGCTGCGGCCACGGGCTGCGGCCACCCCCGCCCGGCGCGACCACCCCCGGCAGCGCCATCAGCCTCCGAGGGCTGCGCCGCACCCGCGCTTGGAGCTGGAGAGGTGGAATTTGTCCCCTCAGGGGAGGCCCGTGAATCACTTCCACCTATTTCATCCCTTTCCAGCAAAGGCACCGTCATCAATCTTCATCATCATCTTCTTTTCACTACAAAGAGAGGACGTCACAAGTTTAATCATCGCACGTCTCACTCTTTTAAAATTTAGGGTTAAAAAAAGGCAGTAGGGCAAATGACGATAAGCATCATTAAAAGACAATAATTCTCAACATTTTCAATATTAAAGTTTAGCCCTTGCGGGCACAGAGCACCAGCAAATCCGTAGGGATCGGGGGAAGACATTTTTGCCGTTTCACGGCAGAACAAAGGATCGCAGCGGTAGCTCTTCAGAACTACAGGGTCTGCTTCCAAAATAAATCCCGGTGGTTTTTCTTCAGAAAAGACCTCATAGTTTTGTAGTCACAAGTGCATGCATGCAGTGGGCAGATGAAAACACTTTAATATTAGAAATCTCAGTGCTTGCTAACTGTCAAAAAAATGGCTAAACACTGTTTGAAGAGATGGAAAAGATCAGAGCTTTCACAACTGAAAGCCAGGAACACAGTGGAACTGTTCAATCCCTTATCAATATATAATATTACTGTAGTATAAGCTGTGGAGAACACACAAAAAAAGTAGGAGAATGATAATTAACTGGACCACAAGCACTAAAAAAATTGCATTTTTTTCCCCCGTTAGCAACCACTATTTCATAGTCAAGCCTTTGCATATAATTTAGATGAAATAGTGCTCTACCTTACATCAGACTCACTTCTATAAATTAGTCTTCCACAGATCCAGAGCAATGAAAATAACTCTCAGAAATGTACTGGTAACCCCAGAATCCTTACCTATCATTAGGCTTCTATTCTTGGAGCTGTACCAGGGTTCGGAATTACAGGGTATTTTGGATAAAAACATTTCAAGCAGTGTGTTGTACATAAGAAAAAAATAGCTTGCTTGGTGACTTACAAGGAAAACTATTATACTAACCAGAACCTTCCCTCACCTTAGAAGCACAGAAGATGGGCAGCTTCTACAAGGAAGCATAGGGTAACCTTTTCCCCTGCCATCTTTAGCAGATGTGTATGTACAGCAACAAGAATTCAAAACTGCAGGATGTTGCTGATACAGACAAATGAAAAGATCAATTCTTATTTCCATGTGGCTTTATATTCTATCCCATTTTGGTATTGATTCAGTGGTTCATTGCCTGTTCAATGTTATCAGTGTTACAAAAATGTGTACTTTCTCTCCATTTACCCTTCCTGGTATTTACTTCTATTCCACTCAAACACTTCCTACGATGCATTGTAAATGCACATCCATTGCTAAGACTCTGCCCATTTAGTCATTTGGACAAAAGTTCTGTACAATACAAAAGCAATAAGTGTATTTTAACCTTGCTGGAATCAAGGTAGCTGTAAAGCAGGGAGATCAGAAAAGGAACTCTCATTGGATACAACAGCACAAAGAAGGTGCAGGTCAAAAATACACCTGTTTATGTGATATGTCTCCATATGGCTTTTTGTGTAATGACACATCTTATTGTGTTCAAATGTGTTTGTTTTACAGGATATACTTCTGTTTATGTGATAAACGTTTCTATTTCTGTGAAATCTTTTCCATACTATTTCCCAGATCCATAGTTTATTTCCTTAGCACTAAATCAGCTCTTGCTTTGCCAAGCCTCTCTAACAAGGAGTGATGCAGAAGGACTCTGTAGGGGCCTGGACAGATGGTGGGGAGAGAAAAGAATTGGAAACCAGCAACACCATCACTAAAACCTTGGACATGACCCCTTTCCCTGCTCATGGGGAACACACAGAGGCAACGCACTCACAGACACAGCTGTGAGCACAGAGCACACCTGCCCTGCCCCGCTCTGCTTTGGCACTCTGAGCTCCTCACTCCCGGTGAGCTTGTGTGACATGTGACAGATAACACATAATCTCTGCTAATTATGACAAAATAGGTTTAATCATCAGAGAAAAAAGATGGGTAAAAGTGCTGTCTTTGTTTCTCGTTACATCTGTTTTCATTTGGCATCATTTATATCATCTACTACTACACACTCCTCTGCCCAGCACAGAGACAACACGGTGCAGAGCATAAGCTTTTCTATTTTGGATTCTATTTTGGCTCATACACAATCAACCCAATTTTCTATTCTAGAACTATTTATTTGCAGTGATGATTCATGAGCCAGAAAGAATACCACTTGCCTATCAGATGCCAAGGAGAACTTGCAGGAATGACAATTAGAATGTTTCTTACTGTGGTGAGAGCAGTTGATATCAAGCCTAGAGAAATAACTGAAATTCAGCCTTTCAGTGCTATTTTTGCAGTTGTTTTATAACCACACTTCAAAGTATTTCATCTAGCTGATGAAAACAGTAGGCAGATGAAAGCAGGAAAAAAACAAACAAGCCAACAACCTACCTTGCCAAGTTTATGCCTATGTGGTAGATATTCCTTACTTTTGTGGATTTTCATTTTCTACCTTGTCTCAGTTTATCTCCTTTTATGTAAATTATATACTAAATAATCTAGTGCTTAAAAGGAAAAAAATGTTGGAAAGTTTACTGGTGATCTTTATGCAAGGCATTAGGCATATCTATAATCATCTGACAATAAGTCATGTATTTTGCACGTATGTGTGCACTATGAATAGTCCTCTTGATTTCAATGCACTCATCAACAGCATGAGAAATTAACCACATACAAGCCTGAGGGTTTGTGCTCTACAAGTCATTTTACATGCAGCATTTATTTCTACAACACTTAAGGCAAAGAGAAGGACTTAATGACCCTAGAATCGATAAAAATAATGAAAAAAGGAAACACCAACTTCTCACAATTTTAAACCTACTGACTTCAGTTTGTTCCACTTTGGCTTTTTTTCTGATAATAAACCAATTTACAATTCTGATTGTCAGCATGATTTTCTGGCCAGACGTATGTTGGATATGGAGGGATACTTTTTCCTTGGAAACACATAACTCAGAAGGGATTACTTCAGTTTCTTCCCCACCTTCTCTAGAAAAAAAAACAACCCACCTTTGAACTGAAACACAAACCAGAAAATGTCAACTAATTTTGTTTCAGAAAAGTATATGTGACTGGAAAAGGCTCATGTGGGTTGCTAAAATGGAATTAAGCATGCAAAACTCTATAGATACAGTGTTATTTTAGTCTGATGTCTTTGGTGGGACGGCTGATGCACATATTTAAGTGGCACTATGCTTTCCCCTTGTTCACAAGAAAAACAGTGAGAGAAAAAAACAATTCTGTTAGAAAATACAGCAGAGAGTATCTGAATATATCTTTTTGCAACAGGCTGAATATTTCATTACACTTATTTGGAAAGGCATATCCCAACAGATCGGGTAAACATGAATGGGTTAGAGGCACTTTTTCCCTTGTTGTGTGAAGTATCTATAAAAGTTATTGGTCATCCTTCTTTCGCAGTTCATTTCCTTGTTTTGCCAGTGAATGCCCAGTTCCATCCCAGCCACAGTCCTGCAGCAGCTACAGACCAGAGGGCACGTCAGTGTGTCAGAGCAGAGCTGGGATGTGACCGTGTCTGACAAAGAAAGGAGGAGCTTTTTCTATTAATTGAAATCACTTCTCTGGGTACCAAACGACCAAAAGTAACAAGGCTTCTGTTCATTTAGCATCAGCAACTTCTCCTGTTCAGCTACGGTGCCATAAAACAAACCTTCATTTGAAAGGCACAGCATAACAGAATGGCAAAAATGGTATCTAGAGAGCCAGAAACCCCTGTAATCTTGAACATTACTGTTTGTAGGTAAGAGATCCTTTGTTTCACTTGCAAGAGCAGCAAATGCAGTGGCGGTTCCCAGGAGCTCCCTGGTGAAAACCTTCCCAAGAGGCCAAACCGCAGGCGGGGGAGCGGGAATCCCCTCAGGAACAGCCCACTGGGAGCCTCTCAGGCAAGACCGACTTCTCAGTGTTCCCACCCTCACTTTAAGAATAATACTTGTCCTGTCTGGGAGGTTTACGTTGTACACTAGGAATAATTTCTTTCCCAAATCTTCGTTCGCGAAGCCTAGCCATGAGGAATAATTCCTTCACACAGAGGGTGATTAGATATTGGAACGGGATGCTCAGGGAAGTGGTGGAGCCACCGTCCCTGGAAGGGTTTAAGAAAAGACTGGATGTGGCACTTGGTGTCTAATTGACACGGTGGTGTTCGGTCATAGATTGGACTCGACGATCTCAGAGGCCTTTTCCGCGCTCACTGATTCTGTGATAAGCTGCTACATTCTGCTCTTTCGAAACCCGCCCTCAAATGCCTTTGTTCCGCGATGCTGCCAGCAGCAGCCCCCGCGGCGATGGCTCCGTGCCGGCACACCCGGCGGTGCCCCTGAAGGCCGCTCCGAATGCGGGGCTCCAGCTCCACCTCCCGGCCCGGCCCGGGGCGGTGGGTCCGGCATGAGCGACGTGGTGGAGCGGACTCTGAGCGCCCTGCCCGGGCTGCTGGGGCAGCACGACCCCGGCACGGGCCCGGGCGGTGCCGGCGGCCCCGCCAGGGTGTCGGCCACCTCCCGGCTCGGCAGCCTCATCCGGAGCATCACGGCGCTCACCTCCAAGCACGTACGGGCTGCGGGGGCCGGGCTCCGCTCCCTGCCCGGGGAAGCCGCCGCGGGGCTGGGCTGGGGGCCCTGGGCACGGTGTCTCTTCTCGACCTGGGTCTGGCTGAGCTCGGGGCCCCACGATGAGTCTTTGCCGTGCCGCGTTGTGCTTGCTCTGGGCAGGCACGGCCACACTGCTGTGCTTGAGCAGCCCCTGAGCGAGGCACCCGCTGCTTTCGGAAGAGTGTGGACACTTAAATTAACTCATCACCTTATGTTCTTGTTACGTATTTTGCCTACGAAATCTATGCGAGATTTGATCTCTCTCTCTTCTAGGAAGAAGAAAAATTGATCCAGCAGGAACTAACCAGTTTGAAAGCAACAGTTTCAGCCCCCACCACAACACTTGTAAGTTCTGTTAGTGGTTATTACAGGCTGTGGGAACAGCACACCAAAGGTGAAGTACAGCAGTGTTCTCACTCTTTTTTCGAGATGGATGTGCAGGTTATCTGCATTATAGATCTTTGATCATCAGCATTAAAAGATACCAATATGTGTGGTTTTGCAGCACATTTAGAATAGTGATAACACTGTGATTTTGTTTGATGTGAATAAACTGTAATAGTATGGCACTATCTCTCATTCTGTAGTTTCTGAAACAAAGCAGATGAACTGCTTCCATCAAATCATGTTCTTTGCAGGCTTACATTGTTCATATAATTAGTTTGTGCTCTGTAAGAAGCTGTGCTTTGTTGTATGCACTGTTATCGCGTCTGAGTTGCGGGAGATGATATATTCTGATTTGAGTTAGTTAATGCTTGTCTCAGTCCCATACAGGAGACTTTTTTTAGGGGAAAAAAATCGCCTTTTATCTATGCATAGTGAGAAGCCATCCTGGGTCAGGGTAGCAATTGGTGAAAAATAATTTGTGTTAACAGTGTGAATCATCTCAACGCTTCTGGTTATTCATATTCTTTATGTTGGTCATAGTTAATGTACTGTTGATCACATGCATGCTAATCAAAATAAGAATTTTTTAAGGGTCATATATGGGAAGTTCTGCCTTTATAGCAGAAATTAATATTGATTTTTCAGAAGAGGTTCATAGCAAAGAAAAATCACAAATACCCTGATTTTAGAAAACATATGTGAATGGAGATATGTTTCTGTCAGATACAGTTCTCTGCTTCATTAGAGCAGTGAAGAAGAGTATAAAACATGGCTGACTTAAAATTCTCAATAATTTATATTTGCTATTTCAGAAACTGATGAAAGAATGTATGGTGAGACTCATCTACTGTGAAATGCTGGGGTACGAGTCTTCCTTTGGATATATCCATGCAATCAAGCTTGCACAGCAAGGAAATCTTTTGGAGAAGAGAGTTGGTATGTGCATGGAGCTGTAACCTTAATAATGTTCTCAAATGCTATTTTTGAAGTTTCTCAGGATTTATAATCCATCTAAAAATACAACTTACTTAAAATGTTCCTCTGCTTTCTTGATCTTGTTTCATGGTCTCTTAATCTTTGAAATTAGCTGAATCCTTAGTTTGTGTGATGCTTTGAATGTGCTTGAAGCACAGAAGGCAGGGGAAATGAATTTTATTTTAAATCATCACAATTTCATTGTGTTGAATTGCGGCACCAGTAAACAAATAATTTAAGAGAACGTTTGTTAAACACATCAAGCAGAAAATTAATTTCTCTCAAGCTCTGGGTTTTTTTTTTAAGTACTATGGTACAAGATTAGATAAAGATGGTGATGTCGGACACCTGTCAGGCACATTTTCTATTTTGGTGCTTGTAGGATTATTTTTTTATTATTGTTTTTTTTTTACTTTGGAAACAGTTGTCGGGAATGAAGCAAATAGAGAGATCCTTACAGCATAGGGCAGAAGTTCCTGAGGAAATCTGAAAGTTTAGTTCAGATTTCTTTGAAATTTCATGCCATTGGGATTTCCTTGCCTGCCAGTGTGGCTATTACCTTGTTTCCAGTAGATTTAGTTTGAGGGATCTTTCAGCCTGTCTCACTGGAGAATTTCCTTGCAGTTGCTGATTCAGCTGCCTAGTGAAGACATTTCTTCTTGTTTGCAGAGAAAGTGGTTTAACTCCAAGCAATACCATGTCTGCATAGACAGAAGGAAGGCAATGTCTTGCGGGATATGCTTGTTTGATATCCTTTGTTTGAATTTCATCTGGATCATCTACCCAAGTATTGGAGTTTCTGAGAGAATAGAAGTGATGAATTAAAGCTTTCCCCTGAATAGTGAAAGCCAGTGTACAGATGCCCTGGTAGGGATTGAGAAATTTTGTCTTCACCAAACTTGGGAGGGCAGGTTGTCAGCTGTTTTGAAGAAAACTTCTCTAAGTGTCAAGATCCAATATGCCTTGTTATTAATAGGTTTGAGACCTTTCCATACTAGAGCTCTTTTGGAGAAGGCTTTGGTGAAGTAGCATTTTTATTTTCTATGTAGGTGGCTTTAGAATTCTCCAGACAAAAAGTGCCCTTCAGCTTTGATCTGGTAAAAGGATGTTACCAAGAGTGTGTAGGGGGATGCTGGTTTCTTTTTTGTTGTTGTTCTGCATTTATATGTGATATAGAGGATGATGTTGTCAGTTCTTGGTGCAATATACCAAAGTTTTTGTTGAGGAATTGTTATCAGTTGAATTGGTCAAGGGATTATTTGTTTACCCAATGTGAGCCTCCATTCATGAGAGTGAACTCTGTTTTTGTGTGTGTGCTAAGCTGATCACAGCCCTGGGTTCATAAGCAGGTAGGTCAATTTGATAGCCCAGACAATGCAGTGATTTATATCAAAGTTGTTAATTTTGATCCCTAAACCCTGAATGAACTAAGAATTCTATAAGATCTGTCTTTGTAGTACAGCTATTACTGTGAGTTATGGCACACTCTCCCTACCCCTCACTTAAGTCCCTTAGTTTAAAAGGAAAAGGGGTCTTGAAGAAAAAGCTTTTTAGCAAGTTTCTCTTCTGGGGTTACAGAATGATTTCTTCCTTGTTAAGAAATAACAAGGGAATTTTTGGCATAGGATGGTGGATTTACTCTTCTGTATTCCAATTTGAAAATCTGTTTGAAAAGAAATTTTATTATTTGGAAAAAAAAAGAGAAACATGGCAGTGCACTTTTTGTGTAGTCTAAAAGTAAAACACTCTGCTCTGTGCAGAGAAGATACTGGTTTTCCAGGAAGTGATTTCTCATGGTGATCTTGACTGCTCTTTAGCTATAACATTGTCATTATGTTTCTTACTTTTCACAACTTAGGAAGTCTTAGCTGTTAGTTGTTGAGCTTTACTGCAACTTGAATATAACTGGTTTACCCGGAAATTAAAAAAAGTCTTGATATTTAAAAAATGAGCAACTGTCATCCAACTGGGTTTTTTTTGTTGGGTTTTCATAATTGTTCAACTCTTGTATTACAGACAATCTTAAGTTTTCTATATTCAATTTGCTTATTATTTGAAAATAGTAATGGAGGCTGCTTTCTTTTATAGGCTACTTGGCAGTTTCTCTATTTCTACATGAAAATCATGAACTGCTGCTTCTACTTGTGAACACAGTTGTGAAGGTACAGTGTTTTTGGAGGTAAAAAAAGAAGGAAAATCTTAAAGGCACAGGACAGGCTGTTCCCATGTGCCAAGAGATGAGCTGGTAGGGAAGAAGATCTGGTTGAACAGAGGCCTTATCTGGAACTGAGGGGAAAAAAAGGAGAGTTTACATCTTTGGAAGAAGGGGAGGACTACATAGTGAGAGAGGGTGAGGAAAAGGCTGAGGTACTTAAAGCCTTGTTTGCTTCAGTCTCTGTTAGTAAGACCAGTTCTCTGGGTACCCAGTCCCTGAGCTGGAGGACAGGAGCAGAATGAATCCAAGGGGAAATGGTCAGGAAGCTGTTACACCCCTGAGACACACACACGTCTGTGGGACTGGGTGGGATCCACCCAGGGGACTGGAGGAGCTGGTGCAGGTACTCTAGAGCACAACTGTGATGAGGGGGCTCAGCCTGGAGAAAAGGAGGCTCAGGGGGGTTGGTCTCTTCTCCCACGTAATAAACAACAGGGTGAGGAAATGATGGCAAGTTGCACCGGGAAGATTTAGATTGGATGTTAGGAAAAACTTCTTCACTGAAAGGGTTGTCAAACATGGGAACAGGCTGCCCAGGGCAGTGATAGAGTGACCATCCCTGAAGGGATTTGAAAGACATGTAGATGTGGCCCTAAGGACATGGTGGACTTGGCAGTGCAGAGTTGAAGGTTGGACTTGATGATCTTAAAGGTCTTTTCCAACCTAAACAATTCGAGGTTCTGTAAATTGAACCAATTCTTCCTGTTTTGTTGTACAATATCTAAGTTATGTACTAATTAGTTATATCTTCCTCTCTTAAGTTGCTGTTGCTTTGGTTAGCAATGAAAACTTGAAATGGCTTTTCCTGTATTTTTAATTTAATCTTGGCATTCCTGCTGTCGAAGCCATGTTTTAATTTTTTTTTTGAAGGAGGTGTGCTATAAACTTGCCTTTATAAAATGTACCAACTATGTACCTCAACTCCAGGAGGAGCCATGGATGCATACTGCAATGTCAGCTTTTGCTTTTAGGTGATGGCAAGTACCTCTTGCCTTCTTTGAGTTCTTATGATAACTTTGACAGAAAATGGAAACATGCTTTGGAGTTTGACACTGAAAATCTATTACCTAATAGTATTTCATAGATGTTGTCTTCTGCATTACTTTCTCTTACATGGAGCAGTTAAGACTTATATTACAAACTCTTCTGTGTAATGATTACTTTTATATTGCAGTAGGCCAAAGTCAGATAAATTATAGATTGAAAGTGATGCTCATTTTGTTGCTGTGATTGAAAACTGTTTTATAATACTTAAAACTATGACTTGAAACTCCTAAGTGTGTAGAAAAAGGTGAAAAATGAGAGTCCACAAAGAACTAAACCAAAATGAGGACTAAAACCTATCTGGGGCAAATTGACAGAGCAAGTTATATCAACTGGAGATCTTACACATTTAATTTGTTTTGAAAAATAATTCTAGTCTTACTTTTCCTTAATTCATCCATCCTTTTTTGGTTTAAGGTTACAGTGAGCTCTATCTACTGGTTTTAATTGTATTTGGAACAGATTTAGTTTTTATTCTTTCTTTAGTAGAATGCTACATGTAATTTGCATTTGCTTCTTAGGGAGTAGGTAGTATTTTAGTGTACAAATACATAATTGGCAGTATTATTGAGCTTGCTTGTTTCTTTTTTTAATTCTTTTGGCTCAGTCAAAGGCACTAGAGAGAATACTGTTGAATTCTGTGAGAGTGACTCATCCCCCTGATCCAGCTGGGGGCTCAATATATTTTTGCAATCATCCAACTATCTGAGTAAACAAAAATTGATTGTAGCTCCATGTGTTAATCCTACATTCATATTTTAAATGTACACGTCTCTATAACACCAGTGTGAGGAGATGCCTGTTCCTTCTTGCTGTATAAGAGAAGGAGAGAACCTGATGAGCTCAGTGGGAGGTGACACATCTCAAACATGAGCAGACAGCAGGATGCTGGCAGTGACTGGGCTGTGTAGGTGGGCTAGATCCAACCTGCTTGGGAAAGATTTGGGGTATGTCTGTGTGGAATTTAAAAGTCTAAGTAAAAAATTACTGTCTTATTTCAGGACTTACAGAGCACTAATCTAGTAGAGGTCTGCATGGCATTAACTGTTGTCAGCCAGATCTTTCCACGGGAAATGATTCCAGCTGTTCTTCCCCTAATAGAAGACAAGCTCCAGCACTCCAAGTATGTATTCATTTACAGAATTTCAAATGGCCTTGTGTGGTTGAATAACTTAATTTTGTAGGTAGTTTTAGTAAACTGGTGTGTCTTTTCTAAATTGGTCTTTCTAATCATTACCTTTGGAAATTGTTCCTCCTGGTTTTTTGTCTTGGATTATAATCTCGTTTATTTGCAGCCTTGACTGAGTACTGGATGGGTATTAATTTTTTTCGTAGCCAGTCTTCATAGGTAAATGTAATTGAATTTATTTCCTGGAGTCCTTTTAATGAACAGGGATGAAGAAGTGTTTGTAGAGTAGGTGGAGAAGCAGATTAGGATCCTTGAACTTTACTGATACTTTTTCTTAATAAAGCTCTTTATAGAAACTTTGATAAAAGTATATCTACAGATATGAATACCCTTGGTTCAGTTGTTTGAATCTTAGTTAATAGTATCCCATACACAGAGGATAATACTGTAATTGTTTTATTGATTAGAAAGAGAACTGAATTAGAATGAACTCAGTAACTTCTAGACACGTATTTTTTGGAGCTGGACATACCACCACAAAAGATTAGTCATGGCCTATTTTATTGTTTTTTTGCTGGCCATTCTTTTGAATAATCAATCTGACATCAAGCCCTACTAGGCTTTAAAGTTTGCTTTGTCACTTCCTCACTTAGGTAGTATTTGCAAAGTCATTTGTTACCAAATATGTAAAACACAGGTTTTCATCTCTCTGATTTTACAGTGCTCTAGAAATAAAAAGCGCAAATTGTTTTGTGAAGGACTTAAAATGCACAAGCAGCTTCATTTTGCCAAGTGTAAATCTCATTTCAGGGAAATTATCCGAAGAAAAGCTGTTCAGGCTTTATATAAATTCTATCTCATCGCTCCTAACCAAGTTCAGCACATCCACGATAAGTTCCGGAAAGCCTTATGTGACAGGGATGCTGGAGTCATGGCTGCTTCTCTGCATATTTATCTTCAAATGATTAAGGTAGGCAAAGAATTGGAAACACAACTGAACTTGGGAGATATTTTTCTATGTTTTCATTTTAAATCCGCAGCGTGCCATACGGAAGTTTTGCAGAAAAAACTTACTTGTAATCATTAGAAAAGGTAATTTGTGTGATCATGGGCCTCTGTGTTATGTTTGTTTATGCCAGCTCTCCATTTAGCTTGGCAGATCCACTTTTTGCATGATCTGAATGCTCAGCATCATTGGATCCTTGCCTGGAGGATCTCAGTTCTACAGTGTGTTTAAGGGTTTGATGGAATTTGCTTGTGAATGTGTTACATCTGCTCCCTTTCCAAATGTGTGAGAAAAGAGCATAGGTTTAAAGTGAAGAGCTTATGGGTGTTGGGGAATGAGACTAGAAGTTTAATTTAAAGTAATGGAACCATCAGCATAGATATTTTGATCCTACACAAGTTTTTGATTGTTTTTAATTTTGAGTTGCTGCATCAAACTGTTTGAATTGTGTTTGTTTTTCATTATATAGGAAAACTCATCTGGATACAAGGACTTGACTGGGAGTTTTGTAACCATCCTAAAGCAGGTAGTGGGAGGAAAGCTCTCTTCTGACTTCAACTATCACAGTGTGCCAGCACCATGGTTACAAATTCAGCTTTTAAGAATATTGGGGCTGTTAGGAAAAGATGATCCAAGGTAACCAAATCTTTCTCTGTAATTAATAATTTGAAGGTACAAAGAGTACAGTCACAGCCTGAACCTCACAGACAGCTTGGGTTTGCTTGGTTGGTAATTTTTAGGAGGATTTCAGTGTCGAAGTTCTTATACATTTGTTATTAATCAAGACTAGTGAGCAGACTAGTTCTGCAAAATTTGTTTCTTAGCTTCTGGATTGGCTAAACAATTGTGGAATATGCTTAAAATATATATTTTGCTGGGACTTCTATTACAAGGCTACCAAATAACTGTATGAAAATCCAGAGTAAAGCTATTTTACAAGTGCTGCCATTTTGTGAGGATGTAGTCGTCTGTGATCCTTTTCCTGTTGATCATTTTATTTATACCAACAGTAAGAGAAGTGTTTTCATTCTTGTGATATGGTAGATGTTTCTTTTGAAAGCTGCAAATATCTTGTTAAATGCCATTTAGGCTCATGTTATAGAGCTCCTCTGTGTAAAAGTGAATTTGTGGATATGAATAATGTTCCAATTTCTATACTAGTCTTTGAGCTTTGAGTGGCAAAAAAAGACCACATGCTTATTAGTGCTGCAATTAATGTTAAATATTTTTTCTTAAACAGGACAAGTGAATTGATGTATGATGTTCTAGATGAATCTTTAAGAAGAGCAGAGATAAATCATAACATTACATATGGTGGGTGAGGTTATTTTGTGTAACTATCAGTCTTTGAAAAGATTGAAAATTGTGAGTAGTTGATTGTGCCAAAACACTTACTTAGTGCTTGAGAAATATCTAATTATTTTCTTAATAATATTCTTGAATGTCCAACTAGTAAATAGTAGAACAAGTGATTAAGTGTTCTTTAAAACCATTTGATCCGGACAAAAGAAAAATGTGGTTATGAGTGATTACTCTTTCTTATATGAAGTAATTGATTGTTGCATGTTCTTCTTTCTGTTGAGTTATTCATGTGCTACTCTTCCTCAGATTTAGTTTTTTAACACTTTAAAAGAAGGGGTTGTCTACTGGACAGTTCAGTTAGTGACTGAATTACAAGAAAAACGGAAAATTACATCATGATTTTAAGCCCTAATTAACTTGGGAGACTAACTTGTTCTGAATCTTTGCCCAGATTGTTGCCACAAAGGATTAATTACTTTTTGTGTGTTGTTCAGTTTACTTCTAGATTTTTCTCATACAACTCTACAAAGGTTTTTTTTGTTTGTGTTTTGATTTTGGCGTGTTTTTTTTTTTTTTTTTAACAAGGCTGTTCTTGGGATGATTTTACTGTTGTTAGAATCTAAGACATCATATGAATTATCAAAAAATATTTTGTCTCAAATCCTTAAGAGTTGCCCATTGGCTTTCTGAAGACTGTTCCAGTCCAGTGCTTTGAGCAACTATAGGAGACTTCAAGGCTGGAAGAACTTTAAGGACAGAAAGTTGTATGGACAGTGGCAAGGGCTAATAAAAATATGTATATAGTAAAAGAGATAGGCTTTCATCTTGTTTTTCCTTATGTCAGTGGGTACTCTGTGATTCAATTCAGTGGGGGTGGGACAGCACTGCAGTTCCTTGAGACAGTCACTGAGCTTGTTTGTTAAAAAATTTTGAATTATAGAAGTATTTAATACACACTAATAATGTGTCTTCCCTCCCTTGCAGCCATCTTATTTGAATGTGTCCAAACAATTTATACAATTTATCCCAAAACTGAACTACTTGAAAAAGCTGCCAAGTGCATTGGAAAATTTGTTTTGTCACCCAAAATTAATTTGAAGTACTTAGGTAAGGCTGCCTGATTTCATTATGCTGCTTTGAATGTGGCCATAGTTGTACACATTGTCTTAAATCACTTGCAATCACATTCTAGGTTTAAAGGCTCTGACCTATGTTATCCAGCAGGATCCTAATCTGGCCCTTCAGCACCAGATGACAATAATTGAATGTCTGGACCATCCAGATCCCATTATTAAAAGGGAGGTGAGTGAATTTCCAAATGTCAGAAATTAGGTTAATTTTTAACATGGGTGATAGTTTTTCTGAAATTAGTAGTGTAAAAGGGATATTATTTTTCAGTTGTTGTGAGAGAGTAGTTAAAACAATATTAATGTGACAAGCTGTGTAGGTAATCAGTGTATTTCATTTAAAACTTGGTAAATAAAGATAGTTACTCAATTTGGCATCATACTAATTTTGCTGTTTGCCTGCTTCCTTTTTTGTGTCATCAGAACCAATTGATTTTTTTTGCTTTCTCTTGCAGACTTTAGAGCTTCTCTATAGGATTACAAATGGACAGAATGTCATTGTCATAGTTCAAAAGATGCTTGACTACTTAAAAGAAAGTAAAGAAGAATATGCTATCATCAACCTAGTTGCCAAAGTAGCAGAACTAGCTGAGAAATATCCTTTTATTTTTCTGAACTAGCTGAGAAATATCCTTTTATTTTTCTGAACTAGCTGAGAAATACCCTTTTATTTTTCTGAAACTTTGAAGTCAGAGCTCAGGCATATGTAACATTTATACCTTTCAAAGCATCTTTCATGATCTTTTGAAACAGGAAGTGTTACAGCTGTGCTTTCCACTATTTAAAAAAAAAAGTATACAAAAGACAACACATACAAACATGACTGCTGTGTTACTTGTATTTCACTGAGAGGAAGTAATGGCACTCAAAATATTTTATTTTGGAGTTTAGCATTAAAACCTTGTGTTTTTAAATTCAAATTAGGAAGTCTTACACTATTACAGGAGGGAGTGCTATTCTGTAATTGTGGAAATGATCTTCTGTCAGAGAACTAACTCTTCATTGGTGTATGGATTTGAAGAATAACACACTTTGATAGAAATAAGGAAAAGATTCTTAACAATGCCAAAAAGGTGGAAGTGCTGGCTAGGGATTTGGCACGTTAGACCTGCCATTGCATGATTTTCTGTGTGTATTTCTGTCTGATGATTTGAGTTGTAAGTGCTTTTTAACAGAAAGCTACCTTACCATCCTATTTGTACACTGCTTGGAACAGAGAAGTGTACAAAAAAAAAAGCTGTGTTGTCCTGCTGTATGCAAAAATAAGGCAATATCAATGTTTCTATACTGTTGAAAATGTCTATTCAGTAACTGCATTTTCAGGACTTGATTGAGGGAAGGCAGAAGCTAACTTTCAAAGTTAGCAAAGGCTGATCAAATTTTAAATATATTAAAAAACTTCTAAATGTGTTTAAAAAGCCAGTAATTCTTTCTGTGGAGTGCTTCAAAATGTTCATTATTTTCATAAAATCTGTAAGTCAACAGCAAAGCACTGCTGAAAATAACAGCTTTTCTATCATTGATCAAGTGATGTTGGGTAAACAAACTCAAAAGATCATGCTGGAAGCCCAGCACGGAACAAGTGTGAGCTTAAAATGGAGTAGTTTACATATGTGAACATGTCTGTTCCTACTGTGTGAGGTCTACTTGACAACTTTTTCAACAGGGCAGCAACTTAACACTTCTCTACCTGACTACCAGTTTCCATGAAATTTATGGGAAATGCTTTCTAAAAGATGCAGGGATATTTTCTCTTCAGTTAGATTGAGCTGGCGTTTGACCATCAGATCTCCAGCTTACTGGGGAGATTAAGATGAATGTTCCTTAGGAAACACACAAGTAAGAAACATAAAGTTGTGCCTTAGCACTTCATTCCTTAACCTCTGGACACGTATGCTCCTAACAACGAGTGGTTCATCCAGACCATGAATGCTGTGTTTTCAGTTGGAGGTGATGTGGTGCATCCTGATATCCCAAACAACTTTCTGAGGCTGTTGGCTGAAGGTGAGCAACTCCCTGAGTGCTCTGAAGAATCAGACATGTTCCTTGATAATCTGGTTTTTTTTTTCTTAAAATGTACTTCAAAATATTTGGTAGGATGTGTTATTTGTGTTTCACGGAAATTAGATATTGTTTTCTGTCTAGGATTTGATGATGGAAAGGAGGATCATCAGCTACGGATGTATGCAGTGCAGTCTTATTTATCATTACTTGGAGAGGAAGATGCATTGTATCCACAGAAATTCCTTCAAGTTATGAGTTGGGTAAGGTAGACACATGGTCAAAATCCATATATGAGGAAACTGTCTAAGGTGGTGATGTTTTTAATAAATATTTATTAGACTCTTGTATTTTTAGTCATGAGTATTTTTTTTTTTACTTGAAATCAAGCTAATATGCTGCAATCCTATTTTAGTGACCTCTTTGGTGACCAAGGACTACTTGTAGTTTGTAGAAAAGCTCCCTTTAAGGCAGGTGACTGTTGGAATGGCTTAGCAACCACCTGAACCTGGCTGCATGTTGAGAGCCTTTCTGTCTTCATCAGAACTAGGCCAGATGTGGTTGTGAAATGCATTTTTAACCTTGGAAATGCCTGACCAGGTGCTGTGCTGGTATTATCTGGTGCCTGGGTAAGCTTCAGCTTCCACCCAAAGGAGAGGCTGCAGTGTGAGCAAATTGTGTTTTCTCAGGGCCTAGTTATGTTTAGCTTTCTTCCCAAGACAGCTACTGGATTTTTAAGAAGCTAAAAGTTGGAGTCTGCTGAGGTAAATACAAAGATAACTTCAAACCTTTGACATTTAAAACACCAAATGGTAAAGAAATAATTTAGAAGATGTTTAAAATAATAATTTCTTGAATGTGAGGTGGTTTTTATTGTGTTATTTAGTACTATATTCTAATTTCAAAACTGAAAGCACTGCTCTGTGTGACTAAATGCATATTTTGTCTGTTCTGTGAATAGGTGTTGGGAGAATATTTCAGTCTTGTTACAGATGTTGATCCAGAAGTTATTTTGACAAAACTCCACAGCCTGCTGAAGAAGACTTATGTTACTTCTGAAACTAAAGCGTGGATAATGGCTGCAGTCACCAAGATAGCATCACATACCTCCTGTTCAGAAACAGTTGACAAACTAATCCAAGAATTTAGCAGCTCTCTAGATACCTGCATAAGACAATATGCCTTTGAATTGAAACATCTCTGTGAAGACAAAGCACTGATGAAAAATTTGCTTCCATTTGATGCTAGTTGCAATGATATGGTGGTAAGACAGCTGCACTGTTTGTTTTTCATGAACCTCTTTATAGTTCAGGGGGTTGAATATTTTGGTAAAAACGTGTTTTCAAAATGAATGGTGTTTGCAGTTCTGACTTGTGTTAGTTAAGTCTGCTTAAAGTGAGTTTTCAGAAACACTTTTTCAGGCATATGTGGTGAATCTTAATGTTCTGTACTGAAAGATAAAGAACCACAGTGTTAAGTAAGCTGGAGTTGCTTTTAAGAAAATGATCTTTTCATGCAGTTGTTTATTTGTAGTTGTCTTTTGGGTTTTTTTAAAGACATGGTAGGCCTGCTTTAGTGATATAGCACTGCTTTTTAATCCATAGAGTTTTCTTCTACTTAGAAACTACTAAACTTGATCATGAAATAATGGAAAAAATAATGGAAAAGAGGATTGATATTGCTGAGGTTTTTTAGAGGGTTTGTTTGAATTCAGTATTGCTGTATAATGGTAGTATCAACCATTTTTGGAAGATTCAACTCTGCTTTTTTTCTTTTTCTTTTTTCTTGTTTTATAAATTAATAAAGAAGTCAAACAGTGGAGGAGTTAAGTTACAAATCTCTAGCTCAAAGTCTGTTTAAACATACTTGCTGAACCATTGCTGTTAATACAGCAGCTCTACTGGTAGATATGGGAGATGAGAGAGTGAAGATCCTGATCTGATGATAAGACACAATATTCTACTGGTAACAGATATAGCAAATATTTTCATTGCCCTTTCGTTCCTTTTAATTCCATGTAGGTAGATGCTTCCTTATCTTTTCTGGATGGGTTTGTGGCCGAAGGACTTGGTCGTGGGGCAGCACCATATAAACCTCATCACCAGAGGCAAGAGGAGAAACTTTCTCAGGAAAAAGGTGAAAGTTTACAGCATTTATTTAATAGCTGGTAAATTAACTGATAACTGTACACTTTAATTGTTAATACTTAATACATTTTCTTGAAGTAATAGTATCTTAATACATCTCTTGTCTGTAGACAAGAGCTAAGTTCAATTTAGATTTTAGTTCCACATCAGTCTAGCTGATGGATATAGGTTGTTATTCTTCATGGGAGAAAGTTTTATTATAATCTCTGCTGGTCTGTAGGATTTGAAATTTATGGGGATTATTAAAGTGAAAGCCTGAGAAGTCCAGCAGTACAGGGATATTTGTTTTCAGAAAACAGATTTCTTTCCTTTTTTTGATGCCTCATTGTAATTTTAAGATTGTCTGTCTTGCAGCTCTGAATTTTGAACCTTATGGATTGTCCTTTGCTTCAAGTGTGTCCTCATCTGGTGTCACTGGCAGACAGTCCCCCACTGGTTTATCTTTTGGTTCTGATACATCTGGTAATAGTGCTGAGACAGGGCACAAAGAGTGAGTTAATCTGTGTTTGAAATGAAGCAATTTAAGCTTCTGTTTGTTGGTATCATGTCTTTGCTGCTTCATTACATGGAACTAGAAAGAATGCAGTTGAACTTGGAAACATCTGTCATGTAAAAAGAAATTCAGATAGTGGCATCTTTATAATTATTAGAAAAAACAATGTGGTTAGACTCTTTTTCTGCTTTCTTCACAGACCACAAATTAGGTGGTAGTAGATGCAGTAAAATGGAGACAAGTTTACCTGATAATTAATTTATTGTATTCCCATTAAAAACAAGTGTAACCTGTAAGAAAAAGATGACAGAGAAAAAATACTTAATAATGGGCCTTTTTAAGGAAACTTTTTTTTTAGATAAAAGCAAGGCTAAGATTTGCAGTGTAAGTTTTAGAACACTACAAACTATTCCAGGTCCATAACTTCATACGAATTAAGAAAATAATTCATAGTCCTGTAAATTGGTATGCAGGAAACCTTTTCAGAATCTTTCTGGGAAAATGTCTTCCCAGAACCTCTCTCCTGGGGAGAAAGATAGATAGCATGTTGCTTATATTTACTTTTTAAAAAATTACTCAAATATATTATAAATGTAGTCTGAAACTCTGGGTGGAGGTGGCAAACACAGTGTGCTACTGGTTGCAGGTGTTTAATGCTGCTTAATATAGGTCTGTACTGAAGTCCTGTATAGCCTGGTCCAAGTTTACATTTGTGGGATGTTTTAAAAGTAATGTAGCATTACTAACATAGAACTTCATGCAGATGCAAGTGTTCACTTATATTTCACTGCTCACTGTGTCTATCAAAGTACCAAAGCTGTGAATGGTGTTTTGAGTATTGGTGTGTTTTTAAGAACATGATGTTCATATGGCTGATCCTGCTTTGTTTTGTTTGCTTTTTTTAGGACAAATACTCTGAAACTTGAGGGAGTACGTAAGCTGTGGGGAAAAGAAGGTTATCTTCCAAAGAAAGAAAAAGTAGGGAAAGAAAATGAGCCACAAACAGTTTCTTGTGACAGCTTATTAGCAGGACAGGCAGGTGACCCTCCTGTGTTGAGGTCTGATCAAGGTGCCAACCTCACTGAGGAAGACAAAGAGAAGCAGCAGTTAGCATCAACTTTGTTTGTTGGGCTGGGATCAAGTGCTGGTGTCAGTCTGGTAAGTGGCTCTTTTGAGACTTAAGGATATATGTAAACTTTAAACTGTTATCTAAAATTATAGATATTTGTATGCAAATGAAGATCAAATTAGTGATAAGACAAATTTCCCCTAAGTAACTGAAAAGCTACTGAAAATTACTTTTGCAATCTGTTAATTTGTTAAGAACATGAAACAGCTTGGATATTACTTGATGAAGCAACATCTGGAGCAGATCTGGTTTGGTAACTAGAACTTCCCTCTGTTTATGTGTTGTGCTTCAAGTTTGAAGTCACAGTTTTCCTGAACAACTGTTCCTTGACCCAGCTTTGCAGAGCTGTTGCCATTCATTTGGCAGTAAGGCTAGAGCTTGAGACCTTGTGTCAAGACCATTTTTAATATGTGTGTGGTAGTATCTGGAACATAAGAATTCACCATTAGGTAATCTTTTTAAGACTGGCATCTTATTAGCCAGCTCACATCTTGGCATTTATCACTGGTTAACCAGAAACTGTTTAGCTGTGCTTAGTTTTTAATAAGAGCTTTTAGTTTGTTAAGAGAACCTAGAGTCATACTTGCATTATAAGCTAATTCAGTACCCTGTAAGAAATACAACAAAAGCCTGAATCCCTTAAAATGTCTGGAATCTGTTTGTCATCTGTATTGATTCCTTGTCTCTGCTCACTGTTTCGTTGTTTTAATAGTAACAGAATCATTTTTTTCTTTTCAGATGGGGAAAGCAGACACAGCTACCCAGAAGTTCAAAAGGAAATCAAAGATAAACGAAACTCAACATAGTGAGGAGGCATCAGACTTCAAAAGTAGTGCTGCTTCAGATTTTGGTCCCTTGCTTGATACAGTACCTATTAACACAGAAGACACTGAGGAAAGTACACACACAAGGTTAAGGAAAGCCTCCCTGTGCTCTTCAGATATTGTAGAAGATAATTTAGCATTTGAAACACCTCAGTCCCTTAAAAAATCTGTGCTGGATGACAGACTTTCAGATAATAGGCTGTCACAGTCATCTTTGTTTGCTGATAGTAATATTGAAATTTTTCAGCCTTCTCCAAGTGCTCAATGTGAAAGTGCCAGTGAAACACCATTGGTTCCTTCCTTACCAGAAGAACTTGAAGAGCTTCCTCACTCTGAGGTACTGGAACTTCATCAGAGTGATGCCTTAGCTCTGTATTTATGTAAGGCGTGGACAGATGACTCTTTGTTGCTCACTGTCTTAGTTTCCAATAAAACCACTTCTGCACTTAATGCTGTGAACTTAGTGTTTGAAGAAACAGAACACTTTCAGGTAAGAAACTGTGTTTCCATTGTATTTGAAATGCATGTGGAACTTCTTGCTTTTCTCTTGCATTTCACTATGCAGTGCTTGCTGTAATGGAATAGTCATGCCTTTTTCCAGAGTATTTCCTTAAAACTTGTGGTTACTGCTGTTACACATATTCTGAAGGCCAGTGAAAGAAATCTCAATATAAACTTAGTGATATTTGGTTTAAAAGTTAGCATCTTACTTTTTTAATTCACCTTGACTTTGTTTCCTAGTGCTTGCCTCCATATAACAAATCCGTGTGATTTCTCACTTCTGAATGCAAACCCAACCAGTTTTACTCAGAGTGGGATGACTTGAGTTGCTAAAGAAATCACTGTGTAACTTTTTTTTGACTGGGTATGACTATGGGGCTTGTGCTTTCACTTGTATTTACCTGATAGGCAAACATGATGCAGTTGCTTCCCTGACATAAAATTTGTGTAGCCTTGCTTTGATTTCTTCCCTCCTCCTCTCCCCCAAAGCTACCAGTCACATTTCATTCTCATGCTGATGGTGCAGAAGAGTTGGTCAGTTTATTTTTTTGCATTGGCTACATCTGGGATTTAACTAGGGTTGGTAAAAGCATGTTAGAGTCTTGATTGAAACTTCATTTAAATATTTGGAAAGGTGGCTAGGAATTGCCAGTCAGCATGACTATCCACAGATTTTGCTCAAGGAGCACAGAATTATTAAACACTCAGCAAATGATAACTGGATAAAGAGAAATAAGCAGGAAAGGAACTGCTAATTGGTTATGGAGTCTCCTTCCTTTCCTTTTCTGACTTGAATCAAACCTGTCCTTGTTAGAAAGTGGGTATTTCATGTCTAGTTTTTTCTTGTAATAAGTTCCCACACAGACCACTACCATGGATAGAATGTATGTTACTGGTTTGTTTGGAGAGGCTGGGGACTGCTGAGTAATCTTGAAATCATCCTTTTTATTAGGGAGGATTTCTCAACTTCTTCCTTTTAGCATATAGCTTGAGGTATGTTGAAAATGCTGCTTGCTTATATTTTGAGACTGAACTACAGAATTCAGGTTCTTGGTGCAGTTATTCAGAGGTGGGGGAAGCCGATTGTCAGAGATGAGTTTCACCACTGTTTTACTTCTCACAGAACACTTGTAGATGTTAATTATTGATTTATCCTTCATGAGGGCTGAGAAATAGTAGTTCTGTTCACTTATCAAATAGTCCAGGAAAAATCAATGGAAATAAAAGGCACACAATTTTCTAGCTGTATCTTTATCACTTGCGAAACTTGACAGCAAGACTTACGTTCTATATTCCTTTTGAAACATCACATAGATTTTGGAGAGTCCCACCCACCAGTTTCCTGTAATTGAAGCTCAAAGTTTGGAACATTGCCAGAAATGTGTGAGGATGAACAAAATCTGTACCCAGGGAATTCTTTCTGGCTCTGTTAATTACCAGTCAGAGATGGAAACTCGCCTTGAATTTTCAGTAACCTTATCACTGATGGACTTCATCAGGTAAATAAAAAGCTGCATTTTTTTAAAGACACCTGTACTCGACTCAGTATTAGACAAGGTCAGGATGATTTGGGTATTGACTTTGAAAATATAAGGCTCCTTCTTGAGCAGCTAGTTTTAATCTGAGATTACTGTTGAAGATAATAAAGAGTTATTTTACACTTCCAAAAGAGGGGAAAAGTTCCAGCAAGAAGTACAAATCCAGTGAGAATAGTGACAGTAGCTGCAGGTTAGAATAGCCTTGAACTACAGAATGTGTTTTTGAGGAGGCTGAAAACTGAGTGAACAGAAGGGCATGCTGTTTTAAAATATGGCATAATGTAAACATGTCAAACTGAAAGAAGTGATTTGAGTGCAGAGACCAGAATGTTATATGAAAAGGCTGACAACTTTTGCAGGGGAGGAAGAAAGCTCATCCTTTTAATTTCTGAACACTGCATTTATTTTAGGAGTAGAAAAAGCAAGTGTCCTTTTTTCCAGCAGACTTTTCTTTTGAAGTGAAATCCATATATTTATTCCTTTAAAATTTAGAAACCTAAAGCAAGGAATAGAAACTTTTATGTTAAGAGGAGTTTGTTTAAACTAACATGAATTTGCTTATTGCTTGTTCTGTTGTCCAGGTGCTTCCAGATATGATTTTTTTTGTGACCAAATATATTCTGACTTACATATCTCATTTTGCTAAAATATGTGGTGATCTTCTTTTTAGGCCAATGGAAATGACTACAGAAGACTTTGGAAAGCTGTGGTTGTCCCTTTCCAATGATGTGAAACAGAACATAAAAATGTCGTCTTCCCAAGATTCCCTTTCAACAGCCTTGAACACACTGCAACAGAAGCTGAAACTCCATATAGTTGACATTATAGGTAAGTGAAAGTATATTATATATGGTATACATATAATATATACAACTTTTCCCACGAAAATAAGTGCATGGAAGTGAGTATCTTAGAGTTTGAGGCAGGGAATGTTTGGGAGGACAGTAAACTGGGGACTGTTTTCCTGTGGACTTTGTTTGCCTTACTTGGGGTTCTTTGTGAAGGTGATATAAAGATACAAGTGTACAACAAACAGTAAATCTTACAAAGGAGGAAACTTGCATTACGAAGAGTATTGGATAGGACAGAAAGAAGGGAATGAAGCTCTGGGACAAAAATGAAGCTGGGATTTTAGCGTGATTTGTGGTGACTTGTTAGAGGAGTTAGAGGGAAGGGTAGAAGAGAACAGCACAGGTGGAGTTTGAAAGATACATTTATGAAGTATACTATAGCAATTGTTCCTTGTTACTTTTTTTTTCTGTGGTCTTTTTTGTTTTAAGGCAATGAGGGAATACTGGCATGCCAGCTGCTTCCATCTGTGCCCTGCCTGCTGCACTGCCGTACTCACTCAGGGATGTTGGCTGTGTGGTTCAGGTCACCTTGTGCTGCTCTTCCAGATGGTTTGCTCTATCAGTGTCAAAAGGTGATGGGGGAATCCTAATAACAATAGTGCCTGCCTTAATCTGTTTGGTGTGTGAAAAGATTTATACAGTTGCACAGATAATTACCAAAGCTAAATTAAGATACTGCTTCTTGAAGTATTAGAAGTTTTCTTCCAGCTGGCATGTGTCATGTGGACTTGTGGGGAAAGAACAATGACCTAAATTACGCCTGCAAAAACATGCTCAGGACTGTACAGTACATTAAAGTATTGTAACCTGTTTCAGTGAAATGTATATTTCTTAATTTTGTTGTAAATGACTGAAAGTATTTATTTTTATTATGCAGCTTTTATAGATGCCAATGATTACTTCTCATGGCAACTACTTAAATATGATTTTAAAGAAAAACATATTTCCATTATAGGGTCAGACTTGATCAGTTATCAGGATCATCTAATTTTATTTTGGTAATTTTTCTAAAGCTATTTTTAAGCACTGTTGGCAACAAGACCCATACTGGTGGTTGTATAAAGTAACTTATGTAGCAACAAATACACAGTTTTAAAATAGTTAAAAGATTCTAGGGAACAAAACACTTCCCATGATCTTTGATATTTACCATGGAAGTGGTAACATCTAAACAGTTTTTGATAGGAGATCACATGGAAGCACCTCCTGGGGGATGATCTAAGGCCCCTCAGGTTAGTTCCTGTCTGCAGTTCTTCCTGCCTCATGTTTCAGTCTTGTTCCCTTTCCATAGGGGTCTGTGACAGTCACTGAATATTTGTGCATCTCTAAAGCAAAGTTTGATGTGGATCAAGTCTGAGGTGACTGAGCTGGGGATAGTTGGCTGTGGACATGTTGACCTTGGTTATTGGGTAGTGAAACATGTTCATTGCTGTCCAGTCCATCCTATAAACTTAATCTGGCCAATATCTCTGTCCATGAAAATTCACATGGGGAAAACTTTCATTTATTTTTTCTTCTAATTATTTATAGGCTCAGTATGACTCCTCAAACCTCTGACTTGCACAGATGTTGTGTGTGCACTGCTAGGAACTGCAGCAAGGCATGAGAGATTAAATCAGAGCAGTATACATGGAAACTGTGTCTGAGGAGGTTGTTTTCTCTTCCTGAAATAACCTCAGAGTCTTGAAAATCCAGCAATCTTAATTTATTTAAATGCTAAATGAAAACTAGTACTGCTTAGTATTATTTATAGCTGGTCATGTTTTCTATTAAAAACATCAAAGGTTGTACACACGGTTCAGACATGGTATAAATGGATTCCACAATGGAATTCTCTCCTTTGTGTGTTTAATAGTAACAAGGAAACTCTCTGTTATATTTCAGCATTACCGATTCTCACCTGATAAGCACTGGTTGTAAAGAAAAATAAAGTATTGTTACTTTGATGTTTTGGTAAATGTTGATGAAATTGTCGTAAGAATGTTAATGTGCTGATAGTTTGGGTTTTTTTTTAAGTCATGCTACTTGTGTTATCACAAGTATAATCATATAAGCAAAGCTGTTTTTATTGCTGTTTCAGTACCCTCTTACTGAGGAATTTAAAGTGCACTGAACCTGTAAATATATTTAATGTTCTGCATACTTTAATGTTTACTTGGCACTTGAAGACAGTTTATATAAAAGAAAACTGATTTATAGTGGAATAATTTCCAGCAAACTATTTCCCTGCTGGTAAATTGTGTTATGCAATTGGACTTCTGTAATCATAGGAACTATAATACAAGTATCTGTTTGTGGCCTATGCATTCAAACCATTTCAGCAATGAGATGTTACTGTCCTAGTGTTTAAAAAGAACAGCAAAAGACAGCAATGCCTTCTGTTGTACATGTAATGTTCTTTGTAACCTTTTTCACTGTATGAATAGTGTATGTCAAAGTGTCAATATTCTAATTGCTTTATGGTATTAACACCACTTAAAGGAGTTTGCAGGGAATTGTACCTGTGTTGGTCTTTATTTTTGGATTGCCCAGCAAATGTTGTTCTGAATCTATCACCATCTTTGCATTTCTTGCAGTTTAATTAAATTCAGTTTTATTAAAAAAATGAGCTTAATACTTGTTACATGTTCTTTGTCACCACATGTAGCAGTGTTTCTGCATATTAAGAACTAGTTTCTATTTTAATTGTTTCTCTTTACATCTGGACAGTGATGAAGAATGTAACACTACAGAAGTCTTGAGTCCATTGGTGATTTAAATATCCTGTGTCTCACTTGGAGATACCAGAAGACTGCAAGACTACACTTTAGATCTTTGGAACAGCATTCTGTGTGCCAGCTCACATTGTCCAACCCTCTTTTTGGAATTCTGCCAGATTGTGTGTTTTGGTTTTAGGCATCACAGGAGACTTGAGTATCTCTTGTTATTCATAGTTGAGAGGAATAGCATTTTTTCAAGTTCAGAGCTGACATAAGAAAGCATTGCTATAGAGTTGGGAGCCTGGGGAGTTGGACATAGCAGCTGAACTGCAGGTGGCTGCAGCCCTGGTCTAAGTCAGGGTCTGTGTAAAAAAGCTGCCAGTGCTTAACAGGAGTCCTGGCTGAGCTGGGGAGCTCAGGCCCTTGAGACCTCAGCAATTCAGTGCTGGAACTCCCTCTGATCTTCCATCATCTAGCTGTCTCTGAAATGTGACTGCATAGATAATAATACAAAGGAATGTTTTTCCATCTAGTTCCGTATTGAAAATCCTTTTGTGACTATCTTCCTCCTCCGTGGTGTTCCCAGTTACTTTTCTGTGTGACTTGGTAGATCTTGAAGGCTTAAGCTGTTTTCTAGGGAAGGGAAATAAGGTGTATAGAAACAGGCTAGAAGGAAGAGAGCACATAACCAGTTTATATGAAGAAGTTTGCTTTCAAGAGGCAACCAGAGGCCAGTCAGTATAAACTGACCTTTCTGAACTGGCAGGTTAACAATGTTTGGACCAAACCCTGGGCACCAGGAGGCCTCACTGTTTTACTGCTGTGTGCCATGGGCAGCTTGGAGTTCTGAACATCTGGGAGTCAACAGGTAAGTGATTGTATTGGATCCATATTCCAACTGTTTTGTCAGCTCCTCCTTCCTTACCCCAAGTATTTTCAGATATTTTTAATGAAACAAATACTTTGGTAGGAAAATGGACAGAAGTGCAGCATGGCAGTATGATGTAGGGTATTTTCCTAAATATAGGTCAAATCTCTTGTGTTACATTACTTTCTGCTAGGTATTCCCAAATCCTCCTCATCCTTTAAGGACCTAGAAGAGGTAAATTTGTGTAATGGATGGCACTATCTTGAGATTTTCCTGTACTTGCAAATAGCTCATAAATGACATTGTCTGATGGTTTCTAAATATTGGAAAGGTGTTTATCTCCTATAGGATCCCACCAGTAGTTTTTCAGCCTAAAAAGCTGTGTTATCTTTTTCTTTGTGGGTAAGACTGTGCATTGTCTCTTTCTGGCATTGATTTATGTAAAAACAGAAATAGATCCGCTTAAGTCATCTAGGTAAAGTTGCTTTTGCATTTCAGTTGCTGTGGTAAGAGTTAATTGTGCTTTACCTCTTGGTTCTCTTCAGGGTCAGCTATTTATGTGCCTTTCTCTAAGAACATTTCTCTAGCACAAATCAGGTCACATGTTCAGTGTGAAGTGCTGCTCAGTGGTACAGGGACCATTTCATCAGAGTGCCAGAAGTGGTCACTCCCATGAGAGTTTCTTGAACATTAACATTTTTCTCTTTATTACATAAAGCTGGCAGTGATGAAGCAAAGAATATTGTGTCCTCCCATGACATGATTCATAAAATTAACTTGACAGCAATGCTTCACCAGCAGGGAGGTTCAAAGCACCACTTAGGAAGATTGCTTTAAACTCAGATTTTAAGGTAGTTGTCAGTTTTCTCTTTGTGCCAGCCTTTAATTGCTTTCAGTATAATTGCCATGTGAGTTGTTTGCAAATCCTGAGCTCTTTCAGCCAAAGCAGTTTGCTTTTTCTGGGAATAAGGATGGGACAATATGTGCTTGCTGTTGTTAAAACATTCTGGTAGGTTCTAGCACCTCCGTGTTCAGGGCACGGCTTTGAAATCTGCCAGGGATGTGTCTTCCATGTAGTTTAAATCACATGGAGCTAAACTGAGCTAAATACATTAATGGAAAACTTGCAAGAAGGTGCTTGCAAGAAGGACAGTGAGATCTTGGCCTGCAACGTGCTCTGCCCCTGCCCCAGGCTGCTCGTGTCTGTTCCAGGCACCGGCTCAGGCCGAGCCCAGGGAGAAGTGGTACCTAAAGGCAAGAAGTCTGTGCCATTTCCTCCCCGTGGCTTTATGAGGGAATTTCTGAGCTTGGTGATGGGGCTGCTCCACTAAACACACTGAGTCAGCGTCGTTTGGTAGCTCAAGTGCCTGGAGAACATTGTGGAAAAACAGAAATTCCATTTGCTGCTGACACGTGTTGGTGTTGGGTGCGTGTGATGCAACAAGGATGGTAGAATAAATGAATCAAAAGGAAACAAAAAAGGCAGTAATCACACATTTTTAATCCACAAATGTGATAATACATAATATACTTAAGGTGACCTGAACATTGCCCATATTTTAGCAATGTTATTACATACCAAGCTACAGGTACAAAAGTAAACAATGAATATACAGGATATGCAAGTATGAGAAATACTTGAAAACACCTCTTCCTTTAAGGCTACTCAGATTATTTATAAATAAAACAACAGATGTTCAGCTGGTGTGTCTAAAATACCAGAATCTGAATATTGATACTTGCAACACACAAAAAGTCACAGATACAGGATATCCCTTTCCTTTGGACATCTTGAATGTTGAATAATCTCTTTTTCTGGCTTTCAAAAAAAAGAACTTAAATTTGTTTGCCACAAATGAAACACGCAAAATCTGACGTGTGTGCACTGGGACAGGAGCATTGGATACAATAAATACTGTTCAAAAGCATCAATTGACAAGTACGTGCTTGGAAGAAATGCAGGTAATGGGCATGGAAATATGGCTCTGCAAATGGCTGAACTTGCAACCCCAACTGTTGGTATTCCATTACTGTTTTGCAAAGGAGTTGTCCACCTTCACTGCTACTAAAATACACTTTTCATGGTTAAAGGAAATAGGTGGGGAAAATTTACATTGTTACAAACTGCTCTGCTACTGTCTTTCATTTTTACAGTGGTTCAAATGAGTTCTGGGAACAGATACAAATCCATCCAGCACAACCCAAGTGAATATGTGACCCGGGTATGTGTGTTCTCAACTGTATAAAGGTGTGATAGTAAAAATTGTTGCAAGAGATAAAATATCTGGGGTGAGGAAAGACAGAAGAACGATAAAGTTTTTGAACAGTTTTCTCCACCACCATAGTATTCAAGAGTTTAAATGAAATATTTTTTTTCTTATCCTAAAGTAGTGAGTGATCAATCCTGTAAGCTTCCCTAAGAGAGAAATGGCTTTCAAATATATTTTCTTGTCTTTGTCAAATTTCAAGTACATGCATCTCTGTATTATATATACATGAAAGGGAAGGTGTTACCTCTAGATAATGGCATTTTCTGCTCTCTGTGCCAGATGAAAGGAGAGGGTACCTGATACTGCAGTGTCAGGAGCTGGAGCAGGAGATTAAGATGTAGAAGGCGAGGAGAGGAGAGATTTCTGAACGTGCTTCCTTTACTCTGGGTCAGTCAGCACCTACCCAGATTCTACAAGTGGCAAAGCTGGTGTATCTGCTCTGCTCCCATCCTCCCTTCATCCTAAAAGGACTGTACAAACCCCACTCTTTCTTGGCAAAATGTTTTCAGCTTGAAAACATAAAAAAAAAAAGCCACTGAAAACATTCAGAACAAAACTCATTCCAGAAGCTCACCAGAGTCACTAAGGCTGCTCTCGTTTAGCTACTGTGGATATGCTACACTCAGAGGCACTGCAAGAATGGTGGATGGGCATCCTGTTGTATCCCACCTCTGATTACTGTAGGCACAAATGTCATGGGCACATTAAACCACGAGTGGTATCGAGGCTGAATACGCTGAGGACAGGGGATGGAAACGGTGTCCATTGTGCTTCTCACGAGGGAATTTCAAAATCTTCACAAAGAGTATTTTATTCTGTCAGGCAGAACAGTAAGAGCACAAAGAGCAGCACAACCTTCAGCCTAAACTTGCCTGATGGTACCCAATACACAAACCCTGAGTGTGGGGGAACTGCTGGACTGCTTTAGTTTTCTGGTTACCTTTGAGCTTCAAGCACTGAGCTCATTTTCAAAATTAAAATGAAACCTTCTATTAGCAGGTATAAAACAAAACTCTGAAAATATTGCTTCCTCGAGCAGTTCTTTAAATTGTCTCCCACTTCTACTCAGTTTGTATGATTTGTTATTCCCCTATTAGATTTACATACCATTAAAATTAAGAGAGGTCTTCTCATATTAATTCCTGATCCCTTTGAAAGGAGTGAACTCAATCCATTACAGCCCTACTTTCTGTCAAAGCTTTTTCAGGTAGTGTGGAAATAATAAAAATATACACACCAAGGGCCTGGGAGTAAATTCCATGCATTGCTCTTGCCTTCACCTGTCTATTTTTACATAGCCATGCATATGAGTTTCCTGTCTTTTCTTGTGTTCAGCCTTGAACACAAAGCTAGCAAGATCCTGGGGTATGGCAATCTCTTTCTGAACAACATCTATCAGCAGTCTTGTTCACTCCGCTCCTTGAGAAAGACTGAATTATCTGAACAGAACATTAAAATTGATAGCTTTCTGATTTAAGATTTCCACTTCATCATGAGCCTGGTGAGCACTTTCTGGACCCTGCTGGGGCTGTAGTAAGACTGATGGGAAGGGAGCTCACTTGCCTACCACGGCTCATGAAGGGTGGCCAGTCCTAGAGAGAAGTTTTTGTTTGGTTTTCTTGCTTCTGAGCGTAGCTTCAAAGAACCTTCTCATCAAGTAGTTTGTTGATGCCATTGCAGATCTTTTTGAGGTACGGCCGACAATCCCCATCCAGGCTGTACAGGGCAGTCAGAAATTCCACGTCCGCAAAGTGGTTGAAGACGTGGTTGATGCGCCCGTGGGACCGCGGGGTCAGGTGTCGACCTACAAGTTCGTGCACAAGATCTTTACACTCATTGAGAAGTTCTGCAAGCACATTCCTGTCAAAAGTGTACTCTACCTCGTAGAAGCTGACGATTGTCATGGCAGTTTGGTTCAGCTTCTTCCTGAACTTGTCTACGATCTCCAGCTCTTCTTGGTTGAACTGATTGTTTCGATAGAGGATCCCGATTTTTATTGCCACTTTAATCAGGTCTTTCATTATTTTATGGGCTTCCTTTTTGTTTCTTGTGTGTTCCTTCGTTACTTTGTACAGCTCATCGAAGATTTCACTGCTCGTGTCATCGATCAGCATGTTAGCCATGGTTTTGGTTGCCATTTTACTCAGGATCTTTTTCTGGGCTTGCAATGCAAGATTCTTGGAACTGAAATAATCAGGACCTGGTTTGGGATAGAAAAAAAGAGAAAATGTTTATTTTATTTGTTGAATTATTTTTGCAATCAGTTAAGAAAAGTAGTACCCACATGCTTAACTGAGACATTGATTAACTGACATATAGTCATGACTGCAGTAACAGGAACACTTCCAACACATTATTTTCAGGTATCCTTGGGGTTTTAGATAGCCATGTTTCAAGTCTTGCTATCACTTTATTTGCTCGCACATAAAGAACAGAATATTCTGGCAGGGGATATCTATGCTGATACGCTGATAGTCTTTTAATTTTGAAGTTCAATATTAAAGCTTTCTTAGCAGAGAGATCTGCTGAGATGTTGTGGTCAAAACAATGCATAAAATATCAGAGACAAGCAAAATGAGATACTGACAAGCAATGTATGAACCTGAGAGAGTTACACTTTGGTCATTGGGAGGCACTGTTGTGCCACAGTTATGCTAAGCAGCATCTCACATAAGGGCTAATAAAGCAGATCCGTAAGCAAGGATTTATTTTGCCTTGATCTCTAGTAATAATAATTCCTTCCCCTTTTGTTGCCAATTTGCAAAATTACAGAATGTGATTTTTGTAAAACATTGGTGCTTCTGTGCATGTGATTGTTGCCAGACAAAAATACCTGAGCTATTTGCTCTACATTTATCAAATAATTATCTTGGATTTTTTATCTTTTACCCATCTGTGCAAGTTTCCCTCAGCAGAGCACCCCAGCACATGGTTACTCCTGCTGGGCTTTATCCCGTGGGTTTCTCTAGTGCTTGGTACAGATTAATTTGACCTTCTTCTGTTTTTCACAATAATGTTGGCTTCTAACTGACTCTACATGGACAAAGTAAAGGAAATATGGATATGAAATAATCATCCAGGTTAATACTGGGGAAGTGAAGTCTCTGTTGGATCAAAGGGCACTTTGTCCTTGCAGCCAAGCAGTGATGAGTGTGTGTATTGGGTGTACAGCTGGTGAGTTCCGACTGATGGCAGAGTGGCCTCTTTGGTACGAGATACCTTCCTCACCTTTCCCTCACATCTCCTCTCAGTATCTGCTCATGCAAAGGAGGTGCCCTTGTTTCCCTGCCAGCTGGAGACCTTGCTCTGCTCACTGAGAGACCAGAGCCAGGGATAGAGGTAACTGCATCCTTCACCAGCTGCTGGGAAATCAAACCCCTAAGAGATTAAAAATGACAATAAAAATCAACTCTTCCAGGACTGATTTGATTGTGGAGCCTGAGTGAGTCTTAAGCTGGTGGAGTGAGCTCCAAGTCCCTTTCCAATCCTCAGCCCATGAACAGTGTCACCCCGCAGTGCAGGGCTGTCTGCTGCTGCTCGTGGCACAGCCTGACCCATGGCAGCCTCTTCTTCCTCCCTGTGCTCCTTCCACCCCTGGGTGAGGGAAAAAGAGGTGCTGGTTGCCAGCACACTTCAAATAAATAACGCTCTGAATTTAAAGTCCTCTGTTTAAATCCTGATTTTCAAGTTAGCTGGAATATTAAAGTTGTCATCTTTCTTTGTGTGCTACAGCTGTACTGCAGAGCAATGTTGAAAGAGCAACATTTAATTTCAACTGAACCACCACCTGGAAAAAATAATTCAATGTGCTTAAAAGAATTGCCTGTCATTTGGAGAGAAAATTGTGGGGCTGAGCTGCTGTCTGAAGGAAATAGAAAAACTGTGATTTAATCTAGAAATGATAAAACCAGGATGAAAGCATTCTTTCACTTAGCAGTACGTGGGTATATAAATAGTATCCATGATGAATAATTATGTGCATTTGACACAGTAAAATGGTAGATGGTTAGTGTCTGTTTCTGTAGTGTTTCTATTAATCAAGTGGATGCAGTTGCTCAGTATCTGTTTTGATCAAAACCTGAATATAATTGCAGTAGATTTTTAGAATATTAATTTTGCTGAAGTTCATGACACTTCAGTCTCTGTATCGCTTTCACCAGGTGAGAGCCCAGCTTGGCTCAGGCTGCAGGGAGATCTCTGCAGAGCTGTGGCAATTCTGCAGCTCGAAGCAAAGCCAGCAGCTGTCTTGAGCAAAGCACCACGTTCCCCATCACACCCCCCATGGTTTTGGGACACCAGTGCATCACTGGGGAACCCAGGATCAGCACAACCACCAGCACCTTCTGAAACACACACTCATCCAGCTGCTCTCCCATCTATGTGATCTCTGAGAGACAAACTTAAATGCTAAATTAGCATGTAAAAGCTTCTAATAAAGTTATTAGAAGTGAGGGTTTTCTGTCATGAAAAAAAGTATAGTTCTGATGTATGTTTCTCTGTTCAAAGTCCTGGCTCTCTCACCCACAAAACTGAACAAAGTATGATCTTCAAAGGTGGGTTTGTTTCTGCATGACACCTTTGGGTCTGGTAGCTCAGATGACGATGACACAGCTCCCAGTGAAAGGTGCAGGCTGTGAAAGGGGCAGCCCAGACAGAAAGCAGCAGTCTGAGTTTAACTGAATCTTAAGGCTGGAGTATTTTTCCATGGCAATTCCCAAGTGTGGAATCTGCTATTTAACATCATGAGACTGAGCTCCTCATCTTTCTAGAAGTAAAATAAAGAAATCTGTTATTGCACTGGAGCTGCTAAACATCAGTATATTCTCCTTTCCTAGTAATTTCACAGGTACTGAATTATCCAGGTACTGAATTCATCTATGTAGTGGTCTGAAAGTCTCTTACCTTTTAAACAGAGTTTGAGCACACACAGATCTCATAGAATATTCTGAGCTGGAAGGGACCCACAAGGATCATCGAGTCCAGCTCTGAAGTGACTAGCCCATATGGGGATCAAACCCACAACCCTGGTGTTATTAGCACCATGCTCTAACCAACTGTGCTATATCCTCCCCCTCCTCTTGTAGCTCTTGCTCTCCTCTACTTAAACCAGGACCCCAATTTCTTGCCTCCTATGCCTGCTCTGGCCCCCTCCCCATTTTGTGCTCCTGTCTCTCCAGCCATGGCATCTCTGGCTTCCAAGCCAAGCCAGCCCTCAGAAACCAGGCAGATCCAAATACTTTGTGCTTTCTCCCGACTCCTTCCATGACCTGTGCTGCTCTCTGTACTGTACAATCTGTAGGAGCTGGTGATCATGTGCTCCATCCCAGTCAACGGTTCCAGGCAGGAGAGGTGCCGGTGGGCTTGGTGGGGGCACAGATCTGCAGCATACTGTGGTGCTCTGATAAATACAGAAGCTGCAGCCACTGCCATGATCCCTCCACCACGTCAGAGGACTGCTGAGAAGCTCAGGAGGAGGACGAGGGGTGCATTCCAAGCTGCCAGGGTGGGCGCTCTGCAGAGCTTTGTCCTGGCCTCCAGCTGCCTGGGGGTCAGAGCTGTGTGTGTGATGGGAGGAGAGCAGACTACAGCCCTCAGCCCCTTTGTGCAGCCCAGACAGCGGCGTGGGGGCTGCTCTCAAAGGCTGTGCTCGGCTTTGCTCGGCTTCACTTAAATTCAGGGTGCACTGGAGAGTGAGAGAGGCTGTTTGGATGGATTGCCTGGATTCCTGCCTGCAAAATCACATCGTGCCCAGACACCCAGGTGACGCCTTGCCTTTCAAAGATCACAAGTGTTTAAGCCACATGATTACGTTCAGGCTTTCGTGGGGACAGCAGGTTTACTGTGGCAGCCTTCTCTTACTGCAGCACGTTGCTCACTACACAAAATACATCTTCACCTCCTACATACGGCAATTCTATTTTCTGCTTTCTTTCATATAGCAAAACAAATCAGCAACGACATTATAGATGCTATTAGCTTTCAGGAACATTACACCAAAGCTAAAAATGAAAAACCACCCGCCAAGCATACTGCTTTGTTGGGTAATGATTAGCTTCCATTATAGAAAATATGTATAGAAAATAGTTTTTACCAAAGGAAGGGCCAGTTCTGCTTCAGATCTGCTCTCGCCCTCTCTCTGTCATCTAGAGAGCTATGTATGATAAAAGCTATTTAAAAAGCCCTTTGTGATGGGGTTGATCCCATAGCAAACCCTTCAAGAAGTGCAACTGTTCAGCCCTGTATTTCCCCTGCCGTGATGCCCGCAGAGGGGATGGCACATGCCCAGCTGTGGGCAGGAGGAAGGGGAGAGGCTCCCTGTGCCCAGGACACACCACTCCCCACCAGTGACTGCCCAGCTTCTGGCACACGGTGCTGAACACGACAAAGATGTCTCACATCCACTAAACTTAATAACAGGATTGCTTAATAACAGAGTTGCTTAATAACAGAAGTGCGGAAAAAGTTTGGCAACTCCAGCGAGCGGATGTAAGAGTTTTATATTTTAGGAGTTTTTGAGACTGAAATGCAAGAACATCTGTAATATTCTTGAAATATTTTGATTGCAGATGGCTGTACCAAGTACAAAATGGTCAGAACTAAATACTCAGCAATACTATTTTCATGTAAATACGCATTCAGCCACTCTGTACAAAACAACACGGCGAAACCAGTCAACCAGAAGATGCTCCCACTATGCCCAGGGGAGAGCATGGTCGGCGTTGGCTGAGAGCAATTATGAGGACATGGAAACAACCCCCCTAAGCACATGAATCCATTTTCCTCCCAGTCAGCCACTTAGTCAAAGCCTTAATACCATTTTGCAGCCAGGATATTTTCTCCCCTGGCAAATGGCTAAAAGTCATGTTGAAGTGAAATCTGGAGGGAGTGTGGCTTGACCACAAAAATGGAGACAGAGGGAGTTGATCTGAAGAGTTTCTGTGGAGTTTGTCCAGTGCATTTTTTATTGTATTAGCAGGCTGGCTTGGAGGGAAGGGACACAAAAGGGATTTCTTTGGCTTTGTGGCACCCGTGTGGTTATAGCGGACAGGCAGTTGTTACCCCAGTGCCTGCTGCAGCTTGTACTGGGTAATAAGTTACCTCAGCCATTGACTTCATCTACTCTAAAGTGAGACACACATGGCGTGTATTTCCCACCTACACTGTGAGCATAACTCCATCTCCCAGCAGCTGGTGGTGGCTGTGTTTTCCAGCCAAGTGATGTACGTGTAGGGGGCACTGAGTTATCTTGAGAGCATCCTAGAGAGGTGAGTTGAGCTGTTTTAAGTTAAAGGTTTGAGATAAAAACATGGACTGCAGTGGGCTCCTGCAGCCTGGCAGGAAGGGGAGGTGATGGGAACCAGAAAAGGTCCTTGCACCTGTGCTCCAGCTGTACTGGAAGCAAGCAAAGGGCTGAATCTTAACTGAAAAAGACGGAAATGCATAAGAAAGTAAAGATGATGAAGAGGCTAAAATATTTTTAATACCCCTGAATCTTCACTTTTAAAATGCAACACAGCTTCTGCAGCAAAAGACAGGCTTTAAGGAGTCAGCAGTGCTGCTGGAGATGTGGGCTCCTCTCCAGCTGCAAGCAGTTGCTCAGGCTTGTGGGAGGTGGACTAAGCCAAGGGCCAGGCACGCTCTCAGAGTCTGCTACAGTGTGAGATAGCTGGGTCGTGAAAATTGTTGTAGGAGCGGACTGTTTTAATGACTTCTGTGATCCAGTTTGAATGTATCTCTCTCTTTTAATTTGGTGATATACCTGCCCCTGAGTCTGGAGAGTCTGGGAATGCCAATGAGGAAGAACGTCAAGGAGGCAGCTGTATTGTGAAGCTCTTACAGTGGATATCTGAATGGCTAATCCAGTGTTGCTGCTGGTGTTGATAATTAAGTGGGGTGGCAGCTTGTTTCATTATAACAGAGTTCCTTGTAATGGTTCTTTTTCTTGACATAAATACAAAAAAAAATCTAGTTGCTTAATTTGTAGCATTCAGGCAAAATGTTAGCAGTAATGAGCTGCTAATGTGTGTGTTTTATTTATCCTTCAAGTATCACTTACATGTTATAAGACTGATTAGAAAAGCGAATTGCAGAACTTCAGATTTCAAAATAGCTCTAAAAGCAGACAGGAAAAAAAGTCCACTCAAAGCACTTCTCCCATAGTGTTTTAGTCCTGAGCAGCCTGGGCACGAGCTGTGAGTGTATTACTCTTGGACAGCTACAGGATCACTGCAGAAGAAACATTCAGTGTTTCCAGTAACTTTAAGCCAAGAAATCCAATAGACCAGATGGAATATATCAGCTTTCAGGGAGGGCCAATTTAAACATGTGTAAGCACCGGGGGCCCAGTGCTCAAACTTTAACACTTTTAAATTGTTACTGTGAACATAAAAGGGTTGCTCATATCCGCAGTGGAACAGGAGATTACAGACTGATAATTATACGACCCTGGGAGAACTTACCAGTATCCAAACATCTGAAAGCAAAACTTGGACATGCTGGAAATGGCAGAAATGGCCCTGTACAGAGGGAACATGACTGAATGGAAAAGAGAACATTTTTTCCTTTTAGTGCTTTAGATGAGCAGCAATTATGCTGCAAAAAAAGCTCTGTCTGGGAACCTACAGACTGGAGGCTCTGATGGATAGTCTTATTTCAGCAGCTGGCTTGAATCTGGCATTTACTTCACTAGTACTATATTTTTGCTACATACTGGAGTTGCCTTTCAATACCTACTGGAGGTGATGGTAGGCTGGGGGGCCCCTTCTCTTCAGAGTAGCTGTGCAGATCGAGCAGTTAAACTGTTGTCCTCCTCTGGGTAATGCCTCCAGGAACCTATCCAGGGAAGAGGAGCTCAGCTGCAGTTTCCATCAGCTCTGCTGGAGTTGCCAAGAAAGGGGCTGGCTGAGCTTTCCTGCTGCCCCTGGTAGCTGGCTGGGAATTGAACTACACTGGTGTGTTCTTCTCCTGCGTCTGAAGGCAGTAGCTGGCAAGTGGTGTCTGGATGACAGCACTGTCCCAGAGCTGAGCCTGGCTCACGGTGTGGAAAGCTTCACAGGCACTCCCTTGGATCTGTGGCACAGCTGACACCATGCTGTGATTCTGTACGGCTGCTATTTGACATTACAAATGAGATACTGCACTTGGTCATATCCTGAAAGCTCACATCCAGCTTGTGAGAGAGGAAACCACTCCCTGACAAAAGGGCTCAGTGAGGATCATCTCTGTGCTGTGTCCCACAAACCCAGTGGCTGTACCAGGCAGCAGCTGCTTTGGTAAGGACCCAGCCCTGGGTCCAGCCTGCCAGGGACTAGTTGGCACACACAAGCAGCACTCACCTCTTTGGAAGTGGCTACTAAAGCTCTTAATTTTATTAACCTGATAACACGTATCAGAACCAAAGCCTGAACCAGGCTGCAGCACAGAGAACAGCACCTCTGCAGAGTGAATTTCAAGTGTTCATTTTCAACTTTTCACGCCAATTTTGCAGTGTGTGGGGAGGCTCTGCCAAGGCAGCAAACACATCTGGTTAGCTCTTGGCAACTGGCAGCGAGTGTAAATGATGCAGAGCTTGCTTACACAGCACCCCAGGGCACATGTGTGAAGTGGGAGCAAGGCTTTGCTCTTATCTGAGACTGCTCAGGAGTTGCAAGTCCCTCTGCCAGGAGTGATAGTAAAATACTGTGGTGTTCGGGTTTTTAAGCTTTACTGTGCAACTAAAAGAGGTTTTGATAAACTGACCACTGTACTTTATACGCATTTTGAAGTCTTTCAAGGTCAGCTCATTATGCTGATGGGCAAAATACATTGAAAAGACTCAATAACCCTGCTCAAGAAAATTCTGATTTAGCTCTGCCTGACACTCAAGACAACAAAAAGCCTCCACACTGACAGCAGAGTTTTGATGAGGGAGGATTGGTTACAATGACCTATTAATCCTATTCTTGTCTTTTGAGACAGGTGTCTATGATTATATTGGTATGTTTTTCTAAATGCTAGTTTTGGTAAAAAGAAGTCTTTTACAGCAAAGAGGCATGCTGACATACCCCAAACACTACAGCAGGATCTTACTTAAGAATGGACAGCTCACCAAGCCCAACAGACCACACTTTGGTGGCACTAGGGGACATCTTGAATTATTCAGGAGTTTTTGGCCTTCAAACTGTCAGTGACTTTTTTTTTTTTATTATATGCTCTATAGCCAATCATGGGCAGTAACTGTTGAAGACTTTGGTCCCTGACATGTTGCGTTTAGTGTCCTTTGCCTTCTCCACAATTACCACATTTCTTACACTGTCCTTTCAAAAAGACACTGCATTGAAAAAAGAAGCTATCATGGGGACTATGTAGCAAAAATATGCAGTTAACAAAATGATGATTATCTCTATAGGAAAATGATGCTTGTTTTAATGTCTGGCCATGTAATTTGCACAACAGGACACTAACGAGTTCTTTGATGAGTGCTAAGGGACTGTTTATTGCTTAGATGGGACAGAGGCTCTGGGGGAGCATCAGGCATATAATGAATGATAAACAAGTATCTTGTTAAGGAAAAAAGCCTCATAGGCTTCTTTAAAAGGATACAACCATTGCGTTCCTCCACACAAAAATAAAAATTATCCTGGAAAGAAAAGATTTTCCTGCCAAAGTATTATTTGCCACTGAAACTCTCACAAGTCATGTGAAATCTCTCAAGATCTTGCAGCTGTCCTGTTTTATCCAGATGCAATTATCGTAGCAACTTCTCTTTGTCAATGATCTTACTCACAGCGTTACTTCATCACCAGTTCCCAAACTGGTAGATTCTGCTTTGAACAAAAACTTGAAGAGGTGTTTGAACACTGTGACACTCACACTTGGGGGCTTTCAGTCCTATTTCATGAATGACTTGGATTTTTGATCAGGGTGAATAAGGCTTTCCATGTATTCTTTTAACCCCTCCTCTGGCAGGGTGAGGGAAAGGGGAGGGCTTTGGAGGCATCTGTACTTTTGTGGGCTTGGTGCTTGGCAATTACCCCAGGCACCACTCCTGGTTAACAGGAAGTTCAGATTTCCCTGTGCTTCTGCAGCTCGAATGCTTTCTGTTCCTTCCACAGAAGTCTCTTTAGCATGCAGGAGCTGGTCGTTCCCAGCAGGAACAAAATAATATGCTGTTAGTAAAGCAAGGCCTGGCAATATCAGCCCTAAATATTAAACACGGCCTCCGTGCAATCTGTATGCTTTAAACAGATAAAGTGCAGCTAAGGAACAGGCTATTTGATGCTGCTCCCCCGATTTCTATTTTTTCCCCCACCCATTTCTCATCCTTTCAGGAAGAAAATTTTGAGGGTTTATTTTTGTGCCTTCAAATTGCTTGCTGTTGCAGTACACTGCTCTTTCTCCAGAGATAAAAACGTCCTTGCCTTTTACATAGAATAATTCTATTTTTGACTGTAATATATTAAGAATAGCATGAAAAATAACCACGTCTGTGCTCTAGGGATGTACAAAACTCCATGAGAAAGCAAGCAATTGGGACCCCAAGGGTAGCTGGTCTGAAGATGCTGTGAAACTCTGAGATGGCATTTCCCTGTAGCTTAATACGAGGCTGAAAGAAAAGGGAGGGGGATAAGTATTTCTGCTAAACAAGGTCAAGGTGAATAAACTCCAAGGAACCCACACTAGGCTGCAGCTGTGGCAGGTGTCCAGCTGCTGCTGACCAAGTGGGTTGCCCAGTTGTGTGAGCTGAGCTCCCCGAGTCCAGAGGGACAGGATCCAGCACCACAGAGCTCCACCTGTGCCATGCTGTCCAGATACTCCCCTCCCTGGGACAAGGTGGGCCGTTCTGGGTGTGGGAAGCACAGTTGTAATTCACTCTTCTTGTTTGTTGGTGTCTTTTAAAAACAAGCAAACTCTCTGACAATAGTACTGAGTCTTCTTTGCTTTGAGTGCAGGGACACCGTGTGAGTGCTGGGAGGGTTGGGGTAACACCCAACAGTGTGTGTGTGCAAATGAGGAGAGGCCAAGGGAAGTGGGGGGTGGAGGAGAAAGGCTATTGAAGCTTAAGCTTAAGCTATTAAGTTAATGGTATCTGCGTATCTGGCAAATGAGGGATATATTCTTTTTATGAGCACCGTGCTATTGTTTTCCTACCTTGGTATTTGGTTGCTTGACCATTTGGTTTTGAATTAAGAAGGTGATGAATGGAAGGGGAATAAAGCAATGGCAGAGATCAGGTACAAGTGGAAAAACATGCCCTAGATCCCTAAATAAAACACCAGAGGAGCTGTGAATTTCTCCAGTTAATTCCAGCCATGCTTTCAAACTGTTTATACCAGAGAACAAAGTTCAATAAGGGGAAGATGAAGAGGATAATAGTGGCAAGAAGTGTGACAGCAGTTCACTTTCCCAAGTCAGGAACAGACACTCTAGACTGATCAGAACGTTTAAAACTAATAAGAAAAGAAAGTTTAATTAACCTGAAGCATAGACTATTTATTGTCTCATTGTTATTCTTTATTTTTGTGTTTTGGGAGAGCCAATTAAATAAAAAGAAAAAATACCTTGAAGATGCTGATTAGTGCTTCCAAATCATTTACTAATCACAGGGCTATGGAAGATCAGGGCTTACAGGTTATAACCCATTTGGGCCTGGTGTTTGACAGCTGACAAAGAGGCACAGCTGTGGCTATAATACAGCTGAAAGGGCAGGGTCATGATGTGAGTATCACTAAAGAAGTTCCCTTATGCTTCTATCAGGCCTTCATGTTGCAGCAGGTTTCACATTCTTTGTTTCAAGTGAGGCTTATCTTATGGCTGATTTTTTAAAACAGATCAAACAACAGCAACCACCAAAAAACCCCAACAAAACAAACAAACCCCCCAACGAAATAGAAAAATCCCACTAAAAAAACCCAAACCAAATCTGTTGATAGAAGAGACTCTGCAGGTGTGTAAGTCACTTACTAAAGAAATGTTTTTCTTGCCCCTCCTCTTGAGTCATATAACTAAATATTGTCTATGTCACAGCATCATTACTTACAAGGTATGTGGGTGCTACTTGTCTCTTGTTATAAATACTGTGTATTTATAACAGTTTTCACTCCTTCCATGAAAGCAAAGGCCTAGATTTGTAAAGGCACCTAATGTATCACTAACTACAGCCCAACATTTTAGTTCCTATTCTGAAAATACGCAGGAGGTAAAAAAGGGCTACAACAGATCTGGAAGAGTTACTGCAGCTTGTGAAGTCTTTTGGGGTAAAGAACATGCTCTTGATTAATTCACCACTCCCACTACCAGTGTCCCCCCTCCTGCCTGAGGAGCATCCCTGCTCTGCCTGCCCCAGGGCTGTGCCCTGCTCTGTGCCCCACTGCTGGGTGCTCAGAACATCAGCCCTTCTGAGCCAGGGGTTAAACCCTTGCACCCACAGCAGGTTCTGGATGCAGGTCCGTGCTGTGCCTGCACCACCATGGCAGGGAGGATTTCATTGCTGGATTTCATTGCCAATTGAAGCAGTTTTGTTTCACCCAGCCCCAGTCAGCTGATGCTCTGCTGCAGCTTTATGAGCCCAGCACAATACCAGATGGGAATGTTGCTTGTGCAAGTCCATAAAAGACCTAAGGGCATCCTTCCTTTCTGAGTAAGAGCTGCTGATAATATCAATATCCAAATGGTGCCTGCTCTGGTTTCTTTTAATTTATTTGAAGTATTATTTTTCCCCTACTAAAAGTTTGACAATTTCCTTAGAGACTTCCAACAGACAATCCCACTCTGGCCTTGCTGAAACAAACCCTGCTTGCTGTTTGATTATAACCAGGATGGATATTGTAGAATCCTCCTACAATGATTTAGTTCGATGGTATAGTTATAAATTTTATTTTTAAATGTCATCTGCTTCTCCTGACTGACAAGAAAATGAGTAAATTCCTTTTCCTTGCAGTTTAGCAATTTATTTCCCCTTCTTCAACAGAAAACAGATTAAGAATGTGCTATACTGAAATAGCTGCTCACACATGAGCCCTAGAGATCTGCACACCTTTATAAGAAAAATCTAAATTCAGTATGTCAATACTTTTGATCCAGGGTGAAACCAATGCCTTGTTTTCAGTCTGAAAAGGGTAGAAAATAATTTCTTAACAACAGCAAAGCTGAAACTGAAAAGACAAAACTCATGAATACTTAGAAAGAAAAAAAGAGTCTACTGTTTAGTGTTGTTCCCCAAAGAGGGCAAGATTTCTACAAGAGTCTTCATCTACTTATTGTTTTAAACAATGCTTTACTGTTTGCCTGGTTATTAAAAAGAAAAAAACCAAACACCCCAAGCACATTTTTACAGTTACGGAATATTAGGCTGTGTAGAATCCTTGACTAATTTTTTTTTCTTTTTTTCTCTTCCCCCTGTCCCTAGAGGAGGATTAGCTGCTGGGGAGATAGCCAACCCAGATTCTGAATGGAAAACTCCTGAGCAAAGGAAAAATTAATGCTGGTCAATGCAGCTGGGATTCATCACGCTCTCCACCTCTTACAAGTTTTTGTGCATCTGATTGGGGATTTACTGGTAGGAAGAGTGCACGTGTTGCCTCATGCCCCAGATGTGATCTATAACCCTGTTTAAGATGAAGCCTGATTTGGGCTTTATTATATCCTTTGGGTGATCTGCTCTACACTGCTTGACTATAGTGTCAGGTCAAGATCAAGATGCACAAAACACTAACAATGGAATATGTGATGACTTCCATCCCTGTGGAAGAAAAGACACAAACTGATACATATCTATCCATCCAACACGAACCAGACCACCTGCTGTATTCTCCAGACTCGTCCTCTGTAATCCTGTCATGAAGGATGACCATTGTGAAAATCTTAGTCTAGGCTAATGAAAATATAAACTGAGCCTTACAGCACAAGCAAAAGATTATTTCCTCTGGAAATATAAAAAACTTGGGAATGTAGATCTGCAGGTCAATTCTGTTCCTCCTTGGTTCAAAATCTGCATTAACAATATCTGCCAAAACTTTTGGTGTCTTTATGTCTTACGGTAATGAAAGAAAAAATCCTGAGTTTACACTGGGGAAAAAAAGGAAGAGAAACTGGACTACAAACGATAGTTTCCTTGTTATGGGTTTAAATTAAATTGCTAAGCATGGCACCAATACCCTCACAGTGAGGTAACTGACCCAAGCAGTGTAAATAATATCTGACAGCCAGAGCTCCTTTAGAGGATAAATGCTAGTGAAGATAATCTGGTTTTGCACTTTTAGCTTGTTCGTTGTGTGTATACATATTGCAAAACACATCATGCCAGGAGGAATATCCTGATAACAGGGATGCTTTTGCTGTCATCAGGGAGTTTATAATAACAGTTTAACAGCAGCAGCTGTAACCACCCTTGGCGCAGAAGTTTGCTCACAGAGCAACTCTTTATTTCAGGAAAGCAGAAATGGAGAAGATGCTGAAAAAATACTGAAATGGTCAAGACAGTTCTTAGAAGGTCTGTTTCATTATTCTGAGGCATGTGAGTAACAGCAATGTGTTGTGTGGGGTTTATATATATATATATGTACATATCCTCATTACATAACATTGCAGCTATAAGGAGTCAGGATTGAATTTGCAGAGGAAAAAAAAGCAAAAATCACTGCCTTTATGTTACCTAAAGAAAACCCTGAAAGCACAAGCCTCAACGACAAACACAGATAAGCAAAATGTGCCATCCCTCGTGGTTTCAATTCCGTGAAATCTCTGAGCACACTTGTACTGAGTTGATTTGTGATGATACCACACATGTACTGAAAGTATCCGGCTGAATATCCAGGGTGATGCAGAAATGTAACTTCTGAATACAACAAATGTAACTTCTGAACACAACAGTCTCTAGAGAGAGACTCCATAAGACCTGAACCAGGTCCAGCCTGATACTAAGAGAAAGAAATGCAGCACAACACACATTTTGTTATCACCTCATTGTTCCAGTTGCCAGCAAAACTGCTGCCTTTGTATCTGGTTATTGGTAATAGAATAATAGACAATTCCACACTGCTGATGAAAAACTGTGCTTAAGAACAAAAATTCATTCCACCAAAACAACCTCTACTTCTGAAGGGAATTTGGTCAGTGTTGCTGTTTCTTAATCTCCAGCATGAATTTTTAGTGTCTGTCATACATGCTGAAGAAACAGAGTCACTACCAAGTTCCTTGTCCTTCTGGAGCCATTCTAAGCATAGGCAGCTTCTTGAGGCTGATCTAGAAAGTACAAGAGTGAGTTTAGACCCTTCTTATCTCTCCTGGATTTGACATGGCATTCAAAGAGTGAACAGCCTGTGGAACTTTCTCAGCAGGCACCTGAGGGGGAATACTACTTAGTTTCCTCTCACTGCTTTGTAGGACTTGGCAAATCCTTCTTTCCTAGAGAATTAATCTTGCATGTCTTAGTCCTGCTCTAAGGCTCTGCTGGGTTCCTTCTGACTGGAGAAGCATGACAAAATCCACTTCTTGCTCAGCTCTCATCACTCCTGTAGGAAAAAAATGGATTCTGCCCAATCCTTTGTTTCCCATTCAACTTTTTCTACAATGAAGAAAAATGTAAATTCCTTTCTTGAAGGGAGACTTGACCAGTTGTGGCATGTCTGGTGTCCACAGAGAGGACTTTCTCAGGCAGGGATGGGCCAGGTCACTTGGACCCCAGTTCTGGTAACTGGTCTTATTCCCTTTAGCAGGTGGGTCTAACAACCCCTATCACATGCTTATCTACAGAAACAAGACTCCTGTGGTCATGCATTTTATAGGGTTGAGATTTTCCTGAAACAAGTTCTATCTGTAGTTCCTGCTCTGTGCTGCTGCAGTTGCCATAGCATAACCCAGGGGCATCCACATCTAATTACACAAGGAATGAGCAGAAAGCAATCACTGCTGCAGAGAGCCTTTGATCAAATGAGACATTTCTATGCTTTTATATAGAGACTGGAGTCTTTAAAAGGAATGACTGTATGCATGTCATTCATTCTTGTTATTTCTTATACTAAAATAATGTTGAGGTTCCTGTGGGTTTGCACCAGAGAGCCCAGACAGTGATGATCCAGTGTTTGTGCTCTGAACACAGGTATTGCTCAGGGGGAATGAACTGGTAGCAGGAACATTTAAATAAACTCTATCATCAAGCTAAGTGATACTCTAAAATAATTGTTTTACTTTTACCAACAGTCATTATTAATTTAATGAAGTTTCCCAGGATGATTTAAGCCAAAAGAGAGAACCTTTGCAGTCCTCCCCATAGAGACATCACACATTACATATTCAACAGGAAAGGTCTGGAAGAGAAGCCCTTTTGTTTATTCTTATTTCATTTTAACTAATGCTAATCTGAGCTGCTAGTGTCCTGCTGTTAAGCCCTACACTTCAATATGTTTGAAGCTTTCCTTGGCAAATAACTGAGCAGCAATTTAGCTCAGCAGGCCTCACCTTAGTGGAGCTGGTTTTGCTGCCAAACTCAAGAGCTGGCCTGCTTTTCTTTTATCTTTATTTTTTTCTTCTTTTTCCCACCCAAGCCTATTCAAATAGTTTCTTTTGCAGCAATCTGCTCTCTTCCTCTGGGCCTGATGCTGTTGCTGAGGTCCCCTTGGCACAATGTTGGCTTTCCAGCTGCCTTTGCCTTTGCTCATGTGCGTTTCTTCAGCTCCTGGCAGCACTGGGCCCTCCCTAGTGACAGGTCTCTCAAGTTTTGTTGCAGGAGCAATGCTACCAGCATCACCCCACCAGCCAGCTGTCTGTCCTTTTTTCAAGCCCAAAGCCAGGTGATGATTTACCCCTTGCTACTTTTCAATATTTTCTCCCCAAATATTAAATACTCTCATGTTTACAGAGAAAACACATGCAGAAGCTTTACCCTCTCAACAGGCTTAACAACCATCCCTCCAATGCAAAATATGCTTGTGATAAAACTGCATTTTCCTGTGGCAAGTGGACACCCCAGTGAGCCCTGCCAGACCTGCTTCCCACTGTGTGAACTCTCACTGAGTGCAGCCCAGTGATGGCAGCTTAATGTTGCTTCAGTGGACATTTATTTGACTTTAATATACATAGAAATTGCCTGTGGAAAGCTTTTATTGGCGAAATAAAACTCCAAATACCAGAACTCTGTCTCTTTTATAGGGAGATAAAGCCTAGAAATCCAAGCAGCATGTTGGAGTTTGCACGATTTCTGACAAATTGGACAGTGGGGTAAAAATAAGACAGTCAGCTGTCATTGCCTGTGCTCTGGTCTCGTGTTCATGTTCAGGGCTGGCTGGTGCATTTTCTTCCTGGAACTTGCACAGAGGATACATCCTAAGATAGTAGCTGAAGAGAGCTTTTTATCCTGTGATTTTTAGTGAAGTGAGGCTGTTAATGCTACGAACACAAGTTATAAATGTGATGATATGCCACAATGTATTCAGGGCAGCACTGATTTTCTTAATCTAGGCAGTCGTAATAATGATACTGCTTTGTAAACTGGTCAAATGGAACCTGATAAATCTCATTAACATTGTGATGAGTATGGTCCATAAAATTCTAGAGATGCTTGACAATTCTACAGCAATCTGCTTTATTCCAGAATAAAAACCAGAGCAACACCATAAAGGCAATGTAGCATATTTCAGTATTTTAAAAGCGTACACTTGGATGTCTTAATTTGGATATGCCTGTAATGGCTTCTTCTAGTGTCATTTAATTACTTTCTTATTTTATATTTACACATAAAAGCTCTTTATTTTACAATCAATGAAGCTATATGCATTTGGAGGCAGCTCTATCCTTCATTTTCTTTAAAAAGAGAAATTTACAAAAATTGAAACAAATGGCCAAGATGTTGTGGTAACAAAAAGTCACCTGGGTATCTGCTGGGATGAGCTACAGAAAACAAAATGTTTAAAGAAAGTACTTGTCCTTTTTTTCTTTACAAATGCAAAGAAAATGCTACCTTATGGAGGAACATTTGCTGTGTCAGGATCTGTCTCTGAAATACCTGTAGATCTTAAGGTTACATATGAACAAGAAAATTCTACCTACAGAATTCTTTTGCGATATTCACAGTTTCATAAAAGAAAGTCTTTACTGATATCAGTGATGATGGCCTAAACTGGCCATGTAAAATTATGATGTCATGTATGATGACACGGAATTTATTTTTCCATGATGTACTTAGGTTTGACTCCAACCATTTCTCATCCAGGACTGACTTAATATCCAGCACATTCTCTTTCCTAATTCTTTTAGAGAATTTTAAAGGGGACATATTCCCATCAGCCATAATTCCCTGCATTGTGTTTCTCAGGATGTATTGTCTCTGTACAGGATATTTGGTGTTATCATCCTGATTTTCCACAGCTACCAGAGCATAATCATGCACTGCACAGTGGCTCCTGCCTGAATTAATGTTCTGAATTCAGAAATTATATCTTTGTCATGCTCAGGCTCTCATCCTCCACACTGGGGACTGAATCAGTAAATGAAGAGAAGGGCTATTTTCCAGTTTCTTTTAGTTATGTTTATTTTTCACTATGACAACTTCTCAAGCAGAGAACAAGCCGAAATATTCCTGTATCTGTTCTTGCCTCATCTCTCCTTTTTTTTTCTTTTTTTTGCCACAAAATAATACAAATCATCTGGAATATGGGAATATAAATTACTTGTGTCAATGCATAGATTTAGGAGTGACTTTTAGTGGCATTGTCTTTCCTGTACCTTCAGAAGTGAAGAGACAACAGGCACAGGTCACCAAAACATTAAATGAAAAAACAGCTTCAGAGATAGGAATGAAGAAATGTGTGCAGTGGATGATTAAAAACCCCCAAAGTTTTGAAATAGAATAGGCTAATTCTACCAAGCTCTCATGATTTATAAGATCTCTGATAGTCTTAGTTCTATATTATTTCTTGATATCATTGCCCTGGCTAGTGAATGTGTTAAATATGGGCAATTCTAATCACACTCTGTTCTTCAAGTCCTGCCTATGTAATCTTTTCCCCTTTCTTTGTTATACAAGAAAAATGGACTTTCATCTTCAAAGGTTTATGTGGAACCTTTAAAAGATTCAGTGAGAAAAGTTTCCTCCGATTCCTTGCGGAGTTTACAACACAACATTGCAGCAGACTCATGAATGAGTTCCAGAGAGTAAAGCTGCTCTGTCTTGCTTTCCCTCCTTGAAATGTGCAGAAATAACCTGAACTATCGAGGTGGTAGGTGGAGCAAAGCAACACTTTCGAAGCACTAACTAACTGTGAGTGGTTGGCAACACCAGCAAAGCCACTTCCACGTAAAAATATAAAATCCTCATCCTTTGAACAGCTGCAATAATGAGCCTTTTCTCCTCGGTTAGTCCTGACTAACCCACTGAAGTGGGAAGAAAGTGAATGAAAAGCCGTTTCATTCTCCATTGCCAGAGAACAGCTCTCAAAACAGTGCTTTTCAGCTGTACCCTGGTTAGAATGGCTGCAGGCTCAGGGGACTCCCCGTTGCCAGCCTTGGCACCTCGCTGATTTTCAGCACTATTTGTTGCTTTTTTTAAAACCAAAGCAACTTGAAACTAATGAAAACACGCTTCTTTAACAGCCAGGGATTTCACAGCCAAGCCCTGCTTAAACTTATTAATGTAAATAGCTTTGTCATTTTATAGGTTAGGTTCTGAGTTAAATGAAGAGACGTTACTGGGAAATTAAATTAAAAAAATATTGATTTCCACATCTCCTCATATCTTGCCAAATACGTCCTAAATTTTTGCCTGTGCTAAGGTAACCCTGTTCATGCAATCTAATGTTTAATAGCCATATTGAATAATATCCCAAAGATGAGTCACAGGATGGCTGAAATTTGCACTGAAGTCATAGAAAAACATAACCCCTGAATCAAAAATAATTTGTGGTCTTTCCTATATCCTCTGTCCCAAGGTACAGAGCCAGGCTCTGAAACTGTTTGGTCTTCTTTAAAATAAGAAGGTAAATCCTCTGGTGTAAATCCTGGCACGGTGTACACCTGCACTGAGAAACTTGTGCAGTTCTATACCCAGTGAGGGAGCACTCTCCTCAACAGATTTAGTTTTAATAGGTTGACTGAAGAATAATAACCACTCTGCACCTAATGAGACTTAAGCCTGAACAAATACAAATACTATGGCTGTTATCTGCTTATGCAATGGAGAACAGGGAAAAGCACAAGTTATGGGCTATCTCTAGCATTAATGTAAGCTGGCAATGTTGTTATTATTAAGCTATTTTGATGGAAAATGTTGGCTGGTTGAAATATTGTTGGAAACGCATGTATTTTTTTTCTAAAATTCCATATGATTTCCTGTCAATCTCCCAGGCTGTCAGACAGCCCTTCCTTTTTGTGTCTGCCATTTTAATTAGCTTTGCTGCACAGATTTTGGCTGAAAAAGTGAGTTGTTCCTTTTGTGCAATAGGGAATCCAACTCAATGCTCCTGCTCAAATTAACTGAGCTGATTGTCTTGTAGACAAAAAAAAACCCCAAAAATCTTGGTCTTGTAAACTCAGTGTCTTTTTGGAAAAAACAAACAAACAAACAAATAAAAAAGACACAGCAGAAAAATGTAGGTATATACATGCATACATATGTATTCACACACATGTATTTTTAAATTTTCTCAGGTAATTTTTCATTCTTAATGACAACGCAGCAGCACTGGATTTTGTAGTGTCAACACTGCCTTTTAATCAGGTCTAATCTTGCATATGCTTATGTAGATTTCCCTAATGATATTGTAATTTCATCTCTGTGACACCATAGGACTGACAATATCAATTATTTCAGCATTTGTTATTACCTACTGTCCAAAGCCTTTGTCATTTCATAGGATACCAAATGCATTTATTGTGATAACCTACTTCTGAAATATACAATGGAAAAATTATTGTTGTCATAAAATGTTCTAAATGTATGAGGTGTGAAGGGAACAACCTTATTTCTCACATGTCCTGAAGGGTTAAATCACATACTTTGGGACCACTGTTGCTTATTAAAAATTATTTATGACTTGAATTGTATCACTTCTAAATATATAGAGAGTTGGGATGGCTTCCAACAATTACTAAAGAAGCCAGCCAAGTGATGCTTTCCAATTAAATCAGGCTGAGTTGGTTTTTTTAACTTCTCAGTGTCCTGTGTTCTGTCTCCTGTTTTTTCATGATGGAAATAGATAATGTATTAACCCCATACAACTGAAGTCTCACACTTCTCCTCTTTGGTATCCTTTCATGTGATGGTGATCAGTAGGAGTCTCTCTGCAGGTACTCACTACATGAAAGGTTCCTTTCTTGTCCATTTAAGTGCTGCTGGTGCTTCTTAAGTTCTTGCTTTTCTTTAGGACCGGTTCTTATACAAAGCTTCAAAGCTTATAACATCTGATGGCTTATTTATATTTGCATTGTTCAATCTTTGATAATGATGGTGTTAAAAAACCTCCAGGAAAGAGTGCAGAGCCAAAAACATTGACTTCCATGGTAGTGCCTGTGTTGTTCAGGTTATGCAAAGAGACAGATGAAAGTCCGTGGCCTAATTTATTAGCAGGGAAATAAAGAGAGATTAATTACAAAAAAAAAAAAAAAGAGAAAACAAAAGAACAAAAAAGTCCACTAAACCATAAGGCACTCTCTTCCCTACTCATGTGATGAAACTCAGATGTTTAGAGTGAGGTTGTGCAGCACTGCTCACGTGCTGTATCGCACTGGTACCAGCTCTTGATACAGAAAACATTCACAGCTCTCCACAGAGGACTGAGTTCATTTCCTGGGTAAAGCATATTAAAAAACTTACATATCCAGGCTGAGTCCCAGACTCTAGACCTGGGGGATGTACCCAGACCAGAGCAGCCCACGAACTTTTTGCAAGATGTCAGTGAAAAAGGTAAATATGAAAACCTAGTCAAGTCTCCAGAAGCTTAAACGCTATATAAGCACTCTGAACTGAAGAAAGGTTAAGTAATCTGCAAAATTAAACAAAACATTGAAAACAGTGCAGTAGACTATCGAGTGCTTATTCCTTGGCAGATGAGGCTTTCCATAGCTGGCTACAGTCACCATTGCTGGAGTTCACTTTGTTCTGGGCTGCAGAAATATGTCAGCTCCAGAGTACATAGGGCCTGCCTTTATTGCTGGGGTTGGAAGTTTGCCACTCAAAGATCTAATCAGAATTATTTATTTTTTTCTAGCACTTTGGAGTAGATACACAAGCTCATTTGTGTATCTGGCATATTTATTCAGCTCTGTTACAGGTTCGTCTGGTTGCCGATGATCATATACGAGATTTAAATAAAAATTATTTATCCTCCATTAGTGCTGGAAAATGAAGCCAGCTTGTGTAACTTGGAAAAATGGTTTAAAATGATGGAAATTATTCTTGTACAAGGAAGACAGAAATAGCCCAACACAAGTGTATTCCGCAGTTGCCAGTTGAAACAGCAGCCTATTCTGTGCTGCGCCTTTCACTGATTCATTTCTAGGGTTGTTCTCTAAAAAAGAATCCACAGTTAGGCTGAACTGCTGCTTTCTGTCAAGTGGAAACCGAGTGGCTGTTTCGTAGCCTTTTTTCCAAAAGCTCCTTTTGAAAGCTGAAACACTGGAGCACAGAGATCTGCCAGAGCCTGCCACTGGGAATGCAGGAATGCAATCCTTGCCTAGTGTCTGTAGGTCCTGCCAGCTCCTCCCTTTCTGCTGGGACAATTCAGATGTTGTAATAGTGGCCATTGCTACCCATGCCATACGTAGGAGTTTCAGCCAGAGGATTTGTGAAGCCAAATCCGTTTGTCACACGTCCACATCCCCACCAGCCTTTACGAGAACATCCCAGAAACAACGTTCAACAGTCCTGGGACTTGCAGGGAGAGTGTGGGTTGACACACACCTTCCTTCCTACAGGGTGGGATTACCCTGCCATGCTGCTCTGTGTGACCCTATACTACGGGACTGGCACTTACAGACCTTTCTACTGCTTTCAATAAAGGTTTCTTTGGGTTGGTTACAGGATCTCAAGTTTTCTGGGCACAGAACTACCACCTAAATTGATGCTTTTAGGACACTGCAACCATCTCTGTGTGGGAGACCATACAATGGCAGTTCTTGCTGAGACTGACAGAATTAAGCCTTGGGTAGGGGGAGGACAGTTTCTGACCATGTGCAGAATATCCCTGCATTTCCTTTACACTGCAGATGGGCAGCCAGAACCCTGGCTACTCCTGGTCAATGCAGTTCTTACTCTGAGAGTCCTGAGGAGCAAGCCAGGAGAGAGGTGGTCTGTGAGGCATTAGCCAAAGAGCACTCATGAGACAGTGGATCAGTTTGTCATTATTATAGTTGAGCTATTCCAACTCATGGTTAGTTTTATTCACAGCCTAATCTCATAAAAAATAATTTAAAGCCACTCTGCTAGGCACAGGTAGGGCTGTCAGTCCCTCAAGTAACATTCCTTATAATCAAATGATGCATTAGATTTGGGAATCGACAGCAAAACTCACCATTTCACTGAATTGCACCACACCTCGCCACATTTTCAAAACAACATTCAAAGATTAACGGCACTCTAAAATAGGTATTTATGTACTTTAAACACATAACCTTAAACAGATTGTGGAATGTGCACTGTGCTTTTCAAAACTGCATTCTCACGAGCCAGCAAGCTTCTATGAAACTCTTACCAACCATGATCAACCATGGACAACCATTTATGGCTAGAATTGAAGATTCTCTTAATATTTTATTATCTGGGGGGTAATAGGATATACAAAGAATCCCTGAAAAACTCTTCTTAAGGCCCACATAACCCCTTAGCAGTATATAGACTTTAGGTCCTTACTGAAATGTATCTTATGGGCATCTTTTTTACCCATATGAATTTCAGCCAGAGCTGGGATGGACAGAGGAAAGAGTGGGAGAAGGGAAAGTCTTACCCCGCTTTCCCCCCCAGTTCTGCTCAGTTCATTCATTTCACTATGTGCCTGTGTCTGTACAGTGTATTTTCCTCTCCCAGGTCAGGCTGCATCCATCCCTGACCATACACTTTAGCTTCTTTATGCCCCTGGGACAATCGTTCATCTCACTTCCAAAATAGCACTGAGTGCTCCAAAAATTACCATGGCTTCTCTTTTGGGACACAGACAATGTGGCCTCTGTCAAAGTGTTTATTTATAATACATCTTAAAAGGCCTCTGACATCCCAGTCAGTAGTAAAATGAAATAAACATTGATTTCTTACAAGATGTATAAATCTTTTTAACATTAGGGAGAGAAAAGAAAATAGAGGCTTTAGAGACTATCAGAGTAATAACTTTTGAATCTTAGTCTGGAAATAGCAACACACGCACAAAAATACTTGTATATTTAACAAAAAAGGATCTAAAACATATTTTCTACATTTTTATAATCTGAAAGCTCTCAAAGCACACTGAACACAAGTATCTTTTTGTTTGCAGAGTATATTCTGCTTAATAAACCATCCACACAAAGCATTTTGGCTCTTACAAATAACCACTAAAACGAAGGCTGTCTGACAGAGCATAGATCTAGATGGTTATTAATGTTAACACTTAGCACCTACATAATCTGTGAGAGTCTCACTCAATGAGAGCTCCACTGCATTTGTGTTACAGGTCTTCCTATAACATCCATATTTGGAAAAGAAATAGGAAAAGACACTGAAGCAAATTATTCTTTTCCTGTCCGGGCAGAACTTAGGAAAATGGTATATTATATAAATTTGTACAGAGGAAAAAACTGCTTTCACAGCAATCAGTTTCTGAGGTATTTAAAATTCTCTTACTTGACTCAGTTAAAAAGCAGTATTACTGCTACCTCAAATTTGCTAGAAAGAGAATGACAGATCTGTCCTGAGTTTCAAATGGCAGACACTTGTTCATTGTTCTTTCCTAATGAAATACCAAATTTTCACTCATGTTTGGAAATCAAATGACAAAATCCTTTGACTACAGCTATGTACAACAAAGGCACTAATTAGAAATTTCCCTGGCAAATGACACAGCCAAGACTTATTTCTGTTCAAGACCATAATATTTACACCTGTTAGGGTAAATCAGAAATGCAGAAGACAAGGATAATCAGCTATCTTTGTGCAACCTAAACATTTTTACTCCAAAATAATTTGTATCTGGTTCTTTTTTTTCTAATTTCCATATAAAAAGTATATCTTCAAATTTTCTAAAAAATCCCGGTAGCATCTTCTACTTCCTACCTTCTCCTGGGCTGCAAACCTCATCCTCCTGTACGTTATCCATGTCAGAAAACAAATCCCTTTTGTTTGAATTTATCCAATCACATCACCTTTTTTTTTGCACCCATCAGATTTCACACTCAAGCTGAGAATTTTCATTAAGGTCTGCAAAAGGACAGATTTTGGGACACAGCTAATCACGACTCCTTTATTCTACTCAAGTAGCACAAAACATTCTGGGAAATGTAAACTTTCCAAACCTTTTTGCCATTTGAACATTTTCATTTAGAACGACTCATCCGTTTGTCAGTTGTGTTGGTTTGTGTTTTTAAATATAAACTGTATCTCTTTCTTCTCCTGGTAGGAATCCCATTTCACACGTAGGCTAATTAACTACAATTTAGACTGAAGTAGGAATGATTGCTCTGCTGTAATGCTGCTGTTTCTTAGCAACCGTGAAAGATATGGTAAAGGGTGTGAAACAGAGACCCAAATAACATCATTTCCAGACTGAGAACTTCCACCTAGACTAACCTACCAGTGGGACAGTAAATTAATTCTAAATTTCCATTTGCCTACTCCAGTGCTGTGTCTCTTGCAGGCTCTAACAGTGTGATTTTTACAGTGCGAGATGGCACTTAAGCATTTAACTTCCCCAGAGCTGATGATACCTGCTATCTACTCCAAAAAAACTTGTAAAATTTCATTAGAAAAATATTTTCCTGCATCCTTCCCACATAATGACTTACGTCTAGCACTAATTCCTCACTTGATGGGTGTTTTACTGAAGTAAAACTGCAAGATTAGGCCTTGCTTCAGTGTTACATAATAAACAAAAATTTATTTTATTAATAGCAAATTGGTAGTTATGTTTTTTCTACATAATGCTCATAAGTATTTTGAGCATTTATATTGCCTTACTCTTATTTGAAGATACTTATTTCACCTATTAACCAACTTTACACTGCAAGACAAACAATGCTGTCGCTGCTTTTCAAAAATATCGACAATTTAAAAAACAGTCTGACAGCTGAAAGTCCAATAAAAAACAGAATTCCTTTAATACTTGCAGGATCTTTTTATGACTTGCTCTGTAGTTCTGCTCAGCAATTGCTACTCGCATATAATGTCAATAGTGCAGATTTAATTTTTATTCTGGAAGAAACGGCAGATTGGTCTTTGTGATCCTATTTATATTCTGCATTTTGAGCATGGGAATGACCAAAGTGGAAGACCAACCGAAGTGGAAAACCAAAAAAGTTTAAAGTACCAAAGTGGGGATAAAAATTAACGGCTCAAAATAAGATGAATTTTGTAGAATCATAGAATAGATTAGGTTGGAAAAGACCTCCAAGATCATCAAGTCCAACTCCTTGATCCAACTCCAATTACTATATCATGGCACTAAGGGCCACGTCCAATCTCTTTTTAAAAACCTCCAGGGATGGTGAATCCACCACCTCTCTGGGTAGGTCGTTCCAATGCCTGATAACCCTCTCTGTAAAGAATTTCACATTTTGGTCTGTGCATCTGAGACAGACAGAACGTGCAGTCACGGGAGACACACGTGGTAACACGGCTTCTTCTCCCAGCCCCTGGGAGCTGGCAAAGCCCCAGCTGGAAGGGATGGAGGTCTGCCTAAGTACTGGTAGTCTCGTGGGTAACCTGAGGGTCACAACCCCAACCAGGATGCAGAATTCCTACGTCTGCACCTCCACTGTACAAGGCAGCGCTGTAGCCTGTGATGGCAAATGCATTTGGCACCAAGGGAAGAACAGTGGTGCCAGGAGGCAACGTGGTCAGGAGGCAACATGGTCATCTGCCAGCCTTGCTGCAGCCTTCCTGGGAGAGTGCCCTGGCCAAAGCACGGTGCTGCTGTCTCACCTGTAGCACCAAGTGCTCCTCGTCAGTGGGTTAAGGGCTGCACTGACCAGCTTCACCTGGTGCTTAAAAGGGGAGAGAGGCAGAGCAGGACGTGCTGTGCACTGCAGGGCAGCGTGCAGGAGAAGGGAGCTGCAGGAGGCTGGAACAGGGGACACACAACTTGCAAGGTGGGTGTGCAGCTCCTTGGTATTGCTGACGTTCTTGCCTGGGAGAGCTTGGGGCTGTTTGTTGTTGGAGGCTGTGAGGAATTGTTCTGCTGGTATCACAATGTGCTCTGTTCCTGTCTGGGTTTTTGCTGCAGTGAGACGTTGTGCCTGTGGGCCCCATGTACTATTGCAGGCTGCACAGAACAGTCCCCAAGTGGGACCAAGGCTCCTTCCAGCCCAGCACACAATCTCTGTGGGAGGCAGGAGATTTTTTTGCAGCACTACTGGGTCTGCATAGGGTAGAGGTTTTGTGATCCTTTTTGTTGCTTTGGTAGCAGGCACAGGTGGAACCTGGGTTTGTCTGGATGGTTACTACGGTTTTGTTTTGTTTCATTATCTCATAGAACTGAGAATGAATCCAGCTATTTGTATAGGTTGTTGATTTTTTTGCTGAAAGAAGCTAGAAGTAAAAATCTGACACTGTAATTCTTTAGTCATGAACTTACAGGGGTGTCTTGCAGGACATTTGATAAAGTCCTGCATGAACCAAGGAATCAACTCTGCTGGCACTATGTGTGGGGAACACATCCTCCAGCCTGTTTGACTATGGATTTAAAGGACATCTCTTTACTCTGTGACTTTAGAAGTAAGGTTATTTTGGCAGCATTTGGATTTTTGCTTGCTTGTGTGATTTTCTGGGGGGGTTTTTTGTTTGTTTGTTTTTTGTGTTTTGTTTTGGGTTTCTTTTTCCTTCTGATTGGTTTGTTGGGTTTTTTTAAAGCAGAGATATTCTTTAGTAGTCTGAAAGAAAGAGAGGAAAGTGTTGGGTTAACTACTTTAAATATGTGCTCCATGCTCAAGAGGTGTTCACAGAAATGGTGTTTTCTTGCAGTGCAAGTTCACATAGTCCTTGGGAATACCATTCCATTATATTTTAGCTGCTTTTGTTGAGGTATTTTATTTTCATCAAAGAGAGAAATGAATGTGTAACTCCTTTAGTATTCAAATGAATATCATCAAGCCCTGATTAGTTTATTTCTGGCAGCAGCACAGCTAAACATTATCCCAGTTGCTTTGTCTGGTAGTTTTGTTCATGCATTGTACTTTAGTAATTTTGCTCTGATGTGCTTTCCTTGCACAGCCCAGAGTGACTCTGTAGCACACTCCCTGAGAGGAAAAATTACTTTTCCCTTGTCTCCTCTGTAGACAATAAAACTTTGGAAAACTTTTTTCCCCCCCTCCTTCAGTCAGCTTAGATTTTTCCAGGGAAAAGTTATAGCACAATGAAAAAAGGAGTAAAGCTAACTATAATTCATAGGTTCTTTCTGGTTAAAAATCAGATTCCTAAGACAGATGGTTTGTTTAGTCTATCTTATGTCACTTCAGGAACAGTTCTACTTTAGTAAGACTTTTATGTCTCCGCTATATATGGCTTTGTTATACCAAGATTAAAATCAAAAGTCCAGATGTTTAATGTATAAAATTACATTGTCTGGTTTGACAGAAAGTGAATCTGGTCCTTAGCAACTACACTTGGTATTAATTCATCTCCTGGCCTCACAGCACTGTTGAGCTGTAAAACAATGTGTAATCAGTCTGTAGGCTGGGAGCAGAGGGTGTACTTTTAATTGAAATCCACATTCCTTTTTTCCATGTGTAATTTACACCCACAAAGTGCTTCTAGTGGGTATTAGGCAAGTTGTGTCTACAGCCATCTCTGGGAGACAGTTGTATTTTAGTATAATTTAAGGGGAGGAAGTTTGCCATGAGGTGTCAATAACGGCTAGTGGCTACATGATGTGTAAATACAAATGTTATTGACAGACCTCCAAGTATAATTTGCTGATGATCTGGACTGGCTTTTTTTCTGCTTTAAAGCCAGCTGGCACAGAAGGTGACTGCACCTGAGGAACATTAGCTCCTGGAGAGGTTGGGCAGTGCACAGTCTGCAGAGCAGCAACTGCTGTAGCAATTAAGGATCAGTAACACCTGAGGTGATGCTGGGAGGAATCTGTCTGAATTGAATCCGGGGAGATGAGAATGGATTGTGATAGTGACGTACACACAGGTGCTGTGCCCTGATCGTGTGGTTTAATAAGGGCTGTGCTTTTCGTCTTGCTGCAGAGAGGAGGGATAAGGATATTTAAGTGGTTTTCTTTCATTTTTTTTCCAACTGTGTCTTTATGAGCCCCTGCAACTGAACTGTCTGCATTTACACTTTGGAAAGCAATGTTTGTGTTAAAAATGACCTGCAATTTGGTGATTAGGTAACTGATAAACCAACAAGGCTCAGAAGCTCTAAAGCTGCAGCTGGCAAGGGGTGTTTGGCCAGTGTTAGGATTGGAGTGGGGCTACTTACACAGGTATTAATTGAAGTAATGGCACTCCAGAAAGATTGGAGGCTCTATCTAAAAGACTGTTGGTATTTACAATGAGATGGAGTTGAGGACAGAGTTTTGGCAGAGATTATTCTATCTGTTCACGTGGAAAGTGAAGTCAGGTTTGGTGTAGAAAGTTGGGGTTTTTTTGGTTTTTGTTTGGTTTTTTTTTTTTCTATCACTGAGCTAAACTTCAAATTGCTGTGTGTTGTTTCAGTGTCATAGAAAAACCTAGAGTTGAAGGAACAAACTTTATATCAATCATCTAACCCATTCCTTCTCTGAGAGAAGTCTAGCAGGCTAGAAGAGATGCTTGTCTGATCTATTTCTAAAGACCAACATTCTTTTGTAGTTTTAATGCAGCGCTTGCAACTCTGACAGAAAGATTTTCCTAATGTCGGGCTAAATCTCCTTGGCTGCAAATATGCTGAGCACTTCTTGTTCTGCCTCCAGCAGACATCGATCCCTGTGTGCAGTAACAGCCTTTAGCCTTTTTCCAGGATGTGTGTGTGCAGAAAACATTGTTCTGCTATGATCTATTCTCTAGATTAAATTTACTGATCTTGAGAAGTGAGAGAATGAAAACAACATCCACTACAGCTGTTTACTAGCAAATATTCAACCTGTGTTTCTACAGACAAGATGACTGTCAGAGCTCTCTTAATGAAAAACTATGCCTTGGATGGACCTGATTTTGGAGTTTGTTATATTTCAGGCCATGTTTCATCTGGCTTTTTAGAATTTGAGGGTTAGTGACAGGTTACCAGTCCTTGTCACCTTTGAACAGGATTTATTATTTCTTCCACTGAGACAGAGCAACATAGGGCAGATGGTTTTAAAGCACAAATTCACACCCTAGAAAGCCAGCTTCCTGCAGAGAAGCCTTAACAGACAGGATTGGAAAGTGTCCATATTCCTTGGCCTGCACACAAGCTATCTTGGCAGGAAGCAACCTCTTGAAAAGATTAAGGTGTAGGTGGGTTATATATGTAAAGTCCACCCAAACTGTTTTATGTGCAAGGACTGAAACTTGGGGTATAAGGCAAAGTGACTCTATGTGCTGTGAGGAATACTTTTCACTCTGTGAATGACAGGAGGTTTCTTAGGGATGCTGTCTTTCACCATGGTGTGGGTATGATGGTCATGCAAGAAAGTCTGAGTCCTATCACTAGATCAGGATCTCTTTTTGTGCTTGATCCCACCACTGTATTTTGAAAGACTTCTACTGGAAAATATGCCAGCAGTCATAAACAGGTTAATTCTGCCAAACTTTTTTTTCTGGTGAATTCTCCTTGGGTGAAAGGCTTTCCTCATTTCAGTAAGAATATATTGAAGGGAAAAGCAAAACAAAGCTACACATGATAATTTCAAAATGTGGGGTCTATTTTTATTCCAAACATATTTTCACTGCCAGAAAGCTAAACAGTTGGAATCAGAAGCAAATAGAAAGTGGAGGAGAAAACATAAGTATGTTCTCTTTAGCTGAATTGCTAAAAATATGAATTTTCTACTTTGGTTTGTAACATTCCTTTGTTGCCTTATGATATGCAGTAGCACTGCTTATTGAAAAAATAATTGCAGTCATCTGTTTAATATGACAAAAAGTCGTGTGCATTTAAGATAAATTAGTGCTCAAACTGCAGTCTTTTTCATAAAAGACTTCTGGAAGACCTTATTGAATGCATATATATATATCTTTCATATTTAGGATTATGTATTAACTGCAGAGGTGCATTTTTTTTTCCCCTGGGTATGGAAGCCCACTCACAATATACCTATAAAAATATCTTCAGTGGCCATGCTCTGCATTGATATTAATATTAATATTTACTTGCTTTTAATAAAACATCTTGGGGTTCTTACTGCACAAATGTAACAAAAGACACTTCTGACCTAAAAATAGTAAAGGTAAACAGACAAAGAAGACCAGGAATGGGAGGAGAAATAGATGCAACTGAAAAACTCGCTTAAGGCTGTGATTAAGACCCTGCTGTCAGCCCAGTACTTCATCCACCAGATTTTGAAAGGTCATCATATGGGAGGTTGCACAAAGAAATTAGCCTGACATCTTTGCAATGTCCTTAAATCCTGTTTGCTTTGAAATTCAGGAAGGTGTTACTTAATAGAAATCTTAAAATAAACTTCATCACTTTAAAGATATACAAATGACAGACACCTTTCAAAATGTACTAAACTGATGAAAAAACTGTCCATATGGAAGCCCAGGTTTAATATGGATATAATATTACATTACCAGGATGCTACAGGAAGAAAGGAATCTTGCCACTGTTGGTTTTTGTTTGTTTGCAGGGTTTTGTGGTTGGGGTTTTTTTTAATGACGAAAAAAACTTACTTGGATATTTTCTTTTAATCTTTTTCCAAATGAGCGTGTGAAAACACGGCAAAGCTTCTTAAATACTGCCCTTCACATGTCTATCCCCGAGTGCTCTGTCAGAACAGCTCTGAATTACATAAACCCCAACCAACATTCCATCTGCTGAAATCTAACATATCTGGGCATATCCCAGTCTCTTCCCCAAGTCCTCTAATTGTAGCCATCTAACATTTCCTCTGTGATGTCTGTTCTACCTGAGTGGCTGTACTATTGCAGAATCAGTCACCCTGCTTTCCCTGGCTCAGGTAGTGCTGTCCTGAGATTAGTTTTTATCTGCTATTTCTCTGTAAATTGGTTGGCTTAGACAACCTAGCTTCTATTTCCCCCTTATCATCAGGAAAGCTGTGTCTATATATGAGCCCAAGTGAAAGTAACTTTGAATACAAATTTTGTCTGTTTGCTTATCCCAAAAACCAACACAAAAAATACCCAACAAAGCAGGAAAAAAAAACCAAATAAGAAAACCTACTCCAACTCCTAGCACAATCCAGATCTGCTGCTCTCAAGATCTAAGAAAAAGCTGATGAAAGTCAAGATGCAGGGTTTTTTTTCCCCCTTAGCAGCAGCAGCTTTTTGTGCAGGTCTCTGTGGGAAAGCAGCTTCCCAGCCATGGTGCAACCAGGGGCAGCTGGGGGGGGCAGAGATTGATTTACCCCCAATCAGCCTGCAATTCTGATGGCACAAGAATGCCCTGTAGCATTCTTTCCTTCCCCAGAGTTGTTATTCCACACTGTACCTCTCAAGAGTTGCAGAGTCTGCACTTTCTCTGACTTACTGAGGTCGTGACGTTTGTTAAAAATATTTAAAACTTAGCTTTAAAGTGTTAGCTACTGATGTGTGTGCACCTCTCATTCATGATAACAGGGAATGGCCATTACTAGAGTGAAAAACGTGAGCCAACAGGATAATGACTTCCATTCTGCATAACACTGCTCTCTTTACCTATGGTTTCTGATGTTCTGTGTGTTCTCATGAAGGAAACTGCTTTTTTTATTGTTTGTATTTCTGCCTCCCTCGGGATGATGTCAAAAAACCTACTGAAGTCTGTGACTTGAAAGTCTCCAGCTTTTCTTCTATATATAGCATTTCCTTACTTAGGGAAAATTATTTTTGTCCACTTTACATATGTATAAAAAACCCCTTAGTTATATTCAATCACATGATGTTTGTATAAAAAATGTTTTCAACTCAAAAAAATGCTATACCAAGGCAAGTTTCAAACCAAATGAATTCAAGCAGATAGCTGTAAAACTTCTTCAGCGACAAAATTACTGTGAGCTTTATGATGTCATATGTATTTTTATCATTTTATCATGGTAAAGAAGCCACATTGCTTGAAAAGCAAGCAAAGTGCATATTTAAAGATTTGTTTTCAATCTCTTTAATAACATAGGATCTGTAGAGCAGACAGTTTGCATTTTAGTCATTGATGAAGTGCCTAAGCATAGGCATCTACTGTCCCTAAATTATAATCCCTGTTAAGAAGTGTAACTACTGCTTTAATGCCAGTAAAAGAGAGGAAAGAAGTGAAGTATTCCAAAATCAGTTGTTTAACATAATGGCACATGTGCTGTCTGAATTCCATCAGATGTGGCTATGAGGAAATGGGAACTCTATAAATACAGAAAAGCTTCTCAGTAACAAGTGTATATAATAAAACCACCTCTCGCAGTCTGTGGTTGCCTGCATGGGTTGGTTATTTGCTGTGTCTAGTCATGCTTTATTTCAGTGCTCAGCCAGAGGTATTTCACGTGCACACCTCTAACTGCTTGTCATTGACTGCAGTAGCTTCAAGGAAATTAAATTCTGCTATATGAAATGATGGAAAACATTGAATAATCTCTCCCACCACCATCCCCCTAAATTCTCTTCCTACACGCCACTTATCTCTTTCTTAATACTACTCAGCTGTTGCCAAGGCAGTATTTTGCTTGAGAAGTTCTGAAAGGTAAATACACAGAGCTCTAAACAGCTCAAGAGCAACTGTTACTCATCTTCTGTACGTGGATGGGCAAGTGTAGACACAGCTCTTGGGAATTTAAAAGCTGCACAGATATTTTCACTGCAGAATCAAGTAATGTGAGTGTGTGTCCTGCTGCACCACACCATGCACGTGGGGCAGAGCTGCACCAGGGCAGAGCTGTGCTCCCCCCATGTCTGCTGGGCAGGGCTGTGTCCCCCTCCTGTGTTCTGGATGATCACACAGAAGAGGTTGCTGGCTGAGGACAAATGAGGTGGGTCTGACAGATTTAGTGATCCAGAGAGAGCTGCTGTGGTGGAAAATGGGGGCACTGTTTCTAGCCACCCTGGCGATGGAAGATGAAACTTGGGTGTCAGGGTGGCTGCTGGCCCTCCACAGGGCAGGCTCAGCTCCAATTTGAGTTTGATTCAGCTCAGCCAGCTGAGTGGAGAGCTGAATGCAGGTGCTGTGTTGGTGCTCTGGTGAGCCTGCCCATTCTTGTGCTTCAGCCCTTTTCCTAAAGCCTCCCTGGGTGCATTTCTGTGCTCTCATCCTCGCCTCATTGGCTGAAGAACATTGGAAGAGTCATTCTTGTCCCAAGTGAAGAAGAGTTTACTTTCCAGAAGCATCTCTTGCCTTCACTGCCTCATCACAGCTGTTTAAAGCTTCTGATAACTTTCTAGAGGCAACTTCTGTGTACTCTTTTCTAATTTCTTTTTTTTTTTTAATGAAAAGATATTGCTACTTTTTAAGAAATACCTATTTGTGTGTGCTCAGGTGGGGGAGATCTGCATGCCATGGTTCATCACAGTACTCTGCAGAATGCCTGAGCTCTGTCTTCCTTTACTCCTTGTAATTAAGCTGTGTCACTAGAAAACAGTGTCCTCCTCTGACCTCGTTTGATCTGTGACAGTCACAGGCAGCTCTGGTGAGAAATACAATTCTCCCCTGGACCTGCTATTCAAGCCCAATGATTTGATCTTATAGGGGTGAAGATATGCTGTTTTTTCAAGTAGTTATTTGTTCAGGAATATACTCTGGAAATAACAGGGAAGCTCTTGTTATCTGTGGAGATGCTATTGTGTTCTGCCAAATACTGCATCTACATGTTTCAGTAAATCAAAATCAAATTAACTTTCCTGTTCTCAGCATGCTGTACTAATCAAGATGACACTGATTTCACTTGCAAGCCCACTGTCTGTATTGTTTGCCAGAGGAGGCAGGTTAGTTCCTCTGGCAAGGCAAAGCTGTTTCTAGTACCTTTAATTAGAAAGACAAGACAATATATTACTCCCATCAGTCCTCCCTTTTTTGAAATATAACCTGACAGCATTTACTGCCTTCCATAGTGGCAGAAATCATAAAACCAAGAGTACTTGAGCAGAAATGAATTAAGGAAGAAGAATCAGATCAACAGTGGAAGAGTTGAGGCTTGGAGAAGAACAGCACATTGGCTGAGGCACGGGGGAATGAGAGATCTGTTATATGTTAGAAAGATGTGGGTATCTGGAGAAGGAACACAAATTGTTGGTGGAAAGAGAAAGAACTGAAAAACATTCTAGAGGTTAGAAGATGGAGAATACAGCCCAAATCTTGGTATCTGCCTTCCTGCAAGGGATGTAGCCTCGTTGGTAGCACGGGGCAGTGAACGGGAGGGTGCAACGAGACTTCAGACCCTTCCCTGCCTTGTGCATGCCACAGCACACATCCTGTGCCAGAGCTCTTCTCAAAGCACGAGGCACTTCCACATGTCCTCCCAGGGTGCAGAGCCACTCGCTGCTCCTGATGTAGTGAAAACACTCACTTTTACAGGCACAAGCTGTTGCACGTGGCAACATAGCCTTGAAAGTGGCTGTTTTCTGGCTTTTCATAACCAGGCTTCTAAACACCTAGCACTGAGTAAAATCAAAAAGCTCAAGAGAAAGTTGTGCTGAAGTGAATGATGCCAACTAGTTAAAAAGAACCCTAGCTCACAGTTTGGAAATTGGCCTCAAAACTAGAGGAGATATCCTGGTCTGGAGGATAAAGAGATGCCAGCTGATTAACCACTAAGTATTGGGAGTGCTCTAAGCCCTCAGGCATCTGATTTAATCCAAACTATAAAGTTAAATCATGGAACTATGGAGAACATTGGTATTCATCTGTCCTTGAGACAATTTGTTCTTGGCTTTCCATCAATTCTGTATGATTTTTGTAAGGGGAAGTGCTTTGTGGAGAAGTGCCAGTGGTGACTCTTTTGGATGAATATACAGCCTTTGGTTTTCTTCTCTCGTTGCTGCTTTTGGGTTGGGTTGAGAGTTTGGGTTTTTTTTGGCAGGGGAGGAAGAGGTGGGCAGGAGTGCAGGCAAGAGTAAACTCTCAGCTATATCTGCCCCGAGGATGCAAAGTGTTATGTCATTCCTTCTTATGCAGGATAATCTGATACTGACCTTTAAGAACCAGCATGGAAATAAATAGACTCTTAAAAACAAATACAGGTAAGACACAAGCCACAGAAACATCAGCTGAGGTCAGGCTAGGTTTATACAATAGAGGCTAGTTTCTGGTACAGATGAGGTTTAATCACTGAACAGAAACTTCCTGGCAAATATACTCTGGTATATTAGAGGGTGCCAGTTAGGCCAAACTGGTAAGAAGGGGCACAGTGGCGCTCTAAGAGTTTGTGGAAGTGGTCTTTACATATACTTAGGCTTGCACTTTTTATCCCATTCATAAACCTGCAATTTAAGTCAGTATTTTTCCTCACCAGCTCTTTATAATTTTCTAAGAAATCCAGTAGCTGAGCTGATTACTGTGCTGATTACTTTTGTATCTACTATTAAACATTTCTCCTAACGGTGGAGATGATTAATGAAATAATATATAAAAATAGTGAGGCACCAACTATAACTTGCTTTGAAGTGAACATGAAGGTCGCTCTTGATACCTTTAGCCTACTTCCATCTCACTTCTGGGAGTTAGAGGGAAATGATGCACAAATACACAAAGTTAAAATTAACTTCAAGGAAACAAAAACTACAGATGTTCACCTGGCATAACACTATATGGCACAGAGCTTTTGTTGGAAAAATAATCTGAAAGATATTTATCCTAACTTAAAAAAAATTAAAATATCCCCTACTTTGAAAAGTGTAAGAAACTTACATTTGTTTGATCTACATCTGTCAGTGATCTGACCGTGTAAACTATGTGCTCTAAAAGTAAATGGAAAACTATCTGGAAAGGAAACACTAACACAATAATACTGTTAATACATTTCTCCAAATAGAAGGAGAGAAAATTTAGTTTTTCCTGCAACATGAGCTACTTGGATAAACAAAGTTAGTGCCAAAAATTAGATGCTCATTGTTGGTAATGAGGTATTCTGCTAATTTTTACTACTAGCGTTTCAGAAGATTACTTTCCGTGGTAAACTAGCACTAGTAAGAAGATCAAAGTGTGTCTTCACATGGTTTGTTTCACATCATAGATGGCATAATCTTCCTGCTCTATTTTATGTTGTTATATCAACACATGTTGGCCAAAATCTACATCTGTGCAGAGGGTCAGTCTGTTCCTCTGTAGGGAGGCTGAACAGAACCAACTGATAAAACTTGACATGAACTAGCATCTCTACCAAGGAGGGAGTAGTGACCACTGGAAAGGGCAGCAAAGTGACTCTTGCTTGTTGTTCTCAGCCTTTTTCATTAAACATGGCCTTAAAGAGCAGAAAAATCACTGGCTACCACCAGTGTCTGAGCTCAGCTTGGCTTCTGAAGATGATGTTTGAGGTTTGGGCAATCAGTTACTGCAACAAGTTAGTCTCAGCTTCCCATGAGTCTCCTCCAGCTACACTTGTCAGCCTATAAACTGACCTCCCATAATCTATCTGGCAGAGAGTTTTCTGCAGACAAACAATAAATAACACACTTTTAATTGGGCAAAGCTCCAAACCCGTGTCTGGGCCCAAGGCAGCTGCCCTGAGTGGGGTCCCCAAGCAGTCCAGCAGTCTGAACAGCCTTGAGCAGACCCCAGAAGCCACAGTAACAGTGAAGAATCTCTGCACCCTGCTCTGACCATGGGGTCTGTAAATAAACTGGCCCAGAACCTGTTGTCCGTGCATCGTGCTACCATCTGGATATAGCCTGCATTCTTTCCCACACTCCAAATGTTGTTTAATTCATACTGGCTACTGTTATCCTCTTTCTCATGCCAGGACATTTTGTGGGAGGCTATCTGGCATGGGCTGACACAGTGCCAGGAAGTAAGTATATTAATAGATAAACAGTTTAGAGGATTGTGTACCACTGCTTGGGCTCCCAGCCAGGTCCTGCTTAGTTTACCAGATAAGAGAGTGAGGGCTCCTAGAAAGTTACAGGATTCTCCTACTTTCCTGGGACCTGGGCGGGTCTTTCACCCTAAGACTGATGTAGTGGGTTGAATGCAAATAACCCAAGGCTTCTCAAACAGGCCAGGTCTCCAGGAAAACCTTCTCATCTCTCTGGCTGTTGTTCTTCTTACTGGAGATTTATAACTTTGTTCTTCTATTACAAGCAAAATAAGGTGACTTACCCTTCCAACCATGACTCTTTAGTCTGTGCTGTAGATGAGATGAAAGGCTAAAAGATTTAGTTCTTCAAAGGAGAAGTGTGAGGTTTTTGAAGAGATGCACTCATTGCCTTGTACAGGTCATTCAACCACTGCCAAAATATCACATTAAATAGAACTTGCTTTCATCCCAGGCCTTTGGCAAGGCAGACAGGAATGGTCAGTAATTGCTGTGTGGCAGGATATTGCTTCATATTCCTATTTATGAACTTCATCTGCCATCATAAATTCCCACATCAAGGCTTGTCCATATCCCCCTATTAGAAAAAGTAGAGGCTTTCTGTTCACTGACTGCAGGCAGATCAAAACTTCAGGTGGGGGAATAGCTGGGTTTGGGGCTATGGAGAGCCCCTTAAAATCATCATTGCCTTAAGTGTAAAATCAACCTCCCTGCCTGAGAGACAGGCCATGGCTGGCTTCTGCATGCTCTTTGTGTGTCTGGTCTGGAGGGCACTGGTGTACTCTGTCCTGAAAGTGAGTAGTTCGGAACAAGAATATAAAATATTTGTGCACTAAAACAACCTAATGCAACATCCTTCATCTGCCTGCTATCCCTACCTGGGAGTGAGATTGTGCTTCACCTGTGATGACAAGTCCTTCTGAGGCCACATATTTTCACAGGCCATCCTCTCAAAAGCAGAAAGAATCTATCAAAGCTACTGAAAAGAGTGTTGCCTCATGCACTGTCAGCTATTGCTGCTTAGCAGTCTCATCCACAGAGGAGGATGTTGTACAGGTGAGCTTGGGCTTCAACCCAGAGCTTCATCAAGCTTGTATTTTCACTTGATTTTAAAAACAGAAGTCTGAACAAATTAACCTATTGAACTAATTTTTTTTTTTTTTTTTTGGTCTAAGGTGCCCAGTCAACTTGGCCAAAGCATGATTACTTATGGTCTTTACTATCATCACAGCATGATAAGATCCTTTTCCCCCTTCAAAGCTTTTGTTTTTTCTTTTTTTCTGCTGGACAAAGCTCCCCAACTGGCAGACACTGTGCTAATGAGGGGTCTGTATGCAAATCAGCAGCCCAGGTGTTTCCTGGAGGGAACAGTAAAGATTTAAAAAAAAAATAAAAATAAATCACCCAACCAGGCTCTTGGCTCACGTGCTTGCCCCAGCTGCTGCTCTTACAGGCAATTGCTGCCTGCTCATCCCAAAGTGTCTCCTGCCCACTCTCTCTTGGCAGAGAACCTTGGACATGTGCTTGCCTCAGTCTGCAGTGTGATCCAAAAAGCCCTGTAAGAGTTTGGTGCTCAGGTTCCCATGGCATGCTAGTTCATGTCTGTTTGTCCATCTTTTTGTCACTTAGCTTTGTTTTTCCCTTATTTTCCAGCAGAAAGGGAAGGGAGAGCCCTTTATTAGACAGGCGTTAGAAATACCTTCATCAAAAATTCTTTTACTTTTAAAATTTTTTTCCAGCTTTCATATCTAGAACATGTTATCTACCACTTGTGCTGGCTTGTCTGAAGTCCAGTTAATATTACTGCGTATCTGACTTGGAAATTTCTATGTAGAATCAAAACCAGGCTTTGACAAATCAAACCTCTCATTGTTCACACAAGTATTCCTTGGGGCAAAGTGTACCTTTTGTCATGATAACCATGGTTCAAATGACTGGTGGGATACTGCAAAAAGTTATACAATGCCTACTTGAACTCTATATCACCCAAGCATGTTACTGATGCCTCAAATAATTAAGCGCTAAATCCTTTTATATTTGCAAGAATATATATGTTAGCTTTTGAATGGCATTTAACTCTGTAAAACATTAATTAAAATACGTAACAGGCTTAAAAGATTAACATCACAAAACTACTGGCCATTCACATAGCACAATAAATAATTTGCAGAAAAAATATTTACTAAGCACTGCAAATCAAATAATATTACAGCTCCAGAAAAATTATTCCTGTCTGCTGGGGCTGCTTTACAACAGCAAATAATGCATTTAAATTTCATAAATTATCTGAATTCTACCCCAAACAATACATATATACTTACTAAAAAACCCGGCAGATTTAAACATTAAGATCTTAGCCCTGTTGAAGACATGATGAAGTCATATTCAGACTCCCACTGCCTTTATGGCTGGAAGCCTGGTGATAAGGCTGTCTTCATTCTGTTATCCATGGCATTACACAAAGTTGTAGGCTCCACTGTGCTAATGCTTAAAACAAAAAAAATAAAATCCTGTCACTAGTTTAGAGCTCAACTTGGAGCACAAGCTGCTCTCTTTCCTAGGCCAAATGTCTTTTGACTTCTTCCGTGGGAGGAAACCCAGAGAAGGGACAAGTGACAATTTGCTCTCCACATTATATTAAACTTCCTAAAGATAATCTGTCTTGTTTCAAAGATCTTACAGGCAATTGAGCCTCTAGTTATCTTATGTTAATAGTGAAACATAATAGTTCCATGAAAATAGAAACAGAAATCTATATTGTGACTTAGTAGCTTGTAGAAAGGCTTAAATCAATATTGCACAAAAGCTATATGGCCAAATGCTTGCCTATTCCAGGTAGGGAACCTAGGACAGGGCACATCAAAGGAAGGTCTGCCACCTTTTTTCTCTTACATGCAGAATCTCCAAATCCACTGTAAAATCATTGCTCTTGGTGATGACCTGGATTTTTGTGAAATGTTACTCTGAAAGATGACATGGAGGGATCATTCTTTCATGTGGCAGGATGCCTATGAGGAAGCTGAGGAAAAGGAGACCATTGCTCTGTTGAACAGGTTTTTTGAAAAACCAACCTCTCAATAGGTGGACATGAAAAAAGGGAACAGTGTTCTATTTTAAGATTATCTTTTCAGTTCTCAAAAGCTGTTCTTCAGGATAAGAAAAGGAATATGACTAGTCACCTCTACAGTGAAACTCAAGAAGGTTCACTGAGGGTAGAGCTAATAGGCACGTAACTTTTTTCTTTTGCATTAAAATATATAAATTTCTCACAATTGTGAAGACCTCTTTAATGCTCTTAATAGGAGTCTGTCTCATGAGTAACTGTTTTGAAAATCAAAACTTTTTGACCCTATAGACAGATCAGATGCAAAGCAGTAATAGATGGGTGTGGGAGACTTGTGGGAGCCAAGGCTGTGGAGCTGAATGTTCTTAGAGGTGTGGTGCTTTTTACTGTTTGTTTGCTTTAAAGTACAGCTAACATCTTGTACTGCTCACATATAAGGGGGTTTTTGTTTGTAACAAAGAAATACGAAGATGTTATTGTGACATGTTCAGAATAAACACAGAAAAAATACTTCTGCCTCCTTGGAGACTCAGTTTGAAGTGGGCTATTAAAGGAAATGAGGCTGCTGGGATCTTGGAGCAAGATTCCAGCTGGTTCTTGGAAGCCAAGCGTGTATGGCAGAAGGTGGGGGTGTACTAGGTAGCCTCCTGCCCCATGCACACCCATGTGAGTCTCAGGAATGGCAGGGGTGCCGTTCCATTGGGACATGGCAAAAGGCTGAATAACTATTGCAGGAGTAGCGCAAACCGTTGAACGGGTGATGTTTTAAACATCTGTGGTGCATTAGCACCATGGAGCCCTGGACATAAAGTAAACTGTATCATGCTGGGCTTGAACAATTGGGCAATCTAAGCAGTGGGCAATGGCTACAAGGAGTTTTAACTGTGTAAGATGAAGTCCTTGCTTTACAAAAGGGGAAGTGTAACGACTGGTAATGAAGCAAATAACGTGAACGTTCAAGTTGCTGTCACTTTTGACACCAACTCCAAGCTGTTCTAAAATCAGTGGCCAAAATCAAACCGTTACTAGGAGTTCATCCCGAATATTCCTCTGAGGTGCTGTCCTTGCCCTATGAACCGCAGGCAGACTCGCCCTGGTCACTGGGATCTGTGGGGTGTGCACCTCCCTGAACAAGGTGGTGGCTGAATCCCACACTACAACCCCTCAGCTTCTGTGCCTGCAGCAGTGACTGACAGCCTGACGACTGAACGCCCACGTACGGAGCGATGCTGCACTGTACATATGGCAGAGCACAGAAAAAAAGACCAAATGAAATGTAGCAAAAATGTATTTTTTCCAAAGAGGATGGGGGGTGTAAACAGCAAGTAATTCTGTAGTGCACAAAAAAAAGATTGCAGCTGGTTAAGACAAAACAACCAAGTTTTCACTGTATTCCAGTTTTATTCTACTGCATAGGCATCTGCCATGTATGGTCAAAATACCAGATTTTTCTTCTCTTAGACAGCACAAAGAAGGAATAGAAAAGAGGAGAGGAGACTGATGAACATCAACTCTTGGCAGCTAGCAAGTGATGACATGAAAAGCACTTATGGCAATCTCGAAGCATGGTTATTTTTAATTTATTTAAAAGAAAACCTATTCAGAACAGGAGTAAGTTGTTGGCAGGAGCTCTGTTATATTAATTTGTTTAGAAATCTAATGTTTGTAACTTGCTCTTCATGCATATCTTGGAATATTTATTTGGATGAAAAAGTATAGCTGTTTGGTGGTCTTTGCTAATAAATTCAGCCTAACAGAGCTCTGTGAATATAAGGAGCTCTGTGACCTGTTGCTAGTCTTATTTCATTCTCTAAATCTCAAGCAAGAAAATACAAAGCAAGATATCAAGAGAAAATATCCCTAATATTTAAAACTGAGTTGGATTTCAGATTATGCTATAAAATGTTCTGCTGGGAGACTAGACAAGATAACACCTATTTAGCTCATTACTTGCTACTGCTGTTCATCACTGCTACATTAATAGGATAGTTAAAATATTTCCCCAGCTGTAGTTAGAATATTGTTTGGTGTTGAAATCTTTCCTTTTTGAGGGTGCAGGGAGCTATGAGCTGCGATAAAGTACTTGTCTAAACTGGTCTGGTCACGGTGAAAAGATTTTTCTCAAAGGTCTCATAACAGAACACATCAACTTTATATTTGGATTTATTGTAATCACTAGGACTATTTCAGACATCGTTCCAATTGTGCTTGCTTGCATCTGATCCCAGTTAAATGGCTTCAGAGAAGACGCCTGTGACTTCCACCGTGGGAAGCCGGAGGTCAAACGGGTCCTTTCTGCACCTGGCCTCAGTGACAGCCCAGCATCTGTCGTGTGCCAGCCGTGTGTGTGACACCCCTGCAGGGCCTCTGCTGCGGGCAGGGTGACACCGCCACCGACCCCGGAGTCGAACACCCCGAGGTGTGCGTGGGGAAGGGGGTGGGCGTGAGCTCACAGTAGATCTCGGGACCAGCACCGGGACTGTGCTGTGCTGGTAGAGCGAACCTGCCTCTGCGTGCGCTGAGTTCCGCACAAGTTTGTATTTCTCACCTGCCATGTGTGCTGGATGGCCTTTGACTGCGGCACATCAGCCATGCTCTGGTTTGAGTAGGACAGAAGAACGTGGAGATTTGGAAATGCCAGGAGGGATTTTTTTTTCCCCCTACCGTCTCATCTAAGAACTATGTGCGCTGCAGCAGCCAGACAGCATGTTCTTCTGACAAGTTAGGACTTGAAAGCCCGGTGGCCCGGGGGCCCTGCGTGCTAGCCCCGGAGGGGGGGGTATGTCTCCAGGAGCAGTGGTCCTGGAGCGACAGCGGAATAGCCATGACCAAAGCCCCAGAAACTTTGCACCCTCTGGATATAAAGCATCACATTGCGCCAGCACTGCGATTTAACCGGCTGTCACGTCACAGGCGAGCTCCTCAGGGCAGCTCTCCCGTACCCCGGGCAGCCGCACCCCTCCAGCCCGGGGCTGTCCGTGCCCGACCGCCGGCCGGGCAGGGGAGGGGAGGCTGCTCGCCTCTGCTGCTGGGAGCGGCTGGAGCGGGGCTCGCCCTCCCCTCTCTCTGTCCCATCAGCCTCGCAGCGCTGCCCGGGAGCCGCATCAGAGGCAGCGAGGGGGTCCCCGACCCGTTCCCCGGCGCGGTCGCCCCGGTCCCACCGCTCGGGTGGCTCCGGTCCGCCCGTCCAGCCCCCTCTTACCTGCGGGCGAGACCGGCTCGCCTTCGCTGAGCTCCCCGGAGTCCGAGTCCATGCTGCGGGTAGCGGCGGGGCTGCGGGACCGAGGGGCCGGCGCTGGCAGGGGGAGCTCCCGGAGCCCGGGAGCGGATCCCGCTGCCTCCTCCTGCGCTCCGAGCGCTGGGTCGGAGCCACCACACGCGGCCACCCCGCTCAGTGCCATTGGCTGCGGGCGGAGCGGGGCCGGGCGGGCGCGGCGAGGGCGGAGGCAGCGGGGGCGCGGCGGGGGAGCGGCTCCTGCCCCGGCTGTTACACAAGTTGGGCTGCCCGGACCTCGCCCGCAGAGCCCTGCGGGGATGGGGGACAACTGCGCCCTCCCCGCCCCGCGGGTCGCTCCAGGAGAAGCCACTTCTGGCCTTTACAGCCCTTTACACTACCATCGCATCTCCCGTCTGATTTTTTCCATCGCTCTTCTTGTGGGCATCTCCCCTGACCTTCTACCTCATCTCTTTTCGCTGGCTTGGTGTCCTTAATGATGTGTCCTCAAAAATTAGTGATGAGAACAGTGGAGGCCGATGGGGAAGTGTCAGTTCTTGCTGGGTTTTAGTGCCCAGAAGTATATTGAAGGACTCACTTCCGCTGCTGCCTGTTTGTACGTTTTTCTGAGGCAGACAGTGCAATATGTGGTAGATGAAAGCAATGTCATAGGATTGTTTTGAACTCCTGAGTCTGAAAAATTTATGAGTTGAACTCTGCAGGCTTTGCTTCTGCCCTACAAGCTACTACAGTCATGAGCCATCCCTTAATTCAGATGATTGAGGCCACTTGTTCAGCTCTGAGGTTAGGCAGATCTTTCTTCCCCTTTGCTTTATTTTCTAGTTTTTCTTACTGTTATGGACCAAAGATCACTTTTAATTCTAGCACAAAAGTCCCTAGCAAGTAGTAGCAAGAGTACTTTTCTAACTGGGAACCAGCTGCTGTCCTAAAACAGACCTTGAAGATCCATTAGACATATCTATAAATATGTCACATCCTAAAAGCCAGCCGGTGCCTGCAGCAGACTCAATCTCCAGCCAGAGTTTTATGCCTGTAGCTGTAGACTACAGATATCTTTACTCTATAACTTTCTCCCCCAAAACCATGCAGATCCTTGTTGCTGGAGAAAGCAGTGTCTGGATGCTGCTTTGAGGCTGCATACAGCAAAATATCTATCACATCAGACTAAACCTGACACTCTTGACAAATGTGAAGACTTTCTTTGTTAGTGTATAGCATAACATTAAAAAAAAAAGGTTTCTCTTTAAACTGAAAGGGCCCTGTCAAATTCTTTTCAGTGATAGCATTGCACAGAACAAGCTAACTGTGAGAATTAGAACTACAATACTAAAAACAAAGCCAGAGTTTGCCTTATGTTCTAAAGTGACTCTTAACATGCTTCCCTGCCTTCAGATCAGGTTGAGTCTGAGGAGATAGAAAACCTCAAGCTTTCTGGCCCTGGAATATACAGGCTGCTATGTTCAATTTAGTCACAAAAATCTTCAGCCTCTGGAGTGAAAAGTTAGTTGTTAAGTAGTTTGGAACCTTGCTGTCGTAACTTGAGCCTGTACTGTTAAGGCACTTATGGATTTTATTATACAAAAACAAATTCTGACTTCTGTTTGTAATTGTTTTCATTAAATTTAAAATGACATTCCAAATACTGCTGATTATAACCTCATAAATGAGTACATTATAAGGAAAAGCATCTAAATTTAAGTGATTCTAGGATTCTGTTGTGAAAAGCCAATGTGAAATCTGACTGTAGAATACATGGGGAATCTACAAGCATAATATAAACAACATAGCAACAGAAATAACGTAGCAACAGAAAAATCCCAATATTAAGTCACAGAAATAATCCCAGATACCTCACCAAGTACAGAATCTGAGAACTGGAAAGAGTTTAGTATCTCTCTCTTTTTTTGTTCTTGTTTGCTTTTTACCAACATAAATGCAACCTAAAAACTCCCTGATAAGAGCAGTTTAAGTCTAATAGGAAGAGCACGTTTGTATTTGAGTGCAATAAATTAATTTTCTGGACTGTCTTTAATTGCTTGAGACACTAATGGTAATTTCTAACCTGGACAAATTCTGGCTTTTTATGACAATAACTATGATTAGATAAGCAAAAAAGCACAGTGTTTTTTAGCAGGGATGTGTGTACAGCAGAACACTTCCAGCTCCCCCACTGGCAAAGGGGGCTGTCTTGTACAGTGTATTTTGAGTCATGGACTGCAGCTGTGGATGCCTCTCCAAGATGTCCTAGGCACTGGCCTTACCCTATTTTCTGTGTGGGATTTTTTTTTGGGGGGGTACATTGCCTTTTCTGTAATTGCAATTAAATTTTAAACTCTTGAATAGTCACACTTTTCTGCTACTGATCATAGTTACTAGAAGGAGAGATTTTCATCTTTCAGAGACCATGAAAAATAGCCTTAAGATGGAATTGTTAAAAGGAAAACTAAGTCCCACTTATTTTAATTCTTGTCAGTTTTTTAATCCTTGTATAACCACACTAATAAATATTATGATGGAAATAGTATAACTTAATCAATATTGTATTACATCATGCTTGTGATATTTACATTGGGCATTCTCATTACTATGCTGTAATTACTTGCTATTTGACAGTAAATGCTGCTTCAAGATTACTTTCCCTTTTTATTGCTGCTAACTGTAAGGCATTTATAGAAGTTTTCAGCTGTAAAAGAATGAGCATATTGTTTCATTTCAAAACATATGGTTAGAATTCAGATTTTTTCCTTCTCAGTGTTCTCTGCCCAGCACAGTCCAGCACTTGGTTTAACATGTGACCCGGAAAATTCCATATGCTTAGAGCTCTGAACTTCATAGTTTCCACTCATCATAGTACTGGTGCAGAGAAAAGCACAAAAGGTTTATTAACAGCAATATATGTACTAGCTGGATGCATGTTAAATGAAACTCCACGTGGAGAAAGTTGGCATTTCATGACTTATTTATTTTTTGCATTTAGTACAAACAGTGCAATTACATATTCATGGTTATAAGCTAAAGCCCTGCGACTGTAGCTCTGTGACTGTTTCCTTTGTTACAAGGATTGGGCTATTTAGAATCTGGAATGCTTTTTCTCGAGGCTCAGTTAATATTTTTGTCTGTAAATCTACAGATATGACTTACCAGGGGTAACACAGATGATTGGAGCTGCCCCACGTGTCCCATGTATTCCCAGTTATGTGATGCTGTCCTGCAGCTCTGTGGCTGCACTCTGTGGCTCCTCCATTCACATTTCAGCTGCATCTGGTCTTGATCTTCATTCCATATGGAACTTAGCTGAAATTCTCCTCTGCCCACTCATTGTATGAGCGCTGGGGATCTGCTTGTGACAGCTTTTAGGATTCATGCTTCACTGTTCTATTGGCAAATCTCACTTGCATGTTCACACAAGTATAATTTCATCGTATTCTAAATGCTAAAGTCAACCAGCTACCACAGCATCTATGTCTAATACATTTATCCTTACAGGCCTGCTGTGAAATAGGAAAGGATAATAGTATTTTCCTTTTTCAGAGAGAGGGGAAACAAGGTACTGAGAAGCTGTGATTTAAAGTCACATGTGGAGCACAGATTATCACCTGAATCTCATGGGCTGTGGCTGAACTGTTCGTTTATCCCTTTCTCCTAAATAAAAGGTTAGTGAGCTGCCCATGTGGTTTGCTGCTCAAGCTTTCCTCCTTCAAATTGAGCCTTAAAACCTATCATATGAAGCAGTCTGTCTTTTCTTTCCACTGGTATATCTAACAGAGCTGCACTACCTGTTTGTGTTTGATTTGCCTGTTTTACACTGTCCAGACATGAGAATAGGATTGTATCTTCTGGGTTCCAAATGCAAAGATCATGTTTTTTCTCACAAATTATTTCTTACCATTATTTAAATAAGTTTACCTTGTTTCTAAACTTGTTGCCTAATATTTTGCTTCTCTATTTATGATAATATATCTTTCATGTCCAAGTGTCATTGCTATTGAATGTATTAAACAGAGAAGCATCTCCACAGGCTGATATACTCATGAAATATACTGTAGCAGATTTTAGATTTTTTTCCCAATTTCTTTGTGTTGTGTGTGTATATATTTAATGAAGAAAACTATCCTGCACCAAAACATGAATAACTGGTATGAAGGATCAGTAGATTTTCTGTCAACAATTTTGTCATGATAGCAAGTTAGGTTCTTACTGATGTCTGGAAGCCAGTCAGCAAGTGTGTACAGGTATACATTTTGCACGCATTGTTAGGAGATGTTAGTTGCAATAATGCATCTATTGGTGGTCTGCAAACACTCTTCTTATTTGATTTAGTATTCAAATAATGAACAAGATGTCTGCATTACTTAAATTCTTACCCATGTGCCAGTAGATATTCAAAGATCTTGATTTTTGTACCACGTGATGTAGGCAGTGCTTGTACATTCTGTTTGGGAGGATAAATATGGAAGATTGAAGTATTTCCTGCCCCTCTCCCTTTTATGAAGTAGCAGTAGGAGATGTAGGGCATCAGTTCTGAATACCCACCCTGGTATGGACATTTTTAGCCATTGAGCTTGCTGAATTATGTTCTGCCTTTGTGTGGTGTTCACTCCTCTTAAAGAAGGGCTGAGGAAGCAATCACAGACTGAGATTGCAGCCTGGTAATGGTGCAAACCTATGCTGTGGTGTTTGGAATATCCAATTTAAAGATAGGACTGAAATTTAGCTTCAATCACCTCAATGCTCTGTAGGGTGCTCTTACAAGATTTTAATTCCAAAAGAAATAAAGCGAAAAAGTGAAGTAGTAACTTGTCCCATTTCCTCTTGGCTTATAGAAACAGGACTCTTATAAGAACAGAACAGCTAAAATGCTCATGTCCATTTTTTGGTCATGAGGATGTTGTTACTCTTCTGTTCACCTATAGTAGGATTTTGCTTGTAGAATAAAGTTTTCTGTATTAAGCTGTAATTTGAATTGCCTGGGCATTTCATCATTTTCTACTACTTCAGTGGTATTGGGTTTTATTTTACTAAAAATACTTCACCATTCTTTTGTAAGATGGTGATTTGTCCTGTGCTTAGAAAGATATCAGTCTTGCAAGTTACAGATGCAATTTGCTGTAGATTGGCAAATGCTTGAATTCTGAACCTTGTTTTCTAAGTGATTAAAGAAATGAAAGCTGCTTTCCCAAAGTACCTGTTAATTCTGTTGGTGGGAACTTCCTTTTGAAGAAATTCTGTATGAAAATTTTATTGTTTAGGCCATGAGCCTCACTTGTTTCTATGGGCAGGAATTTAGGCACTGTAAGTAACTATCAGGGCTTTAAAACTAAAAATATTGCTTGCAATTTTAATTTTCACTACAGAAATAATAATATTTAATAATATTACACACTAAGGCTGATTAGCTGAAACAAAATTTTGCTTTCTCTGTTCTGGGATTGAGAAAATAAACTTTAAAGAGTTTTTCTCGAGGGAATCACTGTCAAATACAGGATGAAACAGGATTGTATTTTGCTTTGTTCCCATTCTGATGCTGTCTAGAGAAAGCAAGGAGACACCTGCCAGTCAAAATCTTTTTCCTTTCTTCCACTGTATTTGGGAATTGTTTTTAATTCTTGTGGTGGTCACTGAAGTTATTGTAAAATATACCTCATTCCTTACTTTCCATGTGTTGTTGAGTTATGCTCTTCATTACAAAGGTTAATTACCTGATGGCTACATTTAAGTCCTTGTCCACGTCTAAGATGCAAATAAAATACAGTTAAACCAGCAATGCTTGCTGCTGTGTTCCAGTAAGCTTTGAAACAATTTTCTGCTTTTAGTCTGGAAGATGGGTCATCCTTGTTTTCATCCCTGGTTTCAAATTGTGTGTAGGAGGATTCAACAACTTCACAATGCTCCGAGAAAGCAGAGAAAATTTTGTTGCTAGGAAACTCTGGAGGGTCTATACTGTAGAGTCTTTCCAGAATGTTTATAGGTAGCATCAGTTAATTAATTAACTTCTATAATCCTGTTCTTTATGCAAACATCCATATCTTTTCCCTATAGTCATACTGTTACCTGCTTCTGTATCCCAGAAAATACATTCTTTCTGTGGTTATTTCTGTATAGCTTTATTCTTCAACACATGAAAACCAATCCACCAAACACTTCAGATTATGTTGCACTTGGAAGGGTATTATTTGTTCACATGATAATGTTGCCTGGACATCCTGAGTTATTAGGATATGGTAGATCCCACCCTCCCCCAAAAGACAAGAGATCCACAGAGTTGCACATCTTGTGTAGAAATTTAATAAATATTGTAAATATTTATTTAATTTATTTAATAAATTGTTATCAGGAAAAGTCTTAAAGCATACAGTGTTTTGCAGCTGACTAGTCTGGGTGCTTCTTCACATTTAATGCTGTGACTCCCATTTTAGAGCCATAGGATGTATTTGCACATTGGAAAGATGACAGAATGAATGATGCAGATTTCAGGCCAGGAATGGTTCACCTGTGACTGAAATAGTGATGCAACAGCTGAGATAGGTCTTGGTGTAGACTTTCTGCTAAGAAGTGTACCATTCTTTGGACTAAAGGGAATCATAATCTCTGAGAAGCAATCATACAGACAGAAATCAATTTTTAGTGGAGCAATTCACTAACATCTACAGACTCAGCTCAAATGGCAGAATATTAATACACTCATTTGTGGTTTCTGTAGAGCTTGATGTGATTTTTAGAACAGCATGGTAACATCATCTTCTTCTGACAGTGTGTGGGCATTACTTTATGGCCATTTCCAAGAGCATGGCAAAAGGCCCTCTGCTGCCCACCTATCTATAAATAACTGAATATCATCAACCCAGGCATAAAATTGCATTTTATAGGTAGTCTTGGGAACATGCAACATAGGCAATTGGATTACATGTAGTCCTACAACAGTCCCAGTAAAAAGAATGAAATTACTTAGTAACTTGCTGTCCAGATGACTTTCAGGGGAATTATTTCTCTTGCACACACTGAGGGACTCAGAGTAGCCATAAATACAATATATGAATGAGTTGAATTCAACTTGGACAATGCAAATTTATCTTTAAACAAGTAGACCTAGAGGCTTTACTTTCGTGTAATTAAATTTTTGGCTTGTAGATCTTGGATCCTTTTTGCAGCTGAGATGGAAGACCATCTTTCTTTAAACATTGCTGAGGTCAGCACTGTGGAATGTGTCTGTTGATGTCTACTCAATGATTTTATGTGAATTCTACCTGTTTCCAGCATAGAATCATAGAATAGAATCATTAAGTTTGGAAAAGACCTTCAAGATCAAGTCCAACCTTTGACCAAACACCACCTTACTACCAAAACCAAAGCACAAAGTGCCGTGGCCAGTTGTTTCTTTGCTCTTAAAGTATTTGTATGAGGGAAATGAAGAGATCATGATTACTGTTTCTGCTACTTCAAGAAAAAGAAATACTAATCTGCTTCCTGAAGGAAAACAAAAAAATACTCTGATTTTCTGGCTTTCATCACCGCTCCCTGCCAAAGACCCTGACTAGAAAGTGAGAGTTTAGGACAGAGGTGCTGTGGGGAAACTTAACACTGAAATGCTTAAATTGCTTTCATTGCATGATGAACTCCCTTTACTCTTCTAATGCTTGATTTGTGAAATATGTGCAGACGAAAGGACCAGGAAAAACCAAGATTTTACAGTGTATAATACAGTGGTGCTGCATTTAACTTGTGTAATGTTTATGGCTGCCAATCAGTCTGAACAGGCTGTAATAGAAAAAGTACTAGGATAGTTCAGGTTGGAAGGCATCTCAGGAGGTTAACCAGTCAAAGCAGAACTCTGCCAAAGGTTTGTCTGTGCTAAAGAAAGAGAATACAACACTTGTCAGCAGAGCACATTCTGTCTTGGTTTGTTACGCACCTGTAAAACACATAAATAAAAATTAAAGAATTAGAACAGAAATTGTAGGCAGGAGAGAATGAGATCCATTATCTGAAAGCAATTTAGAGCCAAAGATGAAAACCCAGCCATTACTATAACAACTGTTTCTACCGAGGCTTTTGTCATATTAAAATTGCAACGTCTAGTGGGTTTGAAAGGAATGCCAAGCAAAGCTTGAGTCACGGGGGAGGCTGAGTATTTCCCATTTTCAGACAAGCAGGTAGAAGTGGAGGCTCAGCATCTCACAGGGAACACTAAGAACAACAAAGGGGTTGAAGACTGACAGGGGAACTGAGTCCTGATGTGAAGGATGCTAGAGGAGGATTAGATCAGCAGCATGTGGTGCAAGACCTGAAGAGAGGACAGCACTGTATGTTTTGGAATGTGAGAATCCAAGCTCTCTCTGTGCCTGGCTAAGAAGTCCAGTTCATTACTGATAACAAAAGTAAATGAACAGATTTCAGATAATATCCATGGGGTTGGTTGTATAACACCACTCTCAGCTCTGTACCAACAGTTACAGTGAGCAGAAAGCTGAGTCACTGCAGAGGTTCATTATGGGGAGCACAAGCCCAAGGGCAGATCAGTGGCTGCAGGTGTTATAATAAAAGAATGTGAAGAATGATAGAAAGCCATCCCAAAGTCTGTGAACTGAAATGCTGCAGGAGAACAATAGGGTGCTAAAGCAAGCATGCTATTTCTTTAGGTGAAAGAAATAAGTTTTCCACCATTTGGAAGGACAATGAGCTCTGACTCTACCCCAGTCAGACAAGAAATTATGCCCAGCAAACACCAGTCTAATTAATGAGACCACATGTCTCTAAGCAGAGCTTTCTGAGCCTAGTTAAAGTCAACCAGGTGCCATGAAGCTATAAATGTACTGGGAATTCAAAGAGAAGGATCTGAAGTAGTAGCTGATGTCATTCTGGAGATAAAAATATCTTATCTGGGGTAAAACTGGGCCTGGCTACTCATGCTTTTCCTGAAGGTCTTTGTTCTAATGAGTTCTAGGAGTTTAAGAGGTCTAATAAGCAATGTTTAATACTGAAGGAGGGAAAGGAGCCTGTGGTGTTGCTGACACCTCCTCGCAGCATCGTACAGTAGGGATGAGGGCTGAGTCAAATATTCACAGTTGGGGCACAATTGCAACTAAATTTTTATATGAACTACTGGAAATGTTAGGAGAGGAGATCCTTAGTTAAATGATTATGTAACTTGTAAAATGTTTTTCAAGCTAGGGATAGATTTAAGAGGTAGAAATTAAAATAAATATATGAGGTACAAGGATATCTACAATTACCACTGCAGAACACACAGTATCACACTGACCACTCGGCAAACCTGTTTTGAGATTACTGGCTTAGGCTCAGAAATGGACTTTTGTTTAAAGTGACATGTTCTTGATATTGAAAAATATTGTATGAAAAGGCAACCTTACACAGCATTGGCCAAAGCATGTGTGGGTTGGATTTAAGCAGCCCATTTGTTATATCCCTCTAATATGCTGTGATAAAAGTGAATCCTGAAGTACCTTGCATTATGACTCATCCAATATTAAGATATGTCAGCGTTCATAAACAATGCTGTTCATCTTCTGTGTATGTGCATGTGTAAGAGGTGTAGGTGGAAGCTGAAGTTTTAGTTGTGATGACTCAGCCTTTATTCACTGTTTCTCTTATTTCTGGTTTATGAAGAAGTGCTTTTCTTTCCTGTGCATTTAGATGGGTGAAGTTCCAGGGCTCAGTGTGGAATGTTGGATATTCATTTCCTGGAACAATCCTGAGATTTTTATGTCTAGGGTATTTGACTGTTAAAAATTCAGCCTGCTGTCCCAGGCAGTGATCTGGATTTTTGACCCTAATTTCTTCACTTCCTTTCTCTGTAAACCACTCAAGTAAATGGAGAAATTTTACCTACACTCTTGTTGGATTTTATGTGCTATTGTTAAAGGGCTTTTACAGGTAAGGATTTTCAAGAGAAATATGCCTTTTATGCATTTCACATTCTCAAAGTAAGCATTCTCATTTTGTTATCTTGCCAGGCTATTTGAAAAGCCAGGGACCAATTTGAATACAATTGAATTATAATATGATGAGAATGCAAAAATTAGAAGCGAAGAACAAATAGTTATGACAGCGATTTAGGTCTTGTTTGGCAAAGAGGTGAAATAGTCTGTTCAACTTTGCAGCGTGGTGTTTTGCTTTTTATTTGTAATGAGAATTTGTATAGTTATAAATTTTAGATTCTGTAATTTGTGTAATCTATCAGATGAGAGAATCTCCTTGAATAAATGATGAGAAGAGTGACTGGTCTTGTAACAGGACTAAGTCAGGCAGAGTTCCCACTTGAGTTTTGTGTCGGTGCCCCGGGAGCCGCACACACTCAGTGCAGCCGGCAGATGGAGGGCTGCACCAGCTGCTTAAAATCGTTCTTGGCTGCCCGTCCCTGGCAGACGCACCGCTGACTGTCGGAAAGCTGCTGCGGTTCTGATGCTTCGTATTTCTCTTTCAAAACAAGAATCTGTTTTAAAAGGTGGACCCTATTATAATTATTTGAACTGTCTCTTCTTCACAATTATGTATTGCTCCATTTGTGGCATTTAAACCGTTGTGGGTGGTGATGGTAGTTAGAAACCAGGTGATCATTGCAAAGCCAGGACATAAATAACATATTCAGGAGTCAGGGGGAGGTTGACTGCATTTCTTTTTAACATCATGAAAACTCAAAGGCCCATAATAGAAATATACCTGCCAGACTCAATATATTGCAATGGTATGTTAATGATGAATTATGAGGTTGCAGGAGCAGTATAAGTACACAAATATACAAAGCAGTTGCACTTCTCCCATAAATGTTTACTGCAGACATTGTTCTGGAAGTTCTCATGAACCATGTTGCACCAGGTCAAATGGATACAGTACTTGTTGATATGGTAATCCCTCCATTTCAGGCATATTCAACCTGAGACTTTCTCCTATATCTTAATTTTGTTACCTGCTTACTCCTTGAATGGCCAAAGCAGCTTCAGTACAAAACTGTGACAGCCTAAGCAGTCACAGAGAGGAAGGATTCAGTCGTGCCAAGTGCTGTTGGGATGGTGTGGCATTTTCTGTGCCAACTTCCACTGTGTCCTGATCCCTTGCACTTCAGGGAATAGGAGCACCAGCAACAGAAGAAAGCTGTTTGTGATCCCCCCCAGGTTTTCCCCTTGTGTCCTCCACAATGGGTCTGCTGGACCATCTCCCTCTGTTTCTTTTTAGCTGGTCAGCCAACACAGCATGACTTTCCCCTGGCTGCCTACCATCTGCCTGTAGACTCTCTTCTCCTTTTGTTTCTCTTTAAAAACTCACTCCTGTGAGGCACTGAGGGTCTGTCATGAAATCCTAAACATTCATGTTTCCTACTGGCGTTTAGGAAAAATGATTGCTCAAAATAAGTGAAGAGAGTCAGCATCTAGGGAGAAGGTATAGTGACTTGGAAAAAGACATGCCAGCAATGGTAGCTCTGTTTGAGCCATGTTTTTCATAGCCTTGTAATGATGTCCTAATGAATATTTATCATTATTTGTGAGACCCTATTTTCAGCAGTTGTGTATTATAGTAACAGCTGACAAAATGTTCATTTTGGTTTGTAATGAAATTGTCTCTGTTTTAGCTGTTTATTATGATGGGGATGTCACTCCCATACCATTGTGTCTGCCATTATAACACAGCTGGATTATTGGCAGGCTAGCAAGATTAAAGGCATATCTATCTCAGTGGTTTGTTTCTTGTCCAGATGAGGGTCTCTGAGTAGAAATGTTAACTCTTTGCACAGTGCATTTGTCTTGTTTTGGGGTTTTGGGGTTCTGTAGCATGTGAGAATTCTTTCAGAACTTCCCATGCTTTTGTTCTAAGTGACAGTCACTGAAATAAAACTCCTTCAAGCAATATGGAAGTGTTCACTGATAAAGTAAATTGCATTGAATTTCACTCTTATCAACTTTAAGTCAATCAGAGTAGACTATGTTGTAAGTGTTGGTTCATGTGTAAGGTGCTGTACATCTTTTCCTGTATCCTTGATATATCTGGACTGATCAATGCAGGGGTGTCTGTGGTGGAGAGAATCAGCACTCATTCTGTACATACATGGTCCAAAGTTCTCAGTTATTTTGTACTCTTCTTACTTCAGCTCCAGTGAACTTGCAGGGCCTATAATATATTCCTCAGTTTTTAACACTTGTTAAAAATTTATTTGAATCAGATAAAAGCTTTAAACTTCTTTTGCTTCTGACATTTTAAGGTAACTTTCTATGTTTTCTTTCAGTCATATCTAATTTTGGGTAAATCACTCTTATATAAAAGTAAGCATCCACAGGATGTGTTCATTAGTATTAGGTATTGCACTTTAAAGTCATACCCACTTTAAGCCTAATACTGCATTGGCCTTGCTGCCACATTTTTATCATATCTGACATAGTAGTATAAAAGTATGTTTTTACCATTTGGAGGTTTGCTGCCCGTAGTGATTTGAGGCTTTACAACATGTAAAACAAGGCCTGACTCCTCTGCCAAAGAGCTGGCAACCTAATTCAGTGGAATGTTGACCAATTCTGCACTCAATTTAAAACAGACAACCAAGCTTTTAAGTGTAAAAACAGCCTTGGGTTTCAGCTACCAATGCAATTATTCTAGATCTCACCAGTGAAAACTGTTTGAAATCTTACACTGACATTTAGGAATCTGGTCAAAATATTTTGTCATTGTTTTCCCTGACTTAAGTTTTAGCACAGCCCATGTTACTCTGGAAACCTTTTAACACCTCTTTTTAACTAGGAAACATAGTGAAAACGCTCATTAGGGTAAAGACTTTGGCCAACAGAGAGAAACAGCTTTAAATAAACCAGTCTTTTGGGATTACTGTTTCCCATTTCTCAAATAACGTTGCTGTTCTGAGAATGCTCAGTTTAGGCAAATCTTTACTACAAATTGACATCCAGCTCTAACTTAATGCTGGATGATGGATTAAACCATAAGGTTGTCTTTGCAGTGTTAATTTTGAAGCGTCAGAAAAATTTGGGCCTACCCTTAATTATAAAAAATGAAGTTCATTTAGATTTCAATGGGAAAGAATCTGGGGGATTGATTCCATCTTTAGGGAATCTTTTTGAGAAAAGTGGGACTGATTTTGCTGATGGAAGGTGTACTGTAGTTGGGTTTTTGCTCTTAAAAAGAACCTGGAGTGATTTGGAGCTGCGTTGTTCAAAAATTGCAAGCACTCAGCAGGGCAAAGTATCTCCTATTTGTACTGTATAACACAGACTATTAAGTAACTGAGTTTGTCATGCAGTGCATATTGCACTACATCTGGTTTCTTCTTACTCCCTCAACTTAGAAATAGATGTTCAGCTGTTCCCATAATGAGAGAGCTGCACTGGCATTTTAATTTTTACAAAGCACATTCTAGAATTCTTCAGTTAAAGCAGGAACGTTCTTTCAAAATTATTGTCCACGTTGTGTTCCTGTAACAGGGTGTAGAAAGTGTTAAAAATATAACACATAACAAGAACAGATGTCCCATGGCAAAGTTGAGATAAAATTGGAAGAAATTAACACCCAGTTTGAAAATGTGCAGCAATGGAAACTTTGTTCTGCATATGGGGTCTCAGGCTTGGATGCCTACATCCCCTCCCCTTCATTGTTGAACAAAGAGGAAAACAGGAACAGAATAAAAATAGAAATTGATAAAAAAAGCTCAATCAATGTGTCCATTTTTATCTTGTAGAAGAATTTCATTTGCTGATCCATTTTCTTTGCATAATTGCCAATGAATTGAGCTCACCTTTTATATCTGAAGCACAACTCTTAATTGCATCAACACAATCTATAAAGGCCTGCAACATAATCCCCATTCCACAATGCTGTTACTTTGATCTATTTCTGAGCCATTATCTCATAAAATTATTTGTTTTATTGTTTGAACTAAAAAAACTTGGAAAATTAGGATGTTCAGATAAATGATTTCAGGTTTGACTTGTCCTGTTTCACGTAGAGAAGAAAAATCGGTATTGGGTTGAATAAAGCCCTCAGTATCCAGTTGCTAAAAAATTGGGAGTATATGAAATTTATAGATAGTAGCTTTGTAAACTTAGAGGTTTTTGCCTTCCTCACAGTTCAGAAATAATTTACATATATATTTAATATCCAAATCTCTTTTATTTGATATTAAACTCTTTAGTCAGCAATATCACAGGACAATGCTGAAGAGAAGATGCCACAAGAAGTAATTTTTTATGTGTAGGTGGTGCAGATCTTTGCTGGCTTGTTGAGGATTTATTTTTTTTTACACTATATATTTCTCTAAAGGGACAACAAGCCAATGACCACTCACAGGTGAGGGTTGTCTTTGAAATGCAAGAAAACTTTCTCACACAAATTTTGTTTTTTCGTGTAAATAAACCAAATATATACTGCTAAATTATTCCCAGCTGAGCAATTATTTTGCTGCCCTGAGAGTGGAATTATTATTTTTGCTTTCTTTATCAAAATGATTGTTGAATATCAGTCCTTTCTAAGATGTACAGAGCCAAGGAAGGGTGGTTAATACACATATTTACCTTTGACATTCAGGATATCAGAATTTTGTACCTTGATTCACACTTTGTGGACTGTCTAACTACGTGTTAATCTGAGAAATTGGCATTTCTACCACATTTGGTAGATGGGATGGTACTGTGGTCGCTGTATCATGATGACTGACCACCAAAGCGTTCTGATTAGTTACAATGGAATATAAAACTTTTTCTTCCTTTTTTAAAAAAAGTATATTTTAGAGTTCATTCTTTTACCAAGGTTTGTTAGAGTCTTACCCTTCTGTCTCTCAAAAATTGATTTCTTTTGTGAGTGCCAAACATTAGCTATTGTTCTTTCTCATCCAGAAAACAATAGATCAATTTAATCAATCAATTTAATTCTATGCCTCTGCTTCTCCATTTCTAATGAAACTTGATTATCAAAAGATCCAATACCCCTTTTATAGAATTTGCATTAATTAGACTTTCTCCTGGATGCAATCATTCTGAGCACTTAAGTGCTTCCAGTTTGTTAATTCATTACAGTCAAGCAGAGATGGTGGAGCTACGTCAGCATCATTTTCTATGTTTTACCTTGTCACAAAGAAGTTTCCAATTTTACCCTTTCAGCACTTTTGAACATCTGCCTGGAAAAACCAACAATTTTTAGAAAGTATGACTTGTTGAGTTTTTGGATTATTTGATCTTTCTTTGTCCAGAGACTCTCTGTGAAAACTCATCAGGAGACAGAGTAGACCCAGGCAGTCAGAAGGGTTGGGGTTTTTTGTGACGTTATTTCAATCAGACTCATAAGGGATGTTTTTAATAATTTTGATAAAAATAACCTTTCACAACGTGCTGTGGTGATACAATGTCTCTTGAGTGCCATCTGTCTTCGAGATCTGTACAATATGTCCTATATAATACCTAGTGTTAAGAACTGCAGTGTCTGAAATGTCTAAGTAGCAAAAGGGAGAACTTTGATAGGAGAGGAGAAGGAGAACACTCTGCAAGATTTCCTAGTACTGCTAAAAGACAGCCATTGTCTGCTGGCTGATAGCTGACCTGAACAAAGGAAAATAACACATTATGTCCCAGCTAGAGACCCTCAGGTTTCTGTGAGTCTGTTAAATGGGAAAAGATCCTGATTTCTGAGACTGTAGGTAGGGAAGTCAGAGACTCACCCTTTTGTATAGAAAGGCAGGGACATTCTTACAAGACTTTTTGATAGCAAAAAATGTAAGCTACTACTGATTGATTCTTCAGCTGTCCACTGAGATGGAACCAATATCATTAGATCAAGATAGTATTTCTGTTTTGTTTTTTTATTACTGACAAGCCTGGTAAAGCTGCTAAAATTTTAGAATAAACTCATACTATTTCCATTGGTTTGACAACAGGATGGCTTGTGCAGAGGGCCTGTGTGTCCTAGAGATCCAGAGAACAACCCTTGGCCATGTTATAACTCTTACTAAGGGCTATGTTAGACATGTCAACAAATAGAGAGGAGATGAAAACTAAACTTCTGGTTGTCAAAACTGACAGATGAGCAACAGGAGAGAAACCCATTCCTGGAATGAACTGGAATTATCTGCTCCTGCAAGCAGCATGGTAGTCATAGAGAAACCTTGTCCAGGTTTTATAAACAGCATTTGGCAGTGTAGCAAATGTCTGCAATCTGAGATGATGTTTTTCCACTCTTCCTTCACCCTGTCATTCATCACTCTTCTTATTTTTATAAAACATACAGAGCTTGAGCTAAAGTGTGCAAAAGGAAAAGCTCCTTGTGCCTTCAGTGGGCTGTGTGTGAAACCTCTGTTGTGATTTCCTTTCCCCCCCCCCCCAGTCTTGATCTCAAGTAAATCTTGGCCTTTCACTCAGATCTTTATGAGCAGGGTTTGATAATCATGTGGATTTTTTTGTTGTAACTGCTAAGAACTGCAATTTAGGATGAAATCATTGAACTTAACATAGCCAGCAATACTAGACACTATGTACCAAAAAAGAAATGCAGATTCATCAAACATTCCATCCCTATTGGATGGAATCCATCCTTACAGGCTGGAAAGAGATTCTATTTGTCTTGTGTGCTGTGTCTGTTAAATATTGTTGTCTCGTGTTACTTTTTTCTTTTGAAATGAATGTGCCTTTTTTTTTCTTCAAAATCCATCTCAACACACAACTCAGAGTATGTTCTACTGGTGGTTAGATTTATGGATTCGAGTTTGTGAGCTGCTTTTACAACAGTAAATCTTCCTAAGTTGAACTTCTGCTGCACAGAAAGAAAAAACCAAAAACATTTGGAGTAAATGGGATTAGCAGTGTATGTGTTACTCTTCAATTTCCACACCTATCTGTGTATGTGGTAGTTAAAGCAACCCTTGTTTCTCCATTTTGATATTCTGCTAGGTTACGTACAAAAGATGCAACGCATCACAGCTTTTTAATAACCTGGCAGAATCATCATTAGCAATGGGAGGGCAATTATTTCTCTTCATTAAACTTCTCAGTGCTTATTTAAAGTAATCAAGAAACCATATGCTTTGTAGTCTTGCATAGTTAATGCATGTCCATTTCTGCATTTTCTGTAACACCAAAGCCCAAAATTATACTGCAGGGTTAGGAAATACCTGTGGTCAGATGGCAATTTCAGAAATGGCTGTTAAGAGGTGTTAATTAAATCCTCAGCTTTCCTAGATACTTTTAACAGAGATTAATATGGATGTCTGGCTACTATAGGAGCCTGTGAAAATGCATCACTGAATGTAAACCTTTTCAACTCTTTAAGATTTAACTTCAGGTTACATTTTTTTTTTAATCCACTGGAAATGGACTTTAACACAATATCACATATAACTGCCTTTTTTTCTCCAAGGAAGTTGGGAATCTGAATGTGTTTTACATGCCTAAAACCAGATTGTGGCACAAATATTTCAGAATTAAAATACTATGAAAAATAATCATGGCAATGCTTTGCAGATGAGGTAAACTGTACAGTATCTCATACAACTGGCCAAAGGAAGACTTTATCTAGGATTTACATTGTAGATAGGTACTGCTGTTTATTGCTAATCAATTAGAAGAACGTGATGTCTTTGCTATTAATTTTAAAATATGTTTAGAATTAATTTTCCCTTACTCTCAGGAGCAATTGTAGCACTTAAACTTCTAAGTCCCACTGATTTTTACATAATGTTTCATTAGACTTGCTCAGAATACTGAAATGAACCCCTGTAAACCACACACTGTAAGTTCTAAAAAGGCTTGGTGAATAAATGTCACATTTCAGTTTATTTTTTAACTTTTCAAACTGTGAACCAATATATGGATTCACAAAGGCTTCACTGCAGTAATATTCATTAAGGGTTTTTACTCTGATCCAAGTCCAGTCTGTGGTATATTGTTTGAAAGACTGTGGTGTCACAGAAACACTATGCTAATTAATCAACCTCTTCAGAAGACAAATACTGAAGCAACATTTTGGATTGGATTGTTCTATTTGTGCTCCGTTCCTACGCTCTGTTCTACGGAGAACTCTTTGAATTCTCAGAGGAGATTTGGGAATTTAATCATTTAATAATAAAAAATTAATGTGGAGACAGATTCATGTTAGCAGACTTAAACAGAAAATTGCATAAATATTGGAATTTAAGTAGGTCCAATATTATGCTTGAACCTGCTCAGAAATTGATGATCCATAACTTGAGAAGTTTAAAGAACATGACAAAATTGGGCTTTCTAGAGTTTCTAAAGTTTGGAGAGCATTCCTTCACACCAATATTGCATACTGGATCACTGCCCCCTCTTGCAGAAAATATGGTGGTTTGTGGGTTGGTATGCTGGTGGGTTTTGTTTTGGTTTGTTTTGTTTTTTTTTACAAATGTTTACAATTACATGTACTCAGACTCTACTGTCAGCAGGATTAGCTACATTGCAGAGCCTTGAGCTTCTAAAATTCGAGTTCTTCCAGGGTTTTTTGAGCACAGTATCCAAAGAATACAATGAGAGCCCAGGAGAGGATGCTCACTAGGGAGTATAACTTTTTTGTGTGGTCTGCAAGAACTTCCTTGTCCCACGAATCATGAACCACACTATCTCATGGCAATGCTTTGTACTAGCATGCTGTAGGAAAACCTTTTAACCCTGTGAGATGCAGTTCTCCAAAAAAATTTATCCTTTGTTGAGTCATATTACAGTTTCCACGGCACTTTCAGAAATGGTTAGTGACAAAAGACTCAAGTTTCAGAGAATTTCAACAGACCTTTGTATTTGCCAGGTGACATTCTATTATGACAAAGAGCTATAGTGTGTAGCTGGAACCAAAAATAGGGAGCTGTCACTCCTTGATGTAATTTTAAGTAGCAGTTTAAAAAAAAAGCCAACCAAACTTTGAGGTTCTTGCACTTGTTATTTTAAATGGGATCTTTGTCTGCAACAAAGAGAAGCACATAATATAGAGTCAGTAATTTACTGGTAACTGGTTAATAACAATAAGCAAGCAATAATAAACCACAAGTGGCACATTTTCACAGGCTGTTATAGATCCCTTTTGAAGTGTTCTTCTCATATTTTGGTTGTGTGTAGAGTCCCAACGTTGATGGCTGTTCTTTTCTAAGTGGAGTGTCACAACATGACATCCTGTCCCCAGCTCTGAAGAGGAAGTGTTGTTCCTGGTGGTGCTGTCATCTCCTTCCCTCGCAGGTTCCCTGCAGGCACTTGAGCACATGGGCAATAACAAATGCCTTCACTTCTCATTTTGGTTTAGTGGGAAACTTTCTGCTGTCCCTGAGTTTTACTCTGAGTTGGAACCACGGTGTTGTTACTCACATAGTTCCTGCTCTACTACCCTTTGGTTGAACTGTTAGACCATATGATTTATGTTGTGTTAGAGGAATATTTGCTGCGTCTTATTTCCTCACACCGAGGATGTATCCTCATAGATGCAGACTCTGAAATATATCCTGGCATCTAAGCCAAGACATTTAACCTGGATTATGGCCCCAGTGTCTTGGGGGTTTGACCAAAGGTTGTCTGAGTGAAGGGGCCCACAAACCATAAGTTCCAGAGCTACATAGTTACTGTTTTTTTACTGTGACCTTTCCCTGGGGCAGAGGTTTAGCTAGTCAGCTCCATTTCAAAGACTTAATCGATACAACATGCTTTGAGATCCTCAGGTGAAGTAAAATAATGGATGATAACTTTTCTGTAGAATGAATTTATCTTCTTTACATTGTCCTTCATATAAGAAGGAAGACAAGACCAATAAATACAGTTTCATTTGTATTTATACATCTGAGCCGGTGAAATTCCATTTGAAATCCTTTCACATCAAACAGAAAAAGATCCATTTGCAGCTGCTTTAGTATTCATTCAGTAGCTTGATCTAATTCTTTTGCAAAATTTGTGCTTTCTGAAATGGAAGTAAGTGGCAATTTTCTTAATGCATTTAGCACCATATTTAATATTATAATAATACTGATTTATACTCTTCTCATATCTCTCTTGAACTATTGTTTAACACTGGAAAATATCCTCTAACATTTGTTGGAATGAAAAAAGGTGAATATAAATAAAAATATGCATATAGGTGTTAGAAGGTGCAGTTTCTGAGTATAGCTATTTTGATCTATAATTACTTGCCAAGAATCTTTCAATGTCTGCTAAATGGAGAATGAAATTCAACTCCATCTACATATCATTACAAGGTAAGGATAAGTTTATAAAGCATTGAGTGAAATGCTAATCAGCCCTTCTAAAATGAAAGAGGAATTAAATGATTGAAATCCAATTGGAGGTATTTTCAGCTCTAATCAGGTGGTTTAATGGAGTCGTGCACATTGTGCCAAATGTATCCTTTTTTGCCTCTGGCTTGAATTTGACCAGCAATTATTTAAAGAATAAAGAGTTACTATGAAGATCTGCTCAATTCTTGGCCCAGTAAGTTTGTACCTACTGTAGAAGTGTGGTGAGGCTGCATGAACTGTTGGGACCTGCATTAGTCATTGAAGGATCAATCACAAAAATCGACTTTGTTTCAAAGACCCTAATGTTTCCTTAGAGATTGCTGTTCTACTGTGGACTGTGGAATAATGCCATAGACACTCTAAATTAAATTAAGCAAGTGACAGGGAAAACATTGTATTAAAATATCATCTTAAGAGAAAGTGTGTTATTATCAATACATCAAATTAATTGTTAGGCTGAATTACACTTAAAATACCAGCAAAGCCCTACAGTTTCTCAGAAATCATTCTCAGGCCCTACTAGGTAGAGTTCTATCGATCTTGATGCTAAAAGATACATACAGATTCCACTTGACTAGACTGGGAGAACACTTTAAGCAAAAGGTGATATTTGAAAATGTTCTAATGCCAGTACCAACTGGAATAATGCTGTTGAGTTCTGTCCGCACTGTTGGTGGGTAGTTTTCTCTCCACATTTACGCTTCGAACGGCTCCAGGTCTTCCTAAAACAGTGTTCAACAACTGAGCGAGACCAGGGGTCTCTTGGCTTTTAGCTCCGGTCCGTCAACAGGGACTTGGGCAAACCTGAGCTGGGCTTGGGATGGGATAAATTTTGCGTGCGCGCCATCTGCTGGGCCCCGCTCAGATACCTGCGGTTGGTACCTAAATAAAGTCACCTGCAGCCGAAGATGCGATAGCAAGAACACGGGCAGCGTAACGGCGTCTTGGGTTCTGAAAGCAGCAGGTTTTTTGGAGTGGCTGTAGTTCACGTGATTTTCTTTTTAATGCATTGATGCGTTTGAATGGAATGAGTGCTACGGTGGGTTTTGTCTACATTGTAAACATTGTCTGCATTGAAAACATTAGAGTTATAACAGTATGCAAACCTAGCACTTTTATAAACAGACACCATAAAATTTAAGGCTTACAATAATAGTAGCTGGGTAAAGTTGTTTTGAGCCCTAACAGTGTTAACCACTTAAGTCCCAGATAACTACCTGTTTAAAATGTGCAATTTGCTAATTAATAGCAAATTCCAGTCTTAAATTACAGAAGGATTTATTTCACCACAGATCTGAGCAGATTTGGTCCAACGTTTTAACTGTTTTCCTGTATCAAATAGTAATATATTCCTTTCCTCCTATAAACCGTCAATTGCAACTTTCTATTTAAGTTAGAACTGAATTTGATGAGGTATTAACTGAGGGTATAACATTGGATTGTAGCACAATCCAATGAACAATGAAAGTGAACAATCTATAAAACAAAATTCTTTATTAATGTTTAAAAATTACTAATAAAGCTCATAAAATTCCAGGATAAGTGTTTTCACTGAGAGCGTCTCAAGATCAGGTTACTGTCTGAAAAATCTTTCTATTTACGGTGATGTTAAGGAGTTCTTGTGATTTATTTTTCTTTTTCCTTTCATGTGCCTTTTACTACCTTCCAGTTCTGTCACTTAGCCAGGTGTAAGAATTATCACTCTGAAAGCTTTTATTTGACAGTGAAATAAAGTAGGTATTGAATGCAAACTGAATTTGTCACACCGTTTCATTATGAGTAGAAAAAGAGATGAAATTTACTTTGAACTGTGCAGTCAGTTTAATTATTTTCTTTGTTTCATTTTTTTTATTACTTTAGACACTTTTCTCACAGATAGCTGAGCCCTTTGTATCATCAAACCAAGGTTTTTGTTACATTCACTAATCCCCATTATCTTAAGAGTCACCAAAAACGACCTCTTCTCCCTTCTTTTAAGGCTTTGATAAAGTGCCTTCCTAGGAAAGGAGTCTTGTATGAACTTAAATTACTTTATATTTTCTTACTGTTATGAAAAATATCTTTGCAATCATATATCCTCTAAAATCAACGAAAAATTTGATTTTAGAACATCTCAGATTTCATCCTTGTATCTAATACTTCAGTAATCAGTTCATGCATGCAGACACACACACTTTATTACTATTTTGTGATTCTCAGGTTGGGAAAACACGATGAAACATGACTTTAGACTTGGTTTTGTGCATACAACTTTTATTGGATCATTATTTTATTTTCTAACAACATCTACATTTATTCCCTGTGAGCAGCTCATAATCACAGCGATGTATAAAACAAAATCGTCAAGTTTGTTCTGTGTCAATGTATTGAACATTCATGGAATAGTCACTGGATGACAGTAGACTTCATGTGGTTAAAAAGTCACATTTTTACAGTACTTGGTAATAAAACACCATTTAAAATCAGAGCTCTGTTCTGTACAGTGGTATATGTACATTGAAAAGATGGAAACTGTTTATATCCACATGGCAAGCTTCGAAATGCTGCTTCACCAACTGCAGTTCTCAAGCAGATGTCAGTGTATGGGAAGGGGAAAAGGACCTTATAGTGCAAATATTCATGCAAATAGACCACTGTGTAACAGCCATAATCGAGTCAGGGAGAATGGAACTCAGATGAGCTAATGGCTCAGATTAGTTAGCAGCTCAGATTCATTAACAGGTCTGCTGTCCAAATGAGGACAAAACTAAGTACTGTAGAAATCTGAAGACCAGGAAGGCTCTGTGCAAAGCATATCAGAGGAATATACTTAAAATACAATGGGAAATAATTTGGTAGGCTTGCTTACAAAAAAGTAAAAAATGATACTGCTTCATTTCTTTCATAGAGTAATTATGGTAATCATGTTTCTGAAATTCCAACCTAAAAATTCAACAAAATGTAATACATTGCAGAAATCAGAACAGCATGCACTTTCTATCTATTTGATTTCATCTAATTATTTCAAAATTTGAATAAGAATTTATTAATTCCAACCTTGAGAAAAATTTTACTTGGGAGAGACCTATAATTATGAGATGGGAATATCAGAGAGTAAATCATCACTACAAAAATGCTTTTGTGTGTGAAATAAGCAAAGATGCATCCTGTGTATAAAATAGTAGTTTAATCCTAAGGAAAAAAAACTCCCTTCAGTGGATTTGGTTTTGGAGTTCTCATACAAATGAGAAATGTTTGTCCACTGAAGTACCCTGGAGTGTTTTATGATACAGGATAAGTAAGAATGGGATTTAACCGTGTTCGGGGCTTTTGTTGTTCTTTTTCTTCTCCCAGCTACTCTAACAATATCCTAGTTTAAAGGATACAGAGAATGTAAAAATAGGGGTTACATTAGATATTCCAAAGATTCGTACCACGGTGTCACTTTGTGACTTAAAAAATAGTAATCCTAGAATTGTAGAATCCCTTAGGTTGGAAAAGACCATTGAGTTTAGACATTAAATCCTATTTTTATGTGTCTTCAAATGCCAAATTTCATCTGTATGTACAGGTGGTGTGGGATTGCACTTCACAGTTGTCACTTTTGGGTACAATGCAAATGTTACGGAGGAAGCTTTAAAAGTAACCTGGCTGCAATAAATTATTCTGCTTTCAAGTTTGATTTTTTTTTTTTAAATTGCTCTAGAAAATTTGCATACTGTTGTGAGAATTGATCTAAACATGCAGCTCCTCTTCTCATCCTAGGCCACCAGCCTAATTCATTACCCTGGGCTGGAACAAATGATTATTTGTTGGGTTTATGCATTTTTTATATGGTACTGGATAGATCTTCCTCTGCTGGACCTGCATCTGAGATCAGTGGTCTGAAGGAATAGATTAATTAATGTAATTAATTGTAATTATATTTTCAAAGTAAAAGATGTGAACAATTTTCCTCTCTTTTTTCTCCTTTTTTTTTTTTTCTTCTTTTTATAGTTTAAATGACTTGGAAGGAAAAGATTAATATAAATCCTATTGTACATTGGTTGGTTGTCTTTATCAAGGCACTTTATCCAGAAAATCCCTCTCTTTGTGTTACACAGTATGAAAACTCAGGCTTAATGAAACTGCAAAGTCTCTGTCAAGGAGTGTTGTTGTTAAGCCAGGAAGATCTCTCTCTTCTTGACCAAACTACCAACTCATCATTAGGCAAGTAGAGATATCAATGCCCAGGTTGTACAGATTTCAAGACAGGTCAGTTTTGAACAAGACATCTTGGATAGTTTTTTAGCTTTTTCCTGTTAAGGACTAAGTATAAATGTAAGCCTAGTTCATAATTAAAACAAAAACCTGTGTATGCAAAACACCTTTAAAAATGTTCTCTAGAAATCTGCTTGCTATTTCAGAAATTTTCTCCTTTGCCACTAAAAAACTGTGAGCATTTATCCAGTGAAATTTGCCTCTTCAGACAGTTTTTTTTCTTCTTATGCTGCTGAGTCTCTCTACATCAGTGGGCATAAAGCAAGATTCTTGAGAGCAGGATACAGCCCAGTGCTCTTACAGGAGAAGAAGCAGGGGCTATTTGGATAATTAGGGAGGGACACACTCCTGTGCTGTGGTGTGGGAACATGGGCAACAACTCCAAATCTTACTGTCTGAAGTAGAATTGAGCAATTAAAATCGAGTCAGAAAGGATTTGGTACAACTTCACTTGGAGAGAATTTAAACTTCTTAACTGAAGTGAGGTGGGAAATTTCTACAATTAACCAGATGAGGTGAGGGTGAGTGTTACCCCTCCATGTAACACTCGTGTTAATGTTTCATATTCATTACCTCATTCTCAGCTGGTCTTACTAAGATGTTTCAGATGTTCTGCAGCAGGGATACTGGGTTTTAAAAACACAGAGCAGTTATCTCAACTGCTGTTATTACCCAGTACTCTGAAAATTACTTCTTTTGGTAAAGTCTGTCTGACACTGTAAGTCTTTGGTATGACAGGAAAACATGGTAAGGAAAAATGTTTGAATGACTTCTTCTTCAAACATTTTTTTGTAACTTACATATGCCCTAAATATTTTAAAGTGTTTCTTAGTCTTAAAATTAACTTTAATTTTACTCATTCAGCTGTTTTCAAAAACAGATGATTGGAGTTTTTGGAGTAGTCAAATACTGCTAAATTTTAGGGAGGTGGGGGGAAAAAGGACACACGTAGTGCCAGAATTAAACATACATCAGGCATGTTCTTCTGTTGACCCCAAATCTCTGAACTTGCAGTGTTTGAAAGGGAAGGCATAACTTTGAACTTGGTTTTGAAAAGTAGTCAGGAATTATGCATATCTTTTGAACTGTGGCCTGTGGTTCTGCTGTACAGGCAGAACAAGTTGTCATCCCGGGACAACAAAACGTTTTACTCTAAGTATTTAACTAGGAAAGATGAGTATTTCTTAGTGGCTGTGGCTGAGAAAACCCTGTAACTCTACTGCTGATCCATTTTAGTCACCCTGATCCTCATTTGTGTTTCTTCTCGGTGTGAAAACCATCTCCAGCAGAGGCTGCCTTTCTATGGGGTGCATGGATAAGTCATTGTTTTTCTGGATGTTGTTAAGGCCTCTTCCTTTCATTGTCTGTACTCTGCACCTCCTTAGAAGAGTCACCAGAATTGCTTTCATCATTACCATGGCAATAAACTTCCCTACACAGCTCCGGGGGCCGAATCCGAAGGGTTGGAAATAGCGCGAAGGGACCTGCACGGAATAACAAGAGGAATAAAATTTAAGACAAGTTTTTATTCATAAAAGTAGCCAAAATTATGACGGAGATTGGTAGTAGGTATATTGTGGAAAAACTTGTGGAAGTAATTTTTTAGGAGCAATCACTTGTTTCAGACTGGGCAGCCCTCCCACCCAAGTCAGGCCAAACTACAGACACCAACAGGGGTATGTGATATTTGAAATGCTCAGGTGGCAGGGAGTGCACAGTTAAACAATGTAAGTCTGCCCACCTATTGCAGCTTGTTTGTCCTGTGAACTACAGGGATTTAAGCCCAAGCTGTGAAATGGAGTGAAGCTTCTGTTCTTCAAATGTATTAAAGGTCATTAAAAAGTTCATCAGAAAATGTTCATTATAAAGCTCATAAATATCTGAAATACAGGCTGATGCCTTATCTAAAGAGAATCATAAGATAATCATAAAGCTATATACCCACTACATTTGTCATTATAAAGGTAATGTTCCCAAGAACTAATTTCTCATAAAATGTAATGTTAAAAATTTTATTTGAAATCTAATACAGAGATAATACTTATAAAATTGTCTTCTGTCCTATCAATTGAAATATGAAATGCAGGATCCACAGAACTATTGAAGAATGCACAGCCAGTTTCTGTTACTTTTATTGACACTGAATAGATGCGTTAAAAAGAAAGTCTGGCTATAAATAAATTATTTTTCTTCATCTGTGTAACTTCCTTTTAAAAAAGTAAGATATTAGCTGTGTTCTGATTTCCTATTTAACCTAAGAATAGAGTAGAAAAGGTTGGCTTATATTAAATCATCTGGAAAAAAGTGTCCTTTTCTCCCTATTCTCAGACTGAGAAAAATGTTTTCTGTTTAAATTTTTTTTCAAATAAACTGAGCTGTGCTTTTTGAAAAATGATACGTAAATACAAGTGTTTATCATACAGAGCAAGTACAGCAGCTGGCAGTACAGCACAATGGCAAATGCACAGCCTGGGAAAATGGAAAAATGTTTAGATTCTAACAATGGCATCTTATCATAAATAATGCTGTGGATTGCTATTCACTTGGGGAACTGTGGGAAAATTGAGCCTGCCAGAATAATTATGTGGCAAACAGAATGCATCAAGTCAGATAGAAAATGTGTGGTTAAATATTTGGTCAAGGGGAAATATTTTTAGTAGCAAAATGTACTCATAAAATAAGCAAGACATCCATTTTGATAGAAATACTCGGAATGAAAATAATGGGTGGCAAAATGGAATCTGTTCACAGTGAATAATAATTTCAATAAACTTCATCACTTGCTCCCTTCTTGAATTTTCTACGGACTTTTTTCTTGAGCTGTTGTTTTTAATACTGAGTAGAGGTTTTTTTATGGGTAATAAAATAGCAGTTTAGAAATGCTAACCAGGTTGATTGGTGCTCATTTTTGTGTGGCATACGTGGTACACCTGGCTTTTTTGATAGGAAATATGTAAAACTTACAGGTGTTTTTCTGGCTTGTTCCTTTGTTTGCTTAACTATTTTTTCAGGTGTTTTTAATAATAAGTCCATTTTTGGTGTATCAAAGTGGGTCATCTACTTATTTCTTTGAAACTGAAGTTGCTGTCTGTGCTTTATTTTGTCCAGTGTCAGGGGATATAATGGCAACTATGTGTGCCTGGCAAATTTAATTAGAAATTTTTATGCAAAATTATTGTGTCCGGAAAAAACTGCTTTCTATATTATAATTACTTTTTATTTAAAAGGCATTTTGATAGAAAAATATCTGCCTAGATCTGATGATAATAATAATAATAATAAGCAGGATATATAGGTGACGAGGCACTTAGACAAAGGGAAAACAGTCTTACGGTCACGAAGTTCTTGATCAAAATAAGAGGAAGAGACATTAACAGTAAACAATACCCAATGTTCCATAAGAAATGAGGTAGAAAACTTACATTTTTCTCAAAATTTTCAAGAGAAAACTCATTTGGCTTTGGGAAGAATTCAAGCTTATGCATGCGACCGATATTGAGGATAATATTTGTCCCCTTTTTCACGGGGTATCCGTCAATTACATCATCTTGTAAAGCTTTCCTCATGATCAAGTCCACAACTGGCTGGTATCTCATGCTCTCATAAATGAAGTTCTCCACGATTTTTAAGTTTGGCATGTCCTCACTTTGTATGTCTCTGTCACCTTGAGGAATAAAGCAGATGGTGAAGATGTTAGTTGGTTTTAATGCGATAACTTCATTATAGAAATATCAAAACATTTTTGGAAGGTTCTCAGGTTCTGAAATGGTAGGAAGGATCCAACAGCTTTTAAGGAGTTTTATGTAGCCTTAGTTATTCAGGAAATCTGAATAATGTTCATCAGCACAAACCCTAGTTTATTTTATGATCTCTCACCTTCTTGTTAATACACTGAGTCTTTGTTCTCCTTTCGTGTCAGCAACAGAACTCTGAAAGTCCTTCCCTGGCTTTTGTATGAGGGAGCAACAGGACACAGATAAATCTTCCAACAGCTGACAGCAAACAGAATCAACAGAATTCGGGAATAGTCTGGAGGTGGGAGATAACTTTGTGGGGACCTTAAATTTTCACCCCGTGATGGGTTTGGCTGGATGTGCAGCTCAGGAGGTTTGCAAGATAAAAGTTTGCTACCCACTGTTGGTTACTGGCTGAAGGAAAAGGCAACAACATTCTACTGCCTTAAGAGATGAAGGCTATCAGAAAGAAATAGGGAAAAGGAGTAAGCTGAGCACTCAACTCTCATGAGGACAATAAAATAAGGTTTAATAAAAGTACCTTTGAAAAAGAGTAAAGGACTTGTTATACATTTTCCAGTGTTTAACAGACCAGAAGTAAATCTCTAATAAGAGTGGATGAAATTAGTTTCTATATTAGTTCAGTGTCAGGCTTTGAATGAAGTCTAGAGAAAGGAAAGAATACAAATTTGGAATATCTTGATTGTGTTTTGAATAGTTAGTAATTAGTACTTTGAGAAGACCAATTTGAGATCAAAATGGATGACAGCAGAATATAATTTTAATTTTCTCTAGTCTTTCCCTTCTACAGTTATAGTGAAACTTAGAGAAGTTCTGTATTTTATCACAGAAAAATATTGGTGATTAGAAGTATTTGAACTGAGTGTTCCCTTTTGCTATTTCAAGGTAAATGGAAAGCAATTTCAAAGAAACTTATGAGGTGAATGTTGATTTCCACTGCTGCTGCTGAGGAGAGAATACAGCACATTCTTTCTAACAGATTATCAATTCTGATGATTCCTACTTTAATTTATTTTACAGATTGCACATCTTCTTTCATTTGATCTTGAATAAAATCTTTTGCATATAATGGTAGTTCATGTGTTTTACAGCCAATGCTTCTGTTAGAAGAAAACACTTAAAATTTTCAGGCTGTGAATTATTGAAATTAGATCACTGCAGAAGCAAAATTATAGTCCTACATCACTGACTTTGCAGCTCTTGCTTACCCACAACAGTTTCAATTTCTCTCATCATCTCCTCTTCCACTGTGGGGTGCTCTGCAATCAGTATTAGCATAAAGAAGAGAGTCACAGACAGAGTATCAGGAGCAGCAATCATCATCTCCAGCACACACTGGTTCACATTCTCAGCAGTCAGATCCCCTCTGTTCTGAAAAAAAATGGAAGTTTTGGAGAAAATGTTGATTGCTGACCTCTGATGCCAGCGAAGGTCCTGCAGACTGTACAAATTCTTGACAGTCTATCCCATGCTAAATAACATTTGTTTTTTGTCTTTCAGAGAAAAATAGAAAACCCATGTTTTGATGGGTGTGTGTTATCTCACAGAAAAACAGGGGTTTGTTCTTAGCTCAGATTCTTCTTAGTTTATTGCCTTTCCTCACAGTTTGTGAGCTGGCAGAGATTATACAAGACAGGATTTGTATAGTATTTGAAACCTTTGCAAACAAAAGGTAATACATCAAGATAAAACACTGAGGTTAGAGAAAGACAGAAGGACATTCAGGGACAGATGCAAGAGTTTTAAGGATGTTATTCAAGCCATAAAATAAATACAATAAGCACCTGATAACAAAATATAAGCATTCATATTTAAATCATTTTTAGGGACTTCACAACACCAATAAATGGCATCCTTTTATGATGACATGATTTTCAGAGAGGTACATGAAGTTTAAGTTGCAAAACCTGTGTTCAGGAGAATGTCAGAAAAATCAGTTGATTTTCAGAAATATTTTGAGTACATTTCCAATACCTGTGCAAAAATCAACTGGGATGCAAAATCCATGTGTTCATCCAACTTTTCAACAGTGGAAAGCTTTTGCCTTTTCTGCTCTATTAAGGTTTCCATTGCTCCTTTAAGATCCTTGCTGAAAACAGATGAAACCAAACATATTGATAAATATCTGCAGACTTCTAGTATACACTAGGGAATGACTAGAAATATAGAGATTATACCAGGAAAAACATCTAAGAATGGCAGAAATTAAGTATTCCTAGGAATGGTTATATGGTTCTCTGTGAAGTAGTAATAATAATATATATTTTATATATAGATAGATAGATTTGAAGGCAATTCTTTTAAAAAAAGTATTCTGAAAAGGTTTTGAATAAAGTCTATAGGCTTTAATTTGCATTTGTTAGAAAATTTTGACTGGGTCTGTAGGTATAAATGCATTTAAAACTTCAGTCCCTGTAAAGTTCTCAGTATTTATAACATCTTTTATGTATTAGAAAAAGCAAATGGTCCTTTTTGCAAAATTTATCAGAAGAATATTAGAAGTCTTCATATCCTGTGATGGTTCTTTGCATTACTTTAAGTCCAGCAATCTTTATCTTTTTTCTCTGTAGTAGAAATTTATGAATAAATCCATTTTAATGGGATAGCTTTTGAAATATCAATATTTGCTTGCAGGGGCTTTCTAGTAATAACTGGGCCATAACATTTGGCTATTATTTGCATTACAGGATAAAGCAGCAATCAGTGCCATAATAAAACTAGCAAGCAAATGTTAGAGAAGGCAAATCTTGTGTCTAGTTCACAAGAACTGTCAATTACTTTAGATGAACCTCCATCTTTCCCTTAAAACCTTTATGTTATATAGCACTATCGAAACAACTTATTACACACACTTCCCAAGTAGCAATTTCTTTCATTAGGTGGAATACAAATCCAAAATAAAAAAATGATTACCAGTTCTTTTTAGAGCCAGCCCTCTTTTGGCAAAAGACAGCAAACAAGATCATAAAAATAAAAGAGACATTTTGTGTTTCTGCAAAGAACAAGATGACAAAATGTACTTTTTCCTTATTAAGGAAAAACCCCTTGAAAAGGTTTATCACACTGAGCACTGAGGTTTAATTCAGAACTGAGTTGTTGACTCAAAAATGCACATTGAGATAACCAATAAATAGATCTGTGCCTTTCTGGGATTGTGCCCTGAGTGTGGATGGGTTTTCTTGTTTTGATGAGCTGTAACCTACTACTGGACTGTCCTCAACTAAGCAGCAAATGTAACTTCACCCCCTATGATGGCTCTTCTTTGTCTGAACTGAACCAGTGATCTTAACTGAGTTTCACATTGGAGTTGGCATTAACTAATATTTTAGTGAATAAATTGGAACTGAATAGACACTTTAAATTGTCCCCTGAGATCATCTGCTTGTAGCATCAGTGGCAAGTCTTGTTCTACCTTAGCTCTGTGGACAGGGGACTTCAGCAACCATCTTGTAGTTTCTAAAAGGCAGAGAAAAGCACCGAGGAATATCTCCTTCATAAGAAAGAAAGAGTCTTATGCAAAGGATTTGTAAAACTTTGATACTTACGCTGCATCTTCATATTTCTTGCACAGCCAAGAAATCTTAAAAAATATGTCAGGCTTTAATAAAAGTGCTTGCCAAGCGTCAAAGTAGTTTTGAATCTTCAGTACAATGGCATTTTCTGAAAATGAATATTAACAAAAAAAGTCAATAGTCAGGGAACACAAATAATTCTGAAAAATTAACAATAAGGTCCTGTTCCCTACTCTAATTTCATGGGAATTTGATAAACAACTGGTAGGTAATATTTGTAGCACACTGTAGAAAAGGTATAATAGATGGTTGTGAAAACTCTTGGTAACTAGCTAAAAGGACATATTGGTGTGTCAACCAGAGCCACATAATCTCCCCCAGGAGAGCAGGAGCAGAATGCTTGCAGAATATTGAAATGAAGTAACTTAGACATCCTGATAATATTATTTCTCTCATATGGCTTTGAGGCTGAAGAAATAGCAGAAGACATAAATTTTTAGGTGAACTTCTAAAGGCAATAATTTAGTTTGGTGGAAAGGTTTCAGATTCTTTAATGCAGATAATATTGGGATTGTACCAACTCAGTGCATAAAAATCTCTTTAAATGGTACTATTCATTAAGGTGAATGTGACAACCTAATGTATATTTTTGGTCATATAAAATTCTCTTTTCTAACTAAAACGATAATAAATCATTCTCAGTTAATTATATGGTGATATAAGAGCCTGTTCTTGCTCTGTTTTTTGAAACAATACTTCTGAGTGATGTCAGTGAATTTTCCTTGGGCAAGCACTTTAGATTCATCACAAGGCATAAAAATAAAGCTTTTAGTACCATCCAAAGGGATCCCAAGAAAAAGCTTGTTAGATGTGTCAAGCATGATCCGTCTCATGAGGTTCAGCACGTTGATGTTTCCTAGTTCAGTTGTCACTTCCCCCAGTTTGTCCAGGTGCTCCACTGTTGACTCCACACAAATCGCTATCATCCGAACCAGACCAGGACCGGACAGAGCTGAAACACACGTGCAAAATGATTTGTTAATTCAAAATACCTTATTTATAACTTCTCAATTGGTGATAGCGGTGTCAATAAAATGGCAAACGCTATCATGTCAGTGGCTGGTATAAAATCAGTCTGAAACTTAACTGATTTATCATCCTCTGAAAGAAAAATGAAAGCATTTTGAGTTAAAACGGCGATGAACCCAAAGCCAGAACTTTGCTTGTATCCATCCACTTTGTACCTCACACATTTTATGCCAGGTTTGTGCCATGTCATGCAAAGATATTTGGCGTAATTTGGGCAGCCCTTCTGATTGGGAGGGTATCCACAGCCTCATCTGCACCACAGGCTCTGTGGATGTCCCGTCTCATTTGCCTGCAATGACACTGAGCAGGGAAGTGAGCTTGGAGATTTGTGGGGAGGATGGTGGAGATTTCTCAAATTATAACTCCTGGGTGCTCTGAAACAGCCTTGTACCTGTGCAGCAACCTGCTGGCAACCTCTAATGTCACTGGGACATACTGAACCCGGGGAGAGAACAGCATTTCAGAAAAGATTGACTGTGCTACAGTGGTGCAGTGTGTCAGCACACACTGATTTACCTTTGGTGAAAAAGGGTCGAATTTCCTTCCAGTGTGCTGGGTTGTTGTTAAATATGATCCCATTTTCATACATGCCAATGCACTGCAATCCAAGCTTGCTTCCAAATCGAGACACATAATGCCAGTGTTTCATTACATGGAATACACTTGAGGATCTGGGAGAGGATGAGAAAAAAGCCCAAAACAAAACCACCGTTTCGTAGATTGTACACAGCATTTTTATTCTGACATTTTACAGTTTCTCTGAAATGTGGATTTGCGTTCTTAATTTAGCAGAAAGTATAATGCTTAACGTGAAATATTTCTTTTACATAGTTAAAAATCTTGATGATAAATACCTTCAGAATTTATATTAGAGCAATAATGTATTCTGTTTAGACTTAAAACTATTTTTTGTTAAAATGCAAATGGTTACCAAGATTTTAAACTGAATAGGGTGTATACATAGAAATATGTAGGTATGTAAGATACACTCAGGCAGTGACCAAAGTCAGACATGTCAGAGGATAAGGTAAAATATTTGATGTGGACTAAATTACGTATTTACTTTTGTGGCTATTAGGTAATTTCCAGACACATACTGAAAGCATAAATATCCATGATTCACTTAAATATGCAGCATCATAATATGCAGATATGTGTGAGATAAATATTCTTAAATAGATATGTAAGGGAGATCCCTGATATGTATAATTCTTTTTACAGCTGGCCAGGTTGATTTGCAGGTGCTGGCAGACAGGTTGTGACCAGCATTGTTGCTTTAAGATACAATTTCCTTTAGAGGGAGCCAGCATTTCAGAAATGGGGATGTGATGAAAACCCAACGAAACAAACTCCAAGAAAAAGAAAGAAAATCAGAAGAGTGATTGAAATGAAACAATGTGCTACTTTATTTATCAGGTATCATACCCTATGGACCAAATCCCGGCCTTCTTACATGGGTTTAGCATATTTTTTCCATCAGGAAAAGTAAATGTGACTTTTGCTATTGACTGCAGCAGTGCTGGGTTTTGTGCTGGTTTTGTGTGACCCAGAGGTAAAGTTAACCTTAAAGGTTTTTTCCACATCAAGGGACATCATATGTAATTTCCTGAACATGAGAAGATGTTATTGAATTATAGCAGCTGTCTCCAGGAAGGAAAAGGTGCAGCAGGCTCATTTTGCTTCCTTCCATCCCACACATCTCTACGCAGGAGACGGATCATGTTTTAAGGGAGGGTTTCATCAAGTGACCTTGTATAAGCAGATTTTCCTCATGAAACTATTTAATGAAGTCCTCCAAAACACATTTTCTGTTTTAACCAACACTACAAGTCCTTCCCTATGTGCACTAGCATCTCAATATTAGAATTGATGCTAAAAATTCAGATGCCATTAGTGAAAAGAGTATCCTTTTACAGAATTCAGGTTATATTTGGTTTTGCAGTGAATTTATGATCCGCTGAAAACTTTTCTTCTACGTTCTTTAAAAAAAGTTAAATACTTGTTTTCTATGTACAGTCAATGATTTTAAGCAAAAAATATCTGTAAAAAAGCAATGTATTGACTGTAAAGTCTGATACAGCTCTGGCATTGTTTGTCAGCACTCCTGGTTTGTTTCTGATGAATTGGTAGCACAGACAGTGAAAGGCAGAAGTAAGAATTTGTAGTATTTTCAAAGTATTCATAGAATTATCAAAACATTTCACTGCAATAGTTGATATTTGCAACACCTATGTAGGGTAGGAATGTAAATAGTTTTCCTGTCACGATTACCTTTTTCTGCAGAGGTTAAAATAGAGATAAAGCTGACTTGCATCACATGGCAAATTCTGTGATAGTTCTCTGTGCTGCATTGTCTCTCAAAAGCTTTTACAGAGTGGAAGCTGAATAAGGGTTGATTGATATTGCTAATAAAAAGGTTGTGATTCTTTATTGATTACACATGGTAAACATTTTACCACTCTTTTTTTTCCTTTTCTTTTTCATGGTATAACTCATAAGCATCCAGAAGATCCAAGAAGAAAGCAAACATCCACTGGAGCTAATAAAATGATAGGCTACAGTTTAGCATTATGTTTAATATTGTGTATAATTGAAGCCTATGAATAATCCCATTAATTGGAGTTGAATTACTCACAATCCCATAAAGCTGCATTTGCTTAATTAAATTGTTGAATTGGAGCCATAACCTTCAAGCATTACTTCCACTTTAAGGAGAAATAGGAACACAGGAAACTAAAATTTGACTTAATCCCTCATTGCAGTCAGTCTAGGTTCCTGAACAGAATGTAATTCTCATATTAAATTGAATAGTAAAATAATGAATGATTTTTAGGACTGAGCCACAGTGCTTAATCTTCCTTTCCACAAAAAATTTAAGAGAATTCACCAAAACTTCAATAGCAGAGTTGTTAAAGAAACAAAAGATTGGGAAAGCATCTGTGAATAGCAAAAAGTAAAAGGTTTATGTTAGGATAAATTTTGAAAATAATAACATCAGTTCAGCTTTAGAAAAAAAGTAGCGAAAAGGCTGCAAAACATGAGAAAGCTTTTCAAGTTATTAAGGATAGAAAGTAGAGGATTTACTTGCTAATTATAAACGTTTCTTCACCGCTGATCCAAACTCTCACAAAGTCTCCATATGTCTTATTGTAGTAGTTGCAGGCATTCCCTACTCCCATCCAGAGAAATCTGCCATGAGAGATGAGGGGCCCGATTCCCATGCAGTATCCTGGCCCTAAGGAACACGGGAAGAAAGGTTTGGTCTCAGCTGGCAAGAAAATATCCCCGAGCATCACCCTCTTGAAAGGAGCCTTTTAACGTGGCAGTCACAGGCTGCACTGGGCAGTTCACACAAACAATCCTGTTCTGAAACTGCCTGAGGAACTTTGCACCTACATTGGTGAAGTCTCCCTTAATATTTGTGGAAGTCTGGAGTGCTTTCAGTGACAGTCACTGCTTCCTTGTCCAACCTCCAGCTGCTCTTTTTAAAGATATGTTTGGAGGGACAACAGTTAGAAAGAAGAAATGATCTAGAAAAGATGCGTGTGATATATTAATTTGTGATTTTAACAAATCCCTTGTGTGATCTTGACTGAATTTTGTTTAGAAGTGTCACAGTAACACCTACAAAAGTCAGTGTCCTTTTGGTTTGATTAAATGTAGTTGTTATATTTCTTTTAAAGTCACTTAAACTAAAGCGAGAAAACAGATATTTAAAGGAAAGAGTACTGTTGTGAACTTATGAAAACATGCTGAAGTAAGAGCTAAGAACGTACTAATAAGCATTTAATCAACAAAGTTCTCAACTAAATCATTCCACTGTAATTCAGCAACAAATTTCTCTCTTACAACAAAAAGGACAAAGTGGAGACAGCAAGAGAAAATTTGCCCCTAATTACCTTTAAAAGGAAGTTTCCTTCTTCAGGGAAAGCTATATTTGCCCCTTTGGTCTGTAAAATATGAATCTGACTCCATAAAAAACCTCAAGTACTTACTCAAGTTTGTATACTGTTTAAAAATTTTAAAAGTTGCTTATGGTTTCAACTTTTGCTAATAGGCATTACAAGACCCCAGATTATTTAAATACCTGAAAACTTAAAGCATATTAACTTAATTCTATCTTCTTGTAGATACAATGAAACATTCAAATAGAATGCACAACCTTCCCTGAATACTTTCTCCTTGAAGGGTCTTTGCTAAGGGTCTTTTCTCAGAATTTGAATCAGGAGTCACTGATCTGGTTTAGGGTTATTCCTGTCAAACACCTTCAGGAGATGTGTGCACTGTTCTCATTCATGCAGAAGGTCATTGCATTACATCTGATGAAAAATAAGCTGACTCAGGGATTTCTACCATGAGCCCCCAAAACATCACAGAAGGGAAAGGGAAGCCATTTGATGTTGTTCTGTTCTGGAGGGTCTTCAGTGCTAAACATGGAGAAAAAAATTGAGAATCTACTAAAATCTGAATAATTTCCTGGATAATAATTTTTATAGTAAAGACAATTTAGAAAGATTTAAACTTTAAAACATGTAAAAACTAATTTATAACGCACATGAAAATGTGAACAACTACAGTTTGTAAAATGTTATTATATCTTTCTAGCATACACACAATAAAGGTGAAAACTAAATGTCATATACTTATATGGTCAAGCCAGAGTTACTATGGAAGCTCTGAGGTTAGAATGAGCCTGACTTCTTTTATCAGTTACTTTAAAAATTTGTATTATTTAAACTGGCTCATAATAAATTTTGTTGTCATACAATCATTATTCACCATTACTTTCTCACTTAAATTTGAGAAACAAACAAAAATTACTCTGACAGCTTTTAGGTGGCACTAGAGCTAAAGTTAATTTACCTGGTATCGATGAAGTTTCTTCATGATTCCATATTAGAAACAGAAAGCACATGAGAAGGAGTATGGGCACTGTGGCCACTGGCATCGTATCTTGTACAAGGCTGGTGATGTTGTAGTGCATTGGATTCAGAGTTTCCAGGACCATCTTTTCCAAGAGATTCTGCTTTGCTTTAGAGAGAGACGGGAAAGAGGCAGAGGTTGTCAACGCTCAGATGTGTTCAGTTTTAGTAGGTACCTCTCAATCCCTTTGTAGTTCTTATAAATGAGCAAATTAGCTCTTGACGAAGCTTTATTTTATAACGAGAGTGACTGCTGGGACTGCTTGCCAGGACAGGCTTCATCCCCAGCCCAAGCAGACATGCAGCAGACACTCTTTTTGCTTGGGAATAACAAAGATTTTCTGACCTTGATGTTGAAGCATAGTTTTGGATACTTTGGCTGACAGACCTTTTATCTCTGATATTGACTTGGCTGGCCAATACTGAGGTTCACTCCTCTCAAATTTCTAACCAAAACACAAGAAATTAAACTTTCAGCACATGTGGAAGCACTGAATGAGTTCACTTGCAAGTTTTTGCCTCTGTTGCTTAGCTGTTCCTATTCTTGTAGGCCTGTAGTGCCAGAGTTCTTGAATTTACGGAATAACTATGGTAGTTTTTAATGATGCAGATAAACCTCATGTTTTTGTTTGAAACACTTATTACATGTTGTGGGGTGGATTTTTTATTTGGTTTTGTTTTGGTGTGGTTTTTTTGTTTGTTGGGGGTTTTTTGTCAACCTTTGAGTGTAATGTGATGTATTGCATTTCTTCATAGTTCATCTGCTAAGTACTTTGAAAAATATAGTATATGCCACAACAAACAGGATCATAGATTATCTGTCACCGTATTTTTCCTCAGGCAGTAACCAGCACTTGGCACAGGGAAGAAAATCCAAGAAAATGGACAGGTCTGTTATGCATAGAGGGAGCAGAAGGATTCATTCCAAGTTGCTTTGCATCTTTTTGACTTAAATCAAAAAATATAAGAGGTAATTGTACCTGATAAGGAAGATGTTATTCTGTGGGTGAGAACTCGTAAAGACAGAATACTGCTTGCATCTGCCCAGTATTTTATTAATAAAACAGCTTCTGAATCTACCCTGGCAAGAACAGATTTCTTTTGTTTCTTTCTGCAACTATATTTCAAAATTGAAGGATTATATTTACTTAACAGGAAGCTTTTTGATACAGTTTACTTTCAGCAAGTGCTTTCTTGTTTGTCTTGTGCTTTGGTCTCACATTGCAAAAACGATTACACTTGCTTTGTAGTGATTATCCCTGCTATAATTACATTAAACTAAGCCAAGAATGTGAGAGATGTTTTCTAGATAGTGAGGAGACTGTTTATGGTCAAAGCAGACAATGTACTGAGTACAGGCAAAACTCTGGGGAGGGGAGCAAACAGTGGCTTGAAACCTGCAGGTGAATGCCCTGCTCCAGTGTTTTGGCTGATTGCTGTGATCCAAAATTACCAATCTACCAGATGACCTTTTAGAAATATCATGGTATTCCAATATATAGCACTACTGCTCTTCTGGGAGTGTTCATGTACATCTTGTACACATCCAGCTGTTATGCTGTCTTGCATGTTGTGAACAAAAAGGTTTTGTAATCAAAAGTATTTAAGTATTTTTTATCGTGTTATGGTGTTTATTAGTTTAGATTTCCTTGAATGCTATTTGTTATCACAAAAAAAAGCACGCCTGCAGGAATATGTAAATACTTTTATCACCTTCAGTCCCTTTCCCTAATATGAGCTTACAGCATTATAGAAGGAAATAACTGCACTTAAGGCACAGAATTTCACTTTTTTGTTGTTTTTTCTCTGGATCCCCTTCATCTTTGTACTCCATTGACACGGATGGGCTCTGATGTGCGTTGTTTTTTTGTTTTGGTTTTTTTTTCATTTCCAAGAGCCTGTTGTGTGTACAGTAGTTTCTCTGCCTCCTGTTCCCTACGAAGAGAAGTCTGTAGTTGGTTGTGCATTTGGGTGCTATGAAATAAACCAATTTCATTCCTCCAAATGTGCATCTGTCAATATTCTATCCGTAGGTGGAGCCCTGCCAGAGGTCAAGGCCCTGATATGTTTGCATGGTGTACTTTGCAAGCATGAGACTCCCCCTTTTGTTTTCTGAAAATCAACCCTGAGTTTTGATCTTGCTCAGTTCTTAGTTATTCACAGCTGAAGCTTATCTTTGTTTTGACAGAGACATGGAGGCAGGTTTCTGTCTTTTCAAAACATACTGATAGGAATGGATTGAGTTTTAGGTTCTAGATTGTCCCAACTTCATCATTTTAGTAAAAGAATTTTTCTTTTTTCTGTGGTATGTCCAATACATCAGTGTGCACCTTGCTGTTACATTTATTGAAGTTTTATATCCTGGATTGTGCTCTCATGTAGATAAAAGAATTAAAGGCAATGAATTAAATTTGATTCCTTTTTATACTCTCGACATAATCTTATTTTTAGTCAAAGTGACTTCTCAAGGTCTTAAAACAAATAGTTTACATTTCCTGTATTGAGAAGTTCTTTGCTTCATTTCTGTGAGTATGATCCAAGCAGAGTTTCAGGGTTTGCATTTGAACTGCCTTTTTTTTTTTTATTTCAGAAGTAAATTGGATCAGGAAAAATTCATTTAAATATATTTCAACTGAACTGCTTGAAGTAAATTGGATCAGGAAAAATTCATTTAAATATATTTCAACTGAACTGCTTGTCCTACTTGTACCCGTTGTATTTTTTAGGAATTGTCCATGAGGCAAGTCACTCCTAATAAAAGCTCAGCCAAACAAATTTTTATAGTAAGTAGTCACTGAATAGACTGAAAAAGTTTAGAAATGGAGCAAAAGTAGAGTGCCCATTGTGCAGGAAAGAAGTTTTCACTACTCTTGCTAATTTTGTGTTGAAATCTTCTATAGGTCATTTCCTTTCCTCGCAGCTGGTAGATGTGTGTGTCAGATCAGAAGGGTTTATTGGTTCAGATTGTTACTTATATGGTAGAAGAAGGATGGGGCAAAAAGAAAAGCTTTTAAAATCCCACCATTGAGTGTGGGAAAAGAGATTTATAATAAGAAAGTTCTTCAGTGACAAAATAGATGATTGCCTGTCTGCCCTGAGAGTACTCATGGACCTTAACAGCTGGGAAACCATCTGCCAGCAGAGGGCCCTTTGGATTACTGATTTTTAAGTCTTGACTATAAAACCCTGGGAGAATGTAGGTTCTGTTATTGCTAAAGGTGATATGAGGAATAGTGACAAGGTCCACAGTAAAGAGAAAAGCCCATATATCTAAGGGACAGATGTGTTGACTCCTCTTATTCCACTTAGAGCTTTGTACTTAATGACTCTGTCAGTAAAAGAGCAAATTCATAGAATCATATTATAGAATTGGAGCTGAAAATCTCTGATAATTTTGAGAAGGAGGAGATCATACAAGTGTTGAAGAGCCATTCTTGTGTCCTGGAGTTCTTTCCTTTGTAGTGGTTCATCTGTCAGGAGAGACATGGAGAAAAAAAAAAAATCTGCTCCTTTTTATAAATTCCCAAATATTGGTGACCAGTATTAGCAGCATCTGGAGCAACTGATCTAGGTTTAAACAGTTTGGAAAATAGACTTATTTCACACAATAATAATAATAATAATAAATGTTGGCTTATATAAACCCAGTAATTCTTTATTTTTCCCAATCAAATGGGGGATTTTTGGGTGGAAGTAGCTCATGGTGTGATGATGGGCTCATACACACCAGCTTTTAATGGGGATTCAAATGACAAAACCTGTCTAGATGTATATTGAACTCCCATGAAATGTGTACAATGTAGAAAGTGGATCATCATCAACTGTTTTGTTTTACAGATCTGCTCCCCTTTTACCACTGTGTTTGCCAATGTTGATACAGGAAAACAGTACCTTTGAAAAATTAGTTGAGTTTAATTAGTTCTAGGCATATAAGTATCTTGCTGTATTGGGATTATAACACTTATCACAGGATGAGAACTGTCTGGTTCTTGGCTGCATGTCAGACCTCTTCCATAGAGCTCATACTGAAGGAGTTTCATACAATTACTTGTAAATTGCCTTTAAATTGTGGATTTTATTGCAAAGTCAGAAATTCTTTTCCCACCTGTTGAATATGTGGAACTATTGCAAAATTTGTTGCATTTGCATTGAATCTGTTATAAGAACAATTTTAAAAAGTCAAATAATCTATGGGGGTTTTTTGTGTGGTTACATTCCTTTTAAAGGATTAATTTGAAGTGGATAATTATCATCAGGTGTAAAACATATGTCACATCCTTGATAGAATGATTGTCTTGCCTTGAAAGTCTGTGGGGTTTTATGCTAAGAACACCTCAGAAGCCTTTTCTAAACTTAAGAGTGCTTACCATTCCTTATAAACTGAGAAGTAGAATTACTCTGTAAGCATCAGATTGCATGTTTGTTTGCTACCTGGTATTCTGTGGTCTCTTCTAATGCTGTAATTCTCTCAGCATGCAATGGGGATGTCACAGGGAGCTTTCCATCACAATTTATTGACTATCTGATATTGCATTATGCTTGTGATGTTTTTTGTCTTGGATTTGTAATATTTTTTCTTAATTATTTTTCACTTGCTTTGAATCTGTGTTTTAGTGACCTGATCCTTTGCTCCAGGTGGCATCTGTCACATTATATATGGTTTCATTTGCAAGCACAACGTGCAGAGCAGCCTTTTGAAAATTAGGTGTTTATATTACTCTGTTTCTGAAAGCACTCTGGCTTGTAGTTTAGGTCTATTTTCTACTTTTAACTCAGTCTTCTGCAACTCAAAGGAAAGATAAATATGGTAAAATGTGAAAATTAGGGAATAAATCTCTTTTTCAACCATTTCTAGAGTTTGAGTCAGTGGGTTGGAATTTGTGTAGTTGTGGAGCTCTATCACATCTAATTACTATGGAAATGTATTCTAGCAGTGTTGAATGGTTATTATAGCCTTGTAGAATAATCCTGTGCCACTTGATTACTATGAAATCTAATCTAAATAGTACTTACAAATTTATCTGTTGTTTAGGTTAGAGGAGGAGGAGGAGGAGGGAAAGAAGAGGTGGCAGCTTTCAGCAGAAGCTTGGAGGTGGGGATTTAGTAATGATTATCCTGGTGATCTAAAGGGGCTCTTGGCAAGTGAAGGAGGAGGTGGGAGCCTAATGTTGTGTCAGAGGGCAAGTGAAACAAAAATGCAGAACATGTCCATGGTTTTGTGGTGTTGAAAAAACGTCTGTACCATGAGATAAGAAAGATTGTTACGTTTGATGCCTCTGCTGATTTGGAATTGTGGTTTTCTTCACTTTAGTGAGCCTTCTTGTGACAGCGTTACTCTGTCTCTCAGCTGACCAGGATCTATCCCTAGAGGATGCTTCTCTGAGTTTTTAAGTTCTGTCAGCTGCCTTTAGTAGCACTTATGAAGTGCTGCTGCATTGTTACATGGTGGTGGTGGCTACAACTGTATCTGCTTCAGTGTTCAAAACACTTGATTTCTTCTCACCCCTCTGACTCCGAGTGCACAGTGAGTTTCAAGGTGCAGAGAAATTTGGAGTTGCAGAACTGTTGTAAACATTGACACTCCTGTTGTCTGGAGTCAGTTGGGTCATTAAGTTTTCTCAGCACCACTTGTACTATCACGTGAGTGGGACTTCACTGGTCGATGCAGAATAAACTCTTTGCCAGGGAAACAAATACATCAAAAGTGTAAGACTCCATTTGAATATTACTATTTGTTTGGATAACTGTAGTAAAGGCAGTGCCTCTTTTTTTGTGATTTACATAATGGTTGATGTGTGATTTGTAAAAATCACCTGCCAGTTTTAGTGCCTTTCACAAGAAGTTTCATTGCTGCTTAGAAACTACCATAAGGTCCATGAAAAGTTTTATCTACATTAGATGGTAAAGGGGTTTCATTTGAAACATTCCATCTCCTGAAGCAGCACAGGTGTGTCAGTGCTTGTGAGCCTCAGAGAGAGCTGTGGAGGTAAGCAAACTTCTGCAGTATTGGTAAGACTGGATTTTACTGCCTGTCTACCTCAAAGTTTCCTTAGAACACCATAAGATCTAATTAACTCAAAACTAACCAGTTGTGGAAAGAAATTTCTCTCTAATCTGCTTTTTATCAGACACCCTTGTTGTGACCATGGCAAAGCAGACCTGTATGAGGAGGGTCTTCTGTATGTGGCTGCTACCAGTTTCTGTTGCTAGTGGGTAGGTGGTTTTGTTTCTGATTTATCAGGTAAAAGGCAGCTCCCTCTACCATAATTATGTCTCTGCTATTGTACTTTTATTGCTAGCAAATACCTTGATCAATTGAAGCAAAAATTTAATTGACACAGAAGGGATGACTCTCTAAGAAATATAAATTAATTTTTTCAAGTATTATGTAAGATATTTAATATCAATTATTCTATCAAAGTATGTAAATTGATTCTGAAGAAAATTTTGTCTGGATATTTGAAAAAGCAAGACTAAGGAAGAATGCATGACTACTCTCTAACCATTCTTCCTGCAAATGACTTCATTAACCAGAAATAATTGTTAACTAAGATATAGTAGCTGAAAGAAAGACAACACTTTTCTACAGCAAGCACCAACTGAGAGAGATCAAGCTATGATAGAATAAAAAACTTCTCCAAGTCAGTTCCAGACTTGTTTTACATGATGACCTTTTTTTGACCTCAATTACAATCCATTTTTTCCCTGCTGTGATAATGATGCTTGGAAATGTTGGCTTGCCCAAATTCACTCACTTTCCAACCAGTTCTACATTGCTGTACAGCAACAGCTGCCAGTGTCCATCCCATGATATGTATTCTACCTTAACTTTGTCGTGATACACATCAACAAAATCTACTTGAGAGTCAAAAGAATTAAAACAGAGACCACAGAAACAGTGAACAGGTTTGGGTTTTTAATCGGGGAGCTTGCATCTAAAAAAACTAAAGTGATTTAGTATTTCTTATTGTAATATAAACAGTTTGAAAGGTTGAATGAAGTTAACACTTTCTAAGGATGACTATTCTGCAAGAACATTGTGCTATTTTTTCTTAAAATAAAACTTTGTAGAATACTTACAAAATACATAACACATTACTGTTGTCTTAATACCAAGAATTTGGCTGAAGACCTGCAGATTTTCTACTAAAAAAAATAAATCTCTCTTTAAATAGTGACAGCATGTAATTTACACAAAGATAATTACAGTAACTCAGATTAAAGCAGCTCCAGAAGGTGCACTTCCCACTCAGAAGCAAAATAAAAAACAATTTATGTACTGTCCCACTCATACTGTTTGAAGAAAAATGCTGTAATATGAATTGAAAATTTACCTGTGTCTTCTTGTTACTTCTGGATTTTTACCGGTGGAGAGTGCTATCCTTGTCACTGATGTGCTCCTTTTAAAGATCTGAATAGGTTTTCTGGTGATCACTCTCTGTAGCATCTTTTATGCAGGTGCTTCTTGTTGCTAAGAGATCAGTTGCTTAGAGATGGAAGTTTGTTTATTGTAATAGATCAGGGGCTGTTGCTTTGAAAGGAAAATTTTGTAATTTTACCTCTACATCTCAATGTATCTGCTGCAAAGTAGCCAGTGACAGAGACACACATGCCTAATGCTGATGAGAACTGTGACTGGAGAGTAAAACACAAAAGTAAACAAAGTTTATAATTACGTTTGTTGCCTCTGAACAAGGAAAGAGATTTGTCATTTAACTGGAGGTGCAACTAGCAGAAATTATATTAATTCTTTGCTTAGCATATTTAAATGTATTTTTGATTTCCAACAGGAAGGAAGTCCAAAAGTTTTATGCTAAAATTGGGATGCATAAAGTTGTCAATAACGTTGTAAGATATAATCCTGCACTGACACAGGAAAGGAATAATTGACTATCCTTTTGTGCTCTTTCCTTTATGTTCCCAGTTGGTTTGATAATATAGTCATTCAGAATGACTATATATATAATGGCCACTAAACTAATAATGACTGAACTGTAGTCATTCAGAGTGACTAATGACTAAACTAAAGGTTGTTTGCTTTGTGATGCTTCTTTTTTTTTTTTGCTCTAGCTTTGGGCAACTAACAAACTTAACTTACTGAAATCCAATTATTTCCAAGAACTGCACTAAATGATTACAGGAAACATTAAAGTAATGACCATAGGAAAAGGTGTTGATGTTATTAAAAGAGGAGACTAACACAGAAGCATGAATAAGGTACTTGTGCCTGTTACTCACTGATCTGAAGCACCAAGAGAAGTCCAAATTGTTTCAATGTCTGTTATGGGAAATCCTTAGCAGGCTCAGATGCCTCTTCCATAAATTTACTCCTATGAGTCCAAACAGACTGTTTTGTAAAATAGGTCAAAATCATCTTTTTTTTTTTGCTTAGTACTCTCAAGTTTAGAAAATTGAGTCCCTCAATTCTGTTTTCAGCAAGGCTGTGTTACATCCTCTGGCAGTAAGACACTGTGCATCCTTGTCTCTCACTGTCAGGACACAAATGTAAAAGATTTCTGTAAAATGTTTTCATTCTTCTTTTTCTGAATTCACTCAAGGCTTTAGCATTAGCATGTAAAAAGAATGAATGAAACAAATTAGAACAGTGTTAATAAGAAAACCCATCTAATGGGGAAAAGGGTCTTACATTTAGGGAACTATGACCTCACTTGGAGCAGAAGGTATTTAAGGGTTATGTACAATAGTTCTAGTGATGGAATATTTTTAACTTGGGGAAGGATGGAAGAGTCCTAGAATTTTATTGAATGTGAAATCTCTTTTGAGAAGCCTTTCTTTAATTAATAAAATTAATTAATTAAATAAGTTTGGGGAGAAAAAGGACTGAATTCATGCAGAAATTCTTGTGGCATTACTGCAACCCTGCTGAGGAGACACAGCTTACACAACCACAAGCCAACGTAATTTCAATTTGACAATTGAACTCTTGTTCCTTTTCCATGTGCACACACTCTTCCATATCTATTTATCATGCAGGGATTTGTTTACAGTACAAGCAAAAATGGGCAGAACTTCAATTCTATTGTGTCCTGTATTTAGACACAGTAATAGTTGAAACCTGTTGCATAGTATCTGATATTCTGAAAGTGTTAAAATTACTTTATTTCAAAAAGAGATGATAGTTGGTTTTAAGTTTTAAGCCTACCTAAATGTTTAGGGCGAAGTCTTGCATTAATATTTTTTTTGTTTTTCCAAGTCACAACTGTATGTTTTTTTCTGCTTGTAGACTGGGGGTATTTACATTCTGCAGGAGCTCAGTGTTGAGGCTGATTTATGTCCATTTCTCAGTTTGTTTCTTTTCAGTTGTTAGTCTGGACAAACCATGAAGGATCAATTCTGAAGCAGATGGGTAATTGTGTCACGGATACCAAACTAAGAAAGCTTTGTACAGCAGTATAAGAAAGCCACCACAGAAGGTTTCCAGCTCTTTCCCATGGTTTGGAACTCTTTTATGGCATTTAATGTTGCTGTGGTTGGAGCTGGTGAGAGGAATAACAGCTTGTGTTGAACTTTCTGTGACGGTTTTCTTGTCGTGTTTTTCCTTTGTGTTCCCCACATATTTTTATCAAAAGCCAAACACATCATTGTGTTTATGTTCTCTCTAGGAAGGATATAAAGGAAGCTAAGATGCTTCAAATGCTTGTGTGTGCAGCCATCCCTCAGTGACTTTGGGAATGGTGTGTTGTTTTATAGGTGTTGGGTCAGGCTGGAGCATTAGAAAGTAACATGGCTATTGGTAAAAGAGCTCTCTGAGGCATTACTTTCATTATTGCCAAATTGCAATTAAAACAAATAACAGCTTTATTTGGAAGCACCTATATCCTTAGATATTCTTTATTATCCTTAGGTAGTCCTTATTACTGTATATATTATTACACTTGGTAACACTAAATTACTTAAGTACTCATGTTAGTTTTAAAAGCCTCACCATGATAAGTTTTGTAAAATAAGTTGATATAAGGAATGTGAAACCAATTTCTTTCTTTGTCAGCAAGTGTTGCTTGAGGTTTAGGGAGACCAAGAACAGCCAGTTTCTCACACAAACTCATTTTTATTCCTTGCTCCATCATAGTTTATTTAGTCAAAAGTACATTTCTAAAATGAAGAATCTGGTACAGTTTTTGTTGGAGCTCCTTCTTCTGACAGTGTTATTTATCTGCTTACTGATATAAAGAATTTGTGATTCAGAGGTAAGAAGCCAATTGAGTTGGTCATGAAATAGTCACAAAATGGGTTTAATAATGTGAAAATGTTTGTTTATTGTTAAACTGTGTTTGCCAAGACTGACTTCTGTGGGATATATCTTTAAATCAAATACTATTTCTGTATAACAGAGAAAATGTATCTAAGTTCTTTCATGTCAAAGAATTCCTGGAACTTTGCATAATGCAACCAGAATGTTTGGACTTGTTGTTCACTACAAAGGTCTATGGCTGAATGCTACAAATTCTTCAGAGCCTGAGTAGGCATTCACTGAATTAACAAAGTTGTTTTTTATACCATTAAAAAAAATAAAGCAGGATTTTTTTTGCTCTTCATAGTTGAGCTGAAGGGTACTCTGTAGGAACCCTGTGGCTTATATGATGAATTGATTAGAGTTCTGTTTTAGTAATAAGACTTGAATCTCACCCATTAACTAGGTAGGAGGAAAATAACTTCAATTAAATCAGTAGAAATTAAATCACTGGTGTAAGAATCATTATTGTGAAACTAGTAGGATGGGATCAGGCTCAGATCTTAATTCTTTTTATGTCCTGGTGGTTTCACTGCAGTCTTGAGGGTATGAGAGAAATGCCTGCCTTTCTCCAAGGATGGAGAGCCGCTGGTAAATCTGTCCCTAATATACTCCATGTTGTTTTAGGATTAAAGGAAACAAAGACATCTGTATGAACACAGACTGCCAGCACAAGGTCATGCTAAAGATCCATTTAGCTTGGTGATCCATCTTGGATATTGGCCAAAACCAGATGCCAAGTGGGGGGTGTAAACAGTGGAAAAATGTGTATACTGTCCTCTCTGTGCCTTCCCTTCCCTACATAAAGCTACAGGAATTTGAAGTGACACTCTCAGCCACCCCTGTGCTTGCAATAATGGCCACCTGTCTTTTCAAGGAACTTGAAGAAAGATACTGTAGTAATTTAACCAGACATTTTACTCCTACTGTTTCTTTTAACCTCCCATATGTGCTGTTTTCTGTTCCTCTTAACAAGTCAGTTGTCAAGTACTAAGAGAGCTGAGACTACTGCAAGTATCTGTCTTCAAATAATTTCTGTGCTACTTTATAATTTGGAAGTGTGCATCAGCCATGGGAACAGCTAATGTTCAAACTGTCAGGGTCTTGAACTGATGAGCAAAATTGTCCAACAAAACATACACTGTATATGTAAAATCCTATAAATCCCTTAAAATTGTATCAGTGAACTGCTTGCAATTTTTGCTTGTTTTGAGTCTGTTTCAGCCCACTGTTAAAGTAGTAAGAACTAGTGAAGTACAGCAGAATGTTTGCAGGCAATCTGCTTTTAGCCATTGTCTTCATGACTTGCAGCAGTGCCTTGGTGGATGCCTGAGTGCTGCTTCTGAGCAGCTCCTTCACTTGGCCAGCATCCAGTGCCCTCTGAAACCTGCTCATATCTCCTCCATCAGTGTTTCTGTGAGTTACTCTTTCATACATTCACAAGAATATATCTATTCATTGCCATAAATTCACCCGTTCAAAGAACAGTGTGTACACAGCCAGGTGTATTTTGTGTACATGGGCAGGTGTATTTTGAGGGATTTAGTAGCACACAGTATTGGGAATCACTCATTTCACATTTTGTGCTCGCATTTTTCTTTTGCAGAGTCTTGTAAGGAGCTGGCCTGTTTAGCTTTTCTAACCTTACACTCAATGCAGAGATGATCTTCTTTTTGACTCCCCAGCAAAATTTTCTTAATGCAAACTAGAGTTTGGCTTCTCTAATGTAATTTTAAAAAGATCCCCTAGGTACTCTTATATCAATGTAGTTGGTTGAATCCATTTATACTGCCCACATTTTATCTTTTATGCCCACCTTCAGGAGGGGATCTATATTGCTTGCAGTTCTAACACCAGCCTGATTTGGCAACTGTTTCACAGATTTTCACAATTTGCTTTCTAGCTTATCGTTCAAACCCCAAAACTTTAGAGGGTGTTGGAACGTGTGGATGCTCAACATCTGGAATGTCACACTCATCTAAGTTTCAGTAAAGTACTGTTATAACTTCAGCTGTTATTCTAGATGTTAAAAGAAAGAAAAACATCAGGAGAAGCTCCTCACACTGCCAGGTACAAACCAGTCAATAAGTGCCTCTTGAAATTCTTTCTGCCTGTACTGCCTGGAGATAGGTACAATTCTTCAGACAGTGTCACTTTTGGGTACTTGGGGTTTGGTGTTTATGCTTTTGTTGGGTTTCTTTGGTTGCACCTGTTGCTGATGGAAGGCGCTTTATAAAGGATGTTCTGTGTGGGCTTGAACAATCAAAAAGATCTCTGCTGTAACTTCTTTTTTTCTGGAACAAAGGCAGGCAAAACTGTAAGAGGTATGACTGAATGCAGCCTCTTAATTCATGTACATGTGTTTTTATTTTCTTAAAATCAGGTCTCACATGATGTTGGTGTTCTCTGTGCTTCATTACAACCATTCTTTCCCTGAATCATACATTTGTGTGTAGGTGCACAGGAGTCAGTGGGCTACTTCAGCTTGGCTTTTGAGGGTAATTGTCACACCAAACCTGTAAGGAAGGATCTCCTAGTCTTAGGTAAGGAAGCTCTAACCTTGAGATGTGTCCCTGCTCAAGGGGAGACTCACTTGGAGTGTAGTCCAGTTGCAAATTAGAGAAAGCTTGAATTGGGCTCATCCAAAGATCTGTCCTTAGCAGAAGGTCTCTCTGTCTTGAGGAGCAGCCTTGAGAAGCATCCCAGCTCAAGGGGAGATCCCTGCCATTCAGCCAGGCCTATATTTATGGAATAAAGTGTTTGGCTCATAGTCAAATTGCTCACAGTGGAAAGGTGTGCGTGGGACTCCTTATACCCACAGCTTGCTTTGTTTCTTGACAATGAGTCTTGGAAAAGCCACCTCCATTCATGTGTAGATGTGCACTGATGCTCCCTGGGTCACTCCCCTCCTTTGTGGGTTTGCTGGAGGAGATCTGGGTCCAGCTTTGGTTCAGGTCTTTACCTCCTTCAGTGCTGGTAACCAAACTGCCTCTTTTTCTTAAGGGGTCAAGTGCATCTGTCCCATTTCCCCCCAAATCATTCTCCTCATTTTGTCCATATCAGATTGATAGAATAGCATTAAAAAACCCAAACAAACAACTCCTAATCAAAGTCAAAATGGAAAGAGTTAACAATATAGATATTTTTCTCCTGTTAGTCTGCCTGCACGAGTTCAAATCTTCAGACTATGGTAGACTACACTTGTTAGTTCAAGAAGTACTACCAATTTTGAAGATGAGGACAGTGTGTTCTTGTCCCAGGCAGAAGCAGCTCTAATGCAGTATTATAGGAACAGGTCACGGATGTGCCATCTAAAACTAACTCTGGATTTATTAAGTGCCTGAGCATCTACACTTTCAGCTTGTTAGCTGGTCAACTTGTCTACAATTTTCCTTCTGAACTGGCATTTCAGCTGGTGAGAAAAAGAGGTGTATAAAGGTTTTTGTCCTTGATGTGCAGGAACTAGTGAGGGCACCTCAGATTTTCTGTTGTTTTCCATGGACATAAGACTAATTTGAGAGCAACTCTTCGGGATGGGATGTGGAGAACTGTGCTTTGAGAGACAACCTGTTCTCTTGTCCTGGAAAAACGTGTGAACTATTCAGAGTGGTTTAGGATGAGTCTTCAGATTGTTACAGGATTCTTTGTCAGTTAAGTACTTTGTTTTTCTCTCTCTTTTTTTTTTTTTGGGTTAGCTCTGCTGCCACAGCTGTGTCTCTGAAAGTCTCATGCAGTGTTCTTTTACCTGGTGTCTGCAATAAAGAGGATATCAAACTTTTACACTTTTAAACTACTTCTCCCATTTTTTCATTTTAATTTATTTGAAATAGTTGGTCAGGTGCTGTCACTACCCTCCTACTGCCTGGGATCATTCCAGATGCAGAAGGAGGCAATGGCTCCACTAAGGTCACTACACTTTCATGTTCTTGTGGGGATTTCAGAAGCTCGAATGCACCTGCTGTATATTGGTACCACTTTTAGAAAAATGCTTCAGTATCCACTTAATTTTCCCAAGCATATTTCTGTTATTTGACTATTATAGAAAGAACATGAGTCCACTGTACTTTTGTTGTTTCACATAGAATTCTTTCTAATGGTATCCAATTCTAATTGGATACATTGTGGGATGTTTCAGGCATTTTTTTTTAACAAGTGCTTTGCATGAAAATTCAAAACAAATATGTTAAACTTCTGCTAAAAGGAAAGTATAGCCAAACCTCTAGTGTATGTAATCCCAGCCAGTCAAAGCTGTACGAGTGCAGAACAGACCATTTTTAGTGCTGAAGGTGCTGTAGGCATTTCCTCAGTAGAATTAAAGCACTAAATACAATATTAAAGTTTCGCTGGGAAAAAAGGTATGTGGCAATCAGATGAAAATACTGCTAACTACTCCTAGTTGTTCTGAATCCTCTAATCTGTTTTTCAAGTGCTGCTCAAGCTCTGAAGTGAAGAGGCTTCAGAGGAGCCTCTTTGCACCTGCTTTTGAATCATCCAAAATGCACTTCTTGCAGGCTTGTGGTGCAACGGGTTTCCAAAATTATTTTCTGTGCACAGGACTCATGATTTATACAAAAGGGTTTTTCAGTAAGTGTTTTTGTATTGCTCAATAATTTTGCCTGTATATCAGACCAAGTTGTGAAGTATTTTGTGGCTTATCAGCTTCTCATAAAATGCTGTGTTTTTTTCCATTTGTGCTGTTTTGGCAAATACAAGAAGCAAATGTTTTGAGATGGACTGCGGAGAAAAAAATACCGTAAGCATTAATGAATCCAACTTAAAGATGAAAATGTTCCTTTAAAATAATTCTCTCTGTGTTGAAATGTATTGATTTAACCTCCTGTGTTATTACGGCTTCACCTTGTACAGGTTGAAAGTCAGTTTTGTAGAAACACACATTATATGTTTAGGCCCTCTCATGTAAGTGATGGAATATTATATCTTCATGCTATACAACATAGTGTGATAATTGTAATCATCTGATGAAGAAGCTGCTGTCAAAACCAAAATGGTTCCTCGTGATTATATAGCAAAACAACCAAAATTGGTCTTCCGTTGTTGAGCTCAGAATTCACAATCCAGAATATATCACAAATACTGTGATCTGTAAAAAAAGTTATTTTTTACTTTAAAGTTACATGGGGAAAGTGGGCTTAATCCAGGTCCTTTCTGATAAACTCTGAAATGCAAACAAAGCAGGATGTATCATAGCCTGCACAGGAAAGACTTCTGAATCACCTGTAATTATCTTTATCAGCTAGTCCTACAATGAAATGTTAACTTGTCCATTACAGAACTGCTTACAATTACTGGTGTGTGTACACAAGTAAAACACAGTGTGTTTTCTAGAAACCTACTTATACCAAGCTAAATTCAAATTGAAGCAGTGCTGAAATTTATTCACCTGAAGACACATGTTTGCAGAAGATTGTCTAAGACAGCGGAAATGGTGCAAAATCCTCCTCAATGTTTGGAGTAATTCAGTTATTTTATTGCCTGAAATGCTCAGAATTAATAGCAGTTCTGAATTAAGCTTTTGTAAATAGTCTCACAGCATCACTGCACAGTGCAGTAATCCACAGCAATAGCTAAGCTCAGTCTGGCAGGGCTGGCAGCTTGGCAGCAGAGTAGCTGTGTTAGTTTGGTGCTCTGCCTGCTGGTCTGTGTTTTTCTTAATGACTTAGATTATAATCTTAGGCTCAGGAGATTCCAGGTCCAGCAGATCTTCTATAAAAACTAGAAAAATAGTTCATCAAAGGCTTGAGTGATAAGCAGCAAAAATCAGGTTAGAGTGTTCTAGACTATGAACGTTCTTTTTTAATGAATAACCAAACCAGTCATTGTGGCTTTGTTTCACATAAATATTTCTATATTAAATAATCCTCATCTCTACTTGTCAGACCTGTAATAATCACTGATCTAAATCTGTAGCATATAAATCATATGCATATGAGCATGAATTTTAAAATTAGTGTCTAAATAGGCAAACTGGGCAGCTTTGCATACTAAATCTTTTTCAGCAGTTAGCTGTGCAAAAACGCTCAACAACCTGCAAATAGTATAAAAAAAGGAATATTAAAAAAAAAAAAATCCTGGGGTTAACCCACAATCAGGCTGCATCTCATCTCAGCTGCAAGAGCAATGGAGTGTGGGGAATCACTGTAGAACTGTCAATTTTTCGTTATTTTTTCTTAGTAGCTGATTTGGCTGGGGAAATGCTACAGTTCTGCCTGACTGCTACACTTCCTTTAGTAACTTCAGCACAGATATCCAGCTTTCCCACCTGAAGGAACTGTAGAATCATGTACAATTGCATTGATATTAAACCTATCCTAACGTTAGTTGTGAACTCTACGTTCAAGTACACTAAATTTTGTGCTCATTTATGTTATGGAGAACAGGCTAAAACCTTTTTCAAGCAATGTGGTGATCTTCTTTTTTTTCCCCCAGCTGTAGTTTGTGGGTGTAACAGGTGACAAGCAGGACATAATCCAAAACTGAGTGGAAAACAGTACAGGAAAACACAATCAAGACTGTTACATGAAAATAGAAATCACTATCTGGTAGTAGTTTAACACCCATTTTACTTTTTTTGCATCATATTTATCCATACAGAGAGACAGTACCGCATCCCATACACTTCCTTTTTTTAAACAAACAGGAAAAACCAAACAAAACCAGAGTGGGACATAATTGTACTAAAGAGGGTTTATTGCAGTATGTGCATATGCCAGTTTATGCGGGAGCAATGCAAAATTTTCAAAGCTACAGTGCAAAAATAACCACACAATAATCAAACTGCAGGAATAGAGGAAACAAATAGAAGGGATAAATATCCAGGGCACTTCTTGTTTGTGAGGCAATTTCTTTTTTTTTTTTTTTTTTTCCCCAAGAAAAAAACCAACCAACAGCAACCTTGATTAAAGGCAAGCAATAAAAAAGAACTTGGGAAGTGTTTCTGAGAGGAAAATGCTTTTTTTAGATCTATTTGTTATTTTTTACATAAGGATCCAAATCTTGATTTAGAAGTAAGAACAAAAGCAGAAGGAGCATGCAGTTATGTACCATAGGGATATAAACTATCAAAGAAGGGAAGTCAAACTACCAATATGTTTCTGAGGATCATATACTCACTTTGCAGTGATTTCCACTAAAGTAATTCCTGAATGGCCTGTTAATTGGCTGTTACATTAGAAAATATAATTACAGTACTTAGGTGGAAATCAACAGAAATTGTGTTGCTGTGTCAGTTGCCTTTGTCCTGTAATTAAGTCCTTAGTTAATAATTTTTTGTTAAACTGTAAGTACATCCATTTTGCATCTTGGTTATTGAGATGCTGAACTAAGACTGGCAACTATAATTATCTCTCTGCTGGTTCTTTTATGGAAACACTGAATAGCACAGCAGAGGTTACAGAGCAAAAAATGTTACCTTTAGTCTAAAAGACCACGTAGCACAAAAGGCTGCAGAGCAGAAAAGTTTGAGCTCAGCTGCCCAGATTTTGCTGTTGTCTCTAATGTAAAATGTACCTATCAGTACCACCTCTTACTGCTCTCAAGGATATTGCTAAATCTGATTATTACATCCAACCTATTCCTCATATAAGAGAGTCTCTGCACCTGCAGAAAGTGTAGATGTTCAGCACCTTTGAGAATGCAGTCCTGTAGCATCCAGCCTGTCATTCACACTCAAAAGCCTCATAAAAATTACTCTTTTCTTGAGACTCCTTCTGAGTTGTTCAGAAAATCAGTGGGGTTTTCTTTTTTGAGTCACGAATTGTGGCATTTCTTATCCTTTTGTGGTATCTTCAGATCTTTCACTGTGGAGACAAGGAACGTATATTCAGACAGCACAATCTGAGATGCTTCTTCCCAGACATGGAATGTGCCAAATTGTTGGCGTGGGCTGCAGCTACAATGCCTGTAAAGGAACTGAGTATTCTGCCAGTGCCCCCTCCATCCTGTATTCCCAGAACAATTTGAATGGTGTGTCACAGCCATGTGCCATTTCGAGATCTGCATAGGCTTGCAAATTTTCTGCTCTGAACATTAAGACATGCACAGCTCTGAAACAAGGGTGCCTGGGGGAAGGGAATATGCCCCTTCCTTCACGTGGAAAAGCCTGAGTGCCTTCCACACCTTCTCCCTAAATAAGGCAAAATATAGAAAATATAGTTTTATGTCTGTACATTCTATTATTGTTACTTGCGCAGCTTTTCTGAAAACTGTGCTTCTAGATAATTTCTAGTTAAAAAACCCTACTTGAAGTTAAAGAGTAATAATAAAAATCTAATATATATTATCTCTTCCTTCTTGCTTTGATTCCTATTTCTGTTGTGTTATGGCTTGAAATGAGACAGTCATTTACAAAATGCATCTGAATAAGGTCTGGTTTAGTATCATGTTTTCCCTGAGTGGTAATAGTTCTATGAATATAGTTTCCTTAACTCTCGACCTATAGGTCTAAACCTTCATTCTGGACTTGCTTTGTTAGCAGTAGAGGAAAAGCAGCCATTTCTAGGATGGAATTCAGCTTGTTCTCAGGCAGAACTCTATATACAATTATCCTTCTTCTTCCAGTCTGGTGTACTGGAGCCACAGAGACATCCACTCTTTCTCCTTGGACAGGATTCTGAACAGTGGAGGATGTAAGAGAGTTTCCATAGTATGCAAACTCCAATTTGTTTTCTTGGAAAACTCCAATTTGTGTTGTTGGAGTACCTCTACCAAAAAATGTTCTTTGTTGTTTTGCATCTCAATACGGAGAAAAATTTGAGTTTGATTATTTGTTTGAAAATGAATATTTAGTATTTAATTCCTGGCTGGGTTTCAGTTCCTTACCGAACTGCAGGATCCTTGGCAAAAAGTGAAGACTGTTTTTCAAGCGTAGCTGTCTGTGGATTTATCCAGTTCTACTCATTGTTTTCAGATTTCAGTGATGATACAAAGATATGATAGATCTGTTGAGCCACTTACCATTTGTGCTGTGTTCTGATCAGTTGCTTTTGTTCCCATACTTTAAATTATGAATGGGTGGTTGCAGCCATGGTGTTTTCATTGGTTTCTTTGCTCCTCGAGTCATCTTTGTCTATGGTACAGCTTTGACTTTTTTCCTAATGTGTGTTGGAGGAATTTTGAGCAGTTTTCTGGGAAAATAGTCTTTAGCTGCCAGTGCCCTAATGATGCATCTTTAAGGCATCTTCCTCCAATGTTATTGAATGTTCATTCAAAGACAATGAAACATTCTGCTGATGCCACTGAATAGTGCTGTTTGTGCTGTACCATAAGCAGATATCTATGGGTTTTATTCTGAACTTTAAACACCAACTTGGCTTACCTAGTAAGAAAAACTTTTTCATTGGGTCTTAATTTATGATTTATCTTAAGACTGGATATTCCGAAATAACAGCTGGTATATCTTTTGCTCTGCATAAACTTGTTTACTCTTGCAACTCTGTATTGAGTAGGAATTTCCTGAAATCAGAGGTAATTCTTAAGCTGTCTTTTGTTGATTCCTTGAGGACCTTTATGTCCTTATACCACTGGAAAACATGTTAAGGAGTTGGGGCATAACTCCAGTTTTTCCAGATAGTAATAATCAAGCATTATCTAGCAATTCCAACTCTTTTCAAGCAGAATTTTTATTTGTCTGTGAAGTACTGCTTGAAACGCTGTTGCCTTATCTAATTAAATATTCCAATAATTATTTCACTTATTGTTGAATTTGTAACTGTTTTAATTACCTACTGTTTTGGTAATAATACATAATTGTTTAGGGCCCATCCATTTGCTGGAATTGAATTAATGTTTAAGCCTTCCTGCCAAGGTATAGTAATAAAAAAATAATTCCACACTCCTTTCTTCTTATTAATACCTTTCACCTCATGTCGACATACAAAACTAATTTTCTTAACCTTTCTGCAGTATTACATAGGAGTATCCAAGGCTTCTTCCATGAAAAAAACACACCTCCTCTGATACAAAATTATGAGTTATACTATTTTCTGTATATTTTGATTTTCTTCTAGTTATTATTAATAATTATTTTTTCCCTTGCAAAGCAAGCCTGTATCCAATGTGCCACAATCCGTGTGGAATGTACGTGCAGGAATGGCGTGGGTTTGCATTCTGCTGTGTGTCCCTGCCACCAGCCTGCAGTGATTCTGTCGGGTGATGTTGATCACACAGCTCAGTGTGCTCTGAATCACCAAGTCTGCTCCTCTGTCTGACCTACAGCTGCTGCAAAGGCATTTCAAACCCACGTGTTCCATTTTTTCCCCAACGTGAATATACTGTGACCTAATATGAATTTCAAAATCAAGCCTCTCTTTTTTTGCATGTGGTCAGGAGCCTCTTAACGCTTTAAAGCTAAGTCTTTACTGTAGAAAGAAAGTTGATTTCAGCACCAATACTGAATTGCAACTGTGATTTGGATGGTGCATCACATGGTTTGAGCAGTGACAACAGGGATGAGGAGAAAGGGCATTTGCAGCTCTTACTATGACTTGCCTTCCTTAGTACACCCACCCTGAACAAAAGGTTGCAGCACTTATCAGTATCAGCTGGTGCAAAGGAAAGCACAAGAAATTTACTGAAAAACATTGACTGTTCATCAGTTTGACAGTGTAAAGAATGATCTTCCCCTTCTACTTTGTAGGTTTGGAGGGTACAGTAGGTTTGCATCTGTAAAACGAACGTATTAAACCTTTATTATATTTTCTGAGAAGAAGGAGCATTAGATAAAATCTGTCAGTTATCACGGGAGGTTGTGAAAGCTTTAAAAGACCTTGTTTCCACTTCAACTAGTTCAGGAAAAGATATTACCTTCTTTCTAATAGCATTCATAAAGATTATAATCTGTATAATCTTGTCATGCCATGATCAGAGGCAGTTTGGTTATCTGTCTTATAAAAGCATCATCCTCAGCAACTTAGTCCATCATTCAGCATTAGTTACCAAGTGAAAATAAGGTGCCAATCTCCAGTGTGCTTTATCACTGGGGCAGCTGCCAAAATAGATGAGATTTCAGTAATAACAACTTCTACAAAGTAAAACATCAGTGGGAGCATTAGTTAAGTGTGACACCATCTGAATACATTCTCAGCTTCAGAACAATCAAGTGATATTCTTTATTATACACATAGTGAGCAATTTGGGTACCGAAATATCTCTTGTGGTAAAGTTCTGTTGTATTTCCTAAAAATTAATTTCAACTGCAGAAAGCTGAAATTGTGAAAAGCATAAACATGATGTTATATCTGCGGTTTGAATATTGATAGTTCCTTTCTAGTTCCCATGTTATTTGGGCAGATTTACATCATCTTTGTATGCCTGCTTCACTGCATGTCAGTTATGAGGCACACTTGTTTTAGGGTATCCTTTAGAGATACAGATTCTGGAAATGCCAGGAAATAATTGAAGTGCTACTTACTGGCATTGTGCCTACCTGAAAAAAACCCTGATGGATATAGGGGATAACAGTTTTCTCACATAGGTTTAAATTGCTACTGAGTGTATTTTTTTCTGTCCTTTTGGTAAGGAAATAGGATTTATCAGCAACATTCCCAAGCCTCAATTCTGCTTTGCTGTTCATCACTCTACCATTGGGACCTTTGATTTTCATCATGAAGAAGGAACAGAGCCATCGAGCGTGAAGCTGATTTGCAGCTGATGACAAGCGTTATATGGACGAGCCAAAATTTCAGAGGACAAGAAATCCAGAAGGTGACATAGGATCTTTGGGTGGTAGCAGAGGATGAGATAACCTGGAGATGTTTGAATGAAGTGCTGTTTCTATGGGATGGGGGAACACTCAGTAGAAAGCTGGGACAGGCATGTCCAGTAGGACAGGTGCTTCTGCCACTGGAGCAGCAGTAGGACTTTCTAAGAAGTTGTGAGAATCCGTTTGCCACAAAATCGTGCTGTTAACTGGTATCTGAATTTCAAGAATTGGGCAATTTCTTGCCAGAGGTGAAACTGCATCCTAGCAAACCAAGCACAGCACTGCACACACCTCCATTTAACCTGTGTTATAGGGAGTGGCTCTGGAGCAATTAACAGCCTGGGAAAGAATCCTGCTGCTCTGCCTTCTAAGCAGGTCCCCTACTGCAGCCTTAGATAGGATGTTCATGATCCAATGGCCTGTTTTTTTTTAATGAAAAATAGTCAATTGCTTTTTGATTGCAATGCAGAGAAAACCTTGCAAGATTAGACAGAAGGGGAAGCAAGAGTGCTGTGTTGCTTTTGTTATTCTCCAAATTGTAGCTCATTATTATTATACTCTGTTTTACTCAATCATTATGCTCTGAAATGGACAATAAAGATGAAGAATTACTGTTTGTTATGCTGCATGGTCTCTGGAGTGCAGTTCTATTTGTTTTTGTAAAGAAAGCTTTAGTTTGCTGGTATGATAGATTCTTACTAGTTTTGTTATATCTGTGAATTATAAACTAAGTTTGCTTAAGATATACTGTCTTCTGCAAGGTCTTATTTTTTTTTCTTCTTTTTCCTTCACAAGATTAATATTATAAGCAAAACTTAATTATGCACTTCTATGTTAAGCTGGGACATCAACAGCAGAGTCTCCTGGTTTTGGCTGGGATAAAGCTGATTTTCTTCCTGGTGGCTGGTGCAGTGCCGTGTTTTGGATTTAGTACAAGAATAATGTTGATAAACACAGAGACATCTTGGTTGGTGCTGGGCTGTGCTTACCTGAAGCCCAGGACTTGTCAGATTCTCACTCTCTGCCAGTGAGCAGGTGCACAAGGAGCTGAGAGGGAGCACAGCCGGGACAGCTGACCCCAACTGGCCAGAGGGATTTTCCACACCATGGAACATCCTGCTCGTTGTAGATATTGGGGGAAGTGACTGAGCAGCTGTGTATTACTTAGTTGCCAGCTGTGGTTAAACCACAATACATAGTAAACAATTACTCTTATAACCTTCATTGACATCAGAAAGGCTAATTATGTATAGGTAGAACTTTGTGATAGCTTCAGGGTAGTCTGCCAAGGCATCTAATGATTTTATATATTTGAGGTTTTATATATTTGATTTTATTATTAATCTTTAGAATATCTTAAAGTAGATTTAGGCTAGATATAAGGAAGAAAGTTTTTCTGATGAGAGTGGTGAAACGCTGACACAGGTGCTAGATGCTCCATCTGTGGAAACATTCAAGGCCAGGTTGGACAGGGCTCTGACAACCTGGTGTAGTTGAAGGTGTTTGTGCCCATTGCAGGGGGTTGGACTGGATGACCTTTAGAAGTGCCTTTTAACCCAGACTATTGTTTACTTCTATGCTGGTGAGCCTTACACCTTTGGACGTGTGATGATTTTCTTCTGTCTCGTGTGTCATCATGGGATGAGGTGGAATGATATTTGTTCCCCCTACTTTCATCCTGCACCACCTACACCTACCGTGACAGTTTCAGAAGGAAAGAGTCTCCAATGCAATCAATGCCTGAGGGCACCAACACTTTCTGCATAATTTTTTATTTCAGAGAGATGAGAACTTTAATATGATGGAATTGTTTTCTTGGCTTCTCTACTGTGTTTTACCAACTGCAGCAGAACTGTGTGTATGAAATTCATGTTTGATTTGACCTAATAGTTCATCCATCAGTGCACTGTGGGATTAGCATGAATTACAGGCCAACAGCTTAGTTAGAATGGAGACAAAACATTGTACCTGATCAGTTGCAGAGAAGTGTTGTGTCGAGGATCAAGAACCCTCTCTTGCAGGAAAGCTGGTATTCAAAAGCTGTGAATTTCTTGAGGTCGATTTGAAGTGGTATCAATGTAAGAAAACACTCAGCTTTGGTTTGAAATTTAAATGTCAGCTCTTAAAACAACTTTTTAGAAGAAAGTTTCTGATTTCAGAAACTTCTATATTGTTCATGAAGTCTTTCTGTTTGGTCAAATTCTGCTATTCCTTATAACGGTGAAATTCTGGATAATTAATCTTGGCTATGAATTATTCGGTAGCAAAATTAGAGATATTAGAGATATCCCGTGTCGCAGAAGGGTTAGAAGGAGTAAACTGGCAAAAGCCTTTGTTTGAACAACTAAAGCAACAGGTAAAGTGTTATTAGTGAAATACAAGTGATATTCTTACCTAGTGAATTATTATGATCTTATAATAGCAAAGTGTTGGTATAAGGTACAGAGTGACAGGATCTGTGTAACGGAGGGGCTTTTACCTCGCAGTGTCACTGCTCGCACCACCGCTTTGGGGGATAAGTCAAGGAGAATCTTGTTGGCTGGAAAAAGCCATGTGCAATGTAAAAATCACCCCTGACCACGGGCTGTGACCGAGAGCAGCTCCCCGGTCCCGCCCGGCTTTGCGGGATCGATGCCAAGCCTTGGTGTGGGAGGGGACGGTGGCGGCCGGGCTTGGTGGCCCCGGTGCCCCGTCCCCTGCCCCGGGCCCCCTCCCGCAGCATCCCTGGGGATAAATGCGCGCCGGCGGCGTTCCGCCCGTGCCCGTGCGATGGAGGCGGCGGTCGGGCGGGCGCTGCTGGCGGCCGTGGGGCTGCTGTCGGCGCTGAGCGCGGCGGGCACGCTGTTCCTGCTGGCGCAGTGGCGGGAGCTCGGCGCGGCGCTGCGGGAGCTGGAGGCGGTGCGGGGGAACGGCTCCGTTCGGGGGCTGCCGGGGGGGCCCGGCCCCGCCGCCCCCGCCGCCCGCACCAAGCGGAGCCGCCGCGGGGAGCGCGGCCGCGGCACCGTGCGCGCCGAGAGCGACGAGATGCTGATGATGCTGACCTACTCCGTGGTGCCGGTACGGCCCCGCCGGGATTGGGGTGCCGCCGGGGGATGGGGGATTTGGGACAGTCGCTCGTCCCAGCTGTAGCCTGAGGATCCCGCCAGCCCCGCGGTTTGCCCTGCCGGGGCCGTCCCGCTCCTGCCGCGGCGGGGTTTACCTGGAGCGAACACACCCACCCGGTGCTTGGAATCTCGTGCCTAAGGAGCAGCGGTTCCTACTGTTGTCTGTAAATGCTGAGACGACAGAGCCGATGGGCCGCAGAGTTGAGGCTGCCGTTAAACTTTACGAGTCGAAGTTACGCAGACAAATGGAGGGAACTTTTGGATTTCGCACAACTTCAAAAATTTAGTTGCAATAAGAAGTCAGTTTCTAAGTTACCAGTTTCCAAGGTTTCAGGTTTGTAAAACTAACACCACAAGCAGAATCCTCCCGTGTTTTCTGCTGTTTAGCATCTCACTGCAAGGTACTGGACATCACTTTATCAGTGAAATTTCTTTTGATTTGATTTTGATTTCTTTGGAATTCATAGTGCTCTTTCAGTAACGGTTAAATTTAGGGTGGTGTTTGATAGGTAAGGAGAATTGTATGTCCTTTCTCTCTGGCAAAACTGGTATAGTTTTTTGCCCATCAGTGAAAAGATTATCTTGCTCAAGAGGAAACAGGTCACGTTGCTGAAAAATTTTAAAAAGATTGAAAAGCTTTTACGTTCTGAGTCAGAAGAAGTGCAAGAAAAATATTACTATTGAGAGAATCTTAATGGAAATTCTGTCCCAGTAAGGACTGCAGGCCTCGGCCCACAAAAAAAAAGCAGGAGAGGTTAACTCGGGCTCTTGCTCATGTAATTAATATTACTGGTTTTAAAAATCATGTGCTGAAAATACCTCTTTAGTAATGTTCTGTTGGCATGTTTTGTTAATAAAGTATTGTAATCATCATTTCACAGTGGTAACTACTCCTTTAATATTAGAGCTAACGAGACTGTAGAGCAGAGAGTTTTGATACTAATTTTTTTTTGATTTTTAGTGGCACTTGGGTGCCTGGATAATTTGACAGTGGCCATTAAATGTGCTACTCCACTGTCATTAGGTACCACATGCAGATTACATGAATTTTATTACCCTCTCCAAGTAGAACCAAGCACATGGCGTGTATTTTAACAGCATGTGGCCAGAATATGCACTTGTGCCTTTAAATGTCCACTGTGACCACTGCAGTGTGCATGTGCTTCATTTAAATGCATCCTGCAGGGAGTTGCTGGGGGGGTGGTCGTGCCTTTTTGTTCTTACAAAGCTCCCATCAAGCATTTTTCTGGCTGCTGCTCAGAGGAGTGTGTGACTGTGTGCAGACTCACTTGCTCAAGGGGAAAAAAGGTGCCCTTAGAAAAATTTTCAAGCACCTCCTCCTCCCACTCCTGCATTTTTGTGTTTTGAATATAACTCCCACTAAGTTCATTTCAAGGCTTGACTACTTTTGTACTGTGAGACAAAGTTCCTTAGAGTTGGTGGGATGACCCCTGCTACACTGGTGGGCCTTGGAACAACGTTCCAGCCTCTGCTGAATGTGGGCCCTGAACTGAGGTTTTGCCTGAGCAAAGGTTCTCTCTTGTAGCGGAAGCACCAATTTCTGCAGGTGTCAGTGTCCCACTGCTCACAGGGATCTGGTGTGGCCACTGTTCAAGGATTTCTGAAATAACCTTAGGCATCAAGCCCCAGGAGTATGTTTTTGGTTCTGGGCTATTGTTTCTGTATTTGTGTTTACTTATACTTATTTTGTAAGAAAATAGGAAACTGGCAAATCTGTTGCTGCAGAACGACTGACACAAAGGAAACAGTTCCAGTAGGTTTCAAAGTGTGATTTAAGACAGTGCAAGAAGTGGTGGCTTATGGGGGCTACCAATTAACTGAGTAGTTGTTTCATAGTTTAGTCTTTTTTCTTTTTAATTTTTTTTCACCATTTCTTTGTGAGAAAACTCAATTTCTAACATTGAAATAAGATACTTTCATCTGTAGCTTTTCTTAGTGATCATGCTGGCTGATTGAATAGTCTGCTCATCTCTCATAGTGAAGCTGGAGGTTCTGCTATTGTCTATTTGTGCTTCCTGAGTGCCGTGTCCTTTTAATTGTCACCTGAGTTGCACTGAATGGTAAAAGCAGTGCTGCTGAGATAATTGGAGGGCCCCAAAGCAAGTTGTGATCACTTCATCAACCTCAACAGAACTATTTTAATTAAAATGCAGTTAGAATTAGAGTACACATGGACAATGTATATTTTACAAATTAGAAGGTAGGAGACAAGTGTTTTTGAGGAGTGTGAGGGGAAAGAGAACAAGCCTGATATTCACTTCTCAGCTAATTTAAACTGAGTCTAAATTTCTAAATGTAAGAGCTTTTCCAATCCAGTCTGAAATCCGGTACATTCACAGTATGTATCAGACAGAACAGGAACTGATTGTCAATTTTTCAGGAAAAGAATCCTTGCCATCAAAATAATTGTCCTTTGAGTGCGTTAGATTTGCCAGTTGAAACTAACGATGCATTAATTTTAAAAATTATGATTGATGGTGGCAAATAACCTTTGTAGGATTAAACTTCAATCTGCCTTTCAGATTCCCTTGCACTTTGTGTTCTGTCTTTTGGGACTGGTGCATTCCATTATTTGTAAATAGAGTAATTGTACAAAGATGAATAAGTGTGAAACTCTTGGTAAATGGTTCATAAATTATCATATATTGCACAGCCCTGAAATAATGACCTTTTTATTTCCTGGCTAGAAACATTAGACTTTCCCCCAAAAGAGCTGAGGCACTGCCAGTGCTCATGTTCATAATATTCTTATTTCTGCTGGTTGTTTGGATGAGTTGCAATACATTTTAGAGTGTTGACTCTCGGAATGCAGGACAGGACATGTAATGTGAATGTTTGCCCAGCCAAGAGTTGTGTATTTTGTAATGATGACTTTTTAATTGATACATTTTATTTTACTCTAGATTAAGAGCATCTTTATGAATGTGTCTTCCAGCTTGGTTTTATAAAGTCTGTCATGGTTGTGATGCATTGAGTGGATGAAGGTCCATTTCAAATTTGCAGAACTTGGTTATTCAAGGATAAGAAATCACTTACTTGGAACATAGGACACCTTTCTCCCTTAATATGCTATGTTGAAGAAGTTTCCATCATTTGATGCAAATACAAAATAAAATTAAATGTAATTTTTATTGGCTGATGTTGGCTTTTAATACATGTTTTAATACATGTTTTACAGTGATGTGTGAAATTTAATGACTAGATGATGTATGGAGTTGTCTGGCCAATATGTTATTCATATTTTCAATAAGGATTACTATGAGGTGTATTGAACAGATGCTTATGAGAGAAACACTGTCTGATGAGGTGGGTGGTGTCACAGTGTTAAGGTAGTTCTGAGAAGTTTATTCTTATTAACAAAGTGGCCAGTTGTATCTTTGTTTTTGAAATTATTTCTGTAGATAAAGTGAACCAGACACTTTTATGAAATACATTGTTTTCAACTTTACTTTCTTTGCAATATTAGGTCCGAGTGATGGTGGATTTATGTAACAGCACAAAAGGGATTTGCTTAACAGGTATGTTTATTGCCTTAAGCATTGCACCTCTGTGACCTTCAGGAATACACAGAAATACAATGTTTTCAAAGAACCTGAGGTCAATAACTGTGTCAAAGAACTATGCTATTTACTTTATCAGAATTTAGGAGAAAAGATACTAGGTGCCACTTTGGGACTTATCTGTACCCATTTAAACAAATGCTGGAATTTAAGGAGCTCAGTCGATGTTACTTGGAGTATTTCTTTTCCATGTAATTTTCATAAACAAATCTCTCAGACTTGGGTGTTTAAAATACTAATTGAGGTTTAGTCAGGGTATTTTTGTGTGTGCCACACTTGAAACCTAACATGGGATGAACAGAGGGTATAGAAACCCACTCCTGTTGTTGCAACTGCAGTGGAGCAGTGGGACTTGGATGAGCAGCTTGTCCCAGCTGCTGTTGGACCCACGGCTACAGGATGGTTCACATCTTACCAGGGAGGAGTGGAGCAGCTCATGGTTGGGACAAGAAAAGGTGTGAGAAGTTTCGATGTGATTTGGTGAAGAGTTCAGGGAGTAGCCAATTTAAGAGCAGCAGTCCAGCTTTGAAGTCTATCACAGAACCAGTCATGTTATTTTTGAAAAGTAGAAGATTAGGAAGAAGTCAGTTTTTATGAGTTAAAGAAAATGCTTCATTTGCTGTCTGGTTTGAGTTTTCAAAGGGCTATGAGGTCCATTTGACTCAGCTGATTCAACACAAATGAGAACTACTATAGTACACACAGATGTTAAATACTGCTTCTGAAGTTGTAGGTCAGTTCTGATTGCAACACAGACTGAAACACAAAAGTCTGCTTCTTTGGGCTTAGGACTTGCAAATTCACATTACTGAGTGCCTTCTGTACCTTCTTCTCTCTGAACACCATGAAATGCTTGGCTTTCTCTGCTATAGGCCCTAGTGTCATTTGCTGCCTTTCAAGCACCTTTCTTATCCATCTTTTGCTTATATAAAGAGCCTCAGTTTGGGGGATGAGGAAGTAAGTGAATGCACTAATAGGATGTAACATTGTAGTGTGGGAAAAATGGCCATTTACTAGAAAACTGGCAGAAAGATGTTAACTGATGTTACTGCCTGTACTGATTAAAAGGGATAATTGTTACAATGGTTTTGTAAGATGGTTTTCACTTTACTTATAATACTTTGTAATCAATGCTGAAAATGGTCATCTTTAGGGAAATCTAATAATTACTGTTATTTTCTGTTGTAGAGAGTTTTGCTGAAGCAAGAGAGTACTTTGGCTGGATAAAAATGTTCATAGAACTAATTTGGTTCTTTAATTGCAACTGCCACCTTTCTTTGTATTCTTCTAAAGCTTTTTTTTTTTAACGTGTACTGGGTATCATAGAAGATAAATCTTGTTACAGAAACATCAGAAACATTTTCTCTTTTAGTCTTGCTTTACTTTTGCCCGCTGTGCTTGCTTCTCATTAGGGCCTATATCTGAGCTGTGTCAGAGACATTAAGACATTAAGGTTTCAGTGTTGCTGAATAACTGAAGTGAGTTCAAGTTCTAATGCACCAAGCAGTTTCTGTGGGAAGCTCAATCCAGGCTGGAGAACAATCACATGTGAAAAGCCTGATTGGGATTTAGATGTAGTTAATAGGAATGATACAATCTTCTTCCTTTCCCTCTCCTTCTCCCCTCCTCTCCCTCCCCTCCCCTTCCCCCTGCCTTTTTTAAAAATTTAAATAGTCTGAGTCCTGAGTGGCAATGAAATATCTGTAAAACACAGAGCAGTGTGGCACGTGGTGTATTTTTAACATGATTTTTAATTGTGCCATTCAGCAGTATTGTAAAGCCACTAATCTTCTGCTATAACAGGTTGTTGGAGAACACTTATGTGAGGGAAATGTAATGACTGTGAAGTGCCTTGCATCCATTGCTTTGTGGAGGCACTGAAGCCCCTGACAGTGAGATTTCACCATAGAGGTTTTTTGTCAAACCTTTATCAACTGAAATCCGAAAAAAGCAAAATGTGTATATGTAATTGTGTTGAAGGATTCTCTTTCACTAAGTCTGAGCTACTGCTAATGCTCAGATAGTTATTTATAATACAGAGCAGTTAAATAGTTAGATGTTAATTTTGAAATTTGAGGAGTTTTCCTCCCCTTTTACTGTTCTGATCTAATGCTAATCAGTTCAATTTGGAATTGCTTTGTTTTCTTGGTAGGTTAAATTCACTATTTCTTCCTGTGTTTTTTTTTTCTTACTGTAGGCCCTCCAGGTCCCCCAGGTAAGATACTTGGATAATTTCAGTAACATTTTGAGGTAATTGAAACAGTTGCTGGTACAAAATGTTGAAACGTAGAAATGCATATTTCACAAAATACTTTTCCTTTTCCATTTAGCATGAGAGAAGGTTGAATGCCTGCCTTTATAGTTTTTGTATTTAGGTCAGCTCATGCCCCTTCTGAGGCGGGGGAGGTTTTAGAAATTATAATTTTCTAGTGAAGGGAGTAGAATATTTAATCAAAACCAAATGGAATTAAGAGTGCTTAAGTAGAATTTAGCTGAAGAGAGGAGTCTATATATTAAAAAACCCAGAATAAACGGGTATCATAATTTAACATCTCTTTAAAAATATTGATTACTGACTACACACTTCCCCCATACTTCCTTCTTTCTTATTTAATTCTCTCTCCCTGTTCTCACTCAAGTGTTGCTGTATGAATGTGTACTTGCTTTCTTTGTGTGCTGCTTTACCTGTGAGTCTCCTTAAAGTAGTTCTCTGTATCAGAAAAGTATGAGTTACATTTTTCCAGGGTTCAAGTATATATATAAAAACATACTGCATGTAAATATAGTAGATTTAAGGATAAATTGCATTTAGCAGTGAAAATTCCATTGTGCTGTTTGGTTTCATCAGGGCCTCCTGGACTTGATGGACTACCTGGCTACAACGGATCAGATGGAGTCCCTGGCATACCAGGACAAAAGGGAGAACCAGGACTAAATGGAAAAAGAGGAAAAATAGGTATTTTTTTAATGGTTATTTAAAAAAAAAATCATTTTTTTTTTACTGTTATATTCAGATGTTCTTTCTTGTAGACCTTTTACAGGGAGAAGGGTTTCAAAGTTTACAAAGAAGGTGCATGTTACAGAATTCTCTAACATTCGTTGCCTCATACTAAGCTTTGGTAGATTACTTCAGACTTACTCTACAGTGAGGAAGATGGTATATATACACCATAGAATATTGCACACTAAAATTACTGAACTCACTTAATTGCATATCAGTATTCTGAACTCACTAGTAATTGCTGTTATTGTAAGAATAGTTCTACTCCCTCAACCTGCCAACATAACAGCCCTTGACTTCAGACATTTTAAAAAGAAAATCAGAGTTTGGGGGTGAAAGTTGTTATATATGTTACCACAGTTTTGGTTCCAGATTCACTGCTGTGAGATCTTAAAGCAGTACTTGGTTTCTCCACTGATTTACCTGGGGCACAGGAGCTGTGTGGAAGTGCTGATGGATAACTGGTGCCTCCAAGGCAGAGGGAGAAAGCAGCAGGTGGTGAATGGGAGGAGGGGAAGGGATAAAAGAGCATCAGAATGGTGGAATTGAGAGAGGAAGGAGAAGAGGGAAGGGTATGTTGATGAGCAGACAGGCTGGTGTGCAGCTGGTGTTTGTAGTGACCCATCTATTATTCTGGCTTTTCACATGGAGCTGCGTGGACTTGCTGGCAGGTATAAGTGGAACCATTGCCTGCTGTACCTTGAGACAACATGTGTTCTGTCTCTTCAGTATCCTCAATGAATTTTTAAAATTGGAAATGAAAGTGAGAACCAGTCTTCAGAGAGCCAGGTGGCAATTGTGCCAGGCACATTTTGGATTTCAACCACTGTCACGGTTTGAAGTCCCAAAATCCAATTCCTGATTCTTAGCCCCCCTCCCACATCTCAAGCCAGTGTGAGATGGGTTTTCCAGACACCACACGAGACTCAAAATGGGGGGAAAGGGAATATATTACAGTGACTGTACAACAAATAAATAGTATAATACACTACATACAATCTTAACTCTATCTCTACCATGACATACAATATTTACAATGGATCAAATCTCTTCTCCCCTCCAAATAAAAGTCCAGGAGGGAAGAAGGGAAAAGATCTGTAGTTCTGCTTCTGATTTCACAAAATCAATTTAAGTAGTAAAACCATAGTAGAAAAACAAGCATTTTCTTCTCAAGTATTAACAAATGTAATTTATTTGAAATCTGCAAGAACACTGACATTTCTATTTGTAAACTGTTATTTTTCTCTCTCCTAAAGTGAGAAAATAGTAACTGCCACAAAAGTAGAGGGTGGAGGGTTTGGATGTGTCAGTTGTACAAACACGTTTTTTTCCTATTGCAGAACTAAATCACACGGGACAAAGGAATACCTTGTTAAATATATAAATTTACTACATGATCAAGTGCAAAAAGTATGTGGGCTAATCATGCTTCTAGCAAGTGTAGAGTTATAATAGCCATGGAAAGCATTGCTAGGCAGCTGTATCTATGCTCTGTTGGGACAGTGGAAAAAGTTAAAAGTGCAATGTGTGTTATGAAGTTTGTACCTAATTGCTTTAAAAAGACCACCTAGATGAGCCATGACAATGCCTTTCCTCAATGTCTTACATATGTGAAATAAAGGTATGACCTCACATCTTTCCACAGAATTTCTACTTACCCAGAAATTCTCTTGCCAGTGTTAATGAGGCCCAGGCCTGTGTGATCCTTGCTCAAAACTCAGAGATCATGAGCTAGAGAATATATTATTTGCACCAGACAAATTGCACACAGTTGGCCTTCATATTAGGTTACAACATTGCTTTGAAATCTGAACAAATTACAGCTACCCAGCTAAATACAGGTGAAAAAAAATAATTAGAGTGAATATGGTTTGCAGTAAAAATCTGTATTAATTGGTGCTCAATGCTGGAGTAGGGTTCTTGGTACTGAAATGCTTTTTATTTCTAGGTCTGCCAGGACCAAAAGGTGATCAAGGACAGAAAGGAGAACCTGGAGAAATGGGTTTACCTGGCAAGGATGGTATGCCAGGAGTAAAAGGTTCAAGAGGAGCCAAGGGGGAAAAGGGGGATGCAAGCAATGATGTGATATTAGAAGGTATGAAGAAGTGCTCTTGGGAGTTCTCTTGCAGCAGTGTGCTTGACAGAAAAAGATAACTTCCACTTCTGAAGCATGAATGTGATGTGCAAGAGCAGGGCCAACCAGTATAAATATGGTATAGATACACAGTGAAGTCTGAGTATTGCTGTGCCCAGGAGATTGTTCTCTTTGTAATGCAAGTCTTCACAAAAACTTTTCTGCTTGGGCTTTAGGTTGAGGTGTTTGTGAACTCCACCCTTTCCAATATACTTCCAGACAGCTGACCTTCTCCTTCTCCTGTTCTTTCTTTCAGTGTGGATTTATTTCTCTGTTAGAAAATGAGGGTCAGATATCCACTCACGAATACATGAAGCAGCTAAATATAAACTGTGTAAAGTTATAGCAGCGTAGCATCTGAAGTTGAGGTCTTAGAATGCAGTGAGTAAAAGGCAGCAGTGCTTTACAGCTCTCTAATGTGCCTGTAATCCAGACAGATAAAATGCACTGATGACCTACACCTTGTGAAATTCTGTATGGTTCAGCTTCCAACAACCAGCATTCCAGTGTGTATTGCACCATATTTCTGTGCTCAGAAACCTCTTAAGAAAGAGAGAGGCTGTTTTAGAGATCTCTCCAAGTCTGCCATGTGGACACAGATTTCTCTGCAGGTTGCCTGTTGTCTGTGCAAGGCCTGTGACATGACTCTGTTTTGTACACAGGTGCAAAAGGTGAACCTGGACCACCAGGGCCCCCTGGACCACCTGGACCCCCGGGGCCTCCAGGTAAACGTAAAGGTAAAGCTAAAGCAGAGCTTCAGGAGAACACGTGCAGCAGCACATGCACAGGTTAGTTCTCCCCAGTGTTCTTTTTTGTATTTTGAACTAGTTCAAGATTAAAACATTGCTTCAAGTCTCACGAAACAGTGAGCACATGTTTAATTTTGCTTGGCGTCAGTAAAACTGCAAACTTAAAGCTGAATATATGTTTAGGTGTTTTACTGAAATATGGCTTGAATAAGGCAGCAAGTTACCTCCAGTACAATATTAGTCTTTTCATTGTGCTATGCTAATACTCAGGCAAAGTGTTTAGAAATGGTGTTTTCCTGTTAGATGGGATAAATTTGGAAAGTATGAGAAATGCAGTTGAAATTTTTGGCTTTTAAATGCTGAATTTTTAATTTTACATGTAAATACCTCACCCTGGTTCTGGATATTGAAGTACCAGAACAGAACCTGGAGGGACTTCCTATAGCAGAAAGTAGAGAGCTGGAGCTGGAATCTCATCCTATTTAAAGTTCAGAAATGCATGAAGTACTATAGGAGATAATTGGGCCATTTGCTCACGTGGCCTCTTTTCAAGTGTTGAAGCAGCCTGAAGTGCTTTGCAGGATGAGCCTTCTGATGGATTTCTGATGGATTTGAAATCACAGTGTGCAAATGGGAGTTAAAGTCAAATAACTCTGCAAAGATGAGATCTTCCTCAATGAGCTTTTATGTTTTATGACTCAGTAAGCCATGAGATCTCACTACCAAAATTCAAAGAATAACCCAGCTTTTATAATTAAATATTCATATCCTTTTCAAGGAAAGAGAATACACATGGTGATTTACAACTCTAATTAACTTATTACATAAGAATACAAGACTGGTTTCTTCAAATTAAATTTTGAATTGGGTAAAACTTTTTTTTCTTCAAAAAAGAGAATAATTAGTTGGAAGCTCAGGTGTATTTTTTCTCAATGGTACTGTTAGTGAATTCTAAAAGAAACAAAACATCTCTGCTCCAAACTGCCTTGCTCCATTCCTCCTCCAACAGACCAAATCAATAGTTTTAATGTCTTGTAAACTCCACTAACTCTCAACCAGAACATTTTATGATAGGAATCAGTAGGATATTTATCTTGGTTTTTTGATGGAAAGAAAGTAGTGAAAATTTCCCATAAGAGTCTCTGATTGAAAACTGTCTTTTTAATTTGAGTTGCTGTCTGATTGATGCAGCTGAAAGGCCCTCAGAGTACTGCAGCTATTCTCAGACACAAATAGTACACTCAGCTTTGCTGCACTGACCTGCTCCCTGACTGCTCTGTAGCCTTAGATAAATTACTGTACAGGGAACTACTCATCCAGTCAACTGCATCTATCAGGCTCAGCCCAAGAAAATTAACTTGTGCATTGCAATTTAAAATTTCTGCTGAGTTGGGTTCCTTTTTTGAGATATTCTGACAATATTTTGTGATCAGAAGCTGGAAAGGGATCCAGAGGGACTGGTAGGTTTCAGCTATAGGGCATTGAGCTTACCATGGTTGGGTTGACTGTTTAGGCCTTTTTTGGAGATACACTGTGATCACTTGCAAACTTTCAATGTCATTTCACCAAATGCCCTGGATAAAAGGATGGGAGAAATACATCTTGTTCTTGCTTCATGTTGGAGTAGTTTTCTTCTGCATGAGCAAAGGGAGGATACAACCTAAAGGAGAAAACAACAATTCAGTATAATCTGTCCTTTCTTTCCTCAATGTCATGGTGCCCTTTCAGCATTACTTCGTATTTATTTCATATTTTTACTATCTTTCTCACTTAAATTTCAGCACAGATCTGTAAATCCCAGAAATATGTGGCAAAGAAACAAGAAAAATGTGTATCTAAAAGAATTTGCAGCCTGTATATCAAGCAGTGTGCAATATGTAAGGAGAGGAAAGTTAAGAATGGAATTAGAAAACAAGGCTACAATGAAATAAGGATACCTTCAGCAAAAAGCTGAGAACTGTTCTCTGTGGTTATTATTCCTGCTAAGCAAACTGAAATGTGTCACATTGTTTTAAGGGCAGAAGAGGTACCTGGTTTTACAGAAAAAGGTCCATAAATAATTTAATTCAGGCCTTGTTTTAACGGTAAATGCAAAGGGAAAATCCAACCAATGCTCCTCATATTGTTGAGGGTGGGCAAAAATGTTTCTAATGTGGAACATTTCTATGCCTGTAAGTATCATAATGTATCATATCCCTCAGTCTTTCACACTGCTGCTTCTGTGGCATGGGTGGCTGAGCTGCAATCTTATGCATCATTGTGCTCAGTGTGTGTGTTAGTGCTTTGTTGCTGTCTTGGGCTGGAGTGTGGCTATCTGGGAATGATGCTTTTAACAACCACTCATTCCCAAGAAAATGTTTTTTGGTATTACTGTGAAATCAGCCATTTTCCAGCTACCTCAGTTGTGTAAAGTTATCTAAGGAAAAAAGGGCAACTGTCTTTCTAAGCAGCTACTCAGGAATTCATAGCTAAGGAATTAAATGTGTTGATTTAATTAGTTACTCCTCAAAGTTCACTGTCAGCCTGACAACCTCAAGGAAACAAACCAACCCAAACATTTCATTTCCTTGGCAGGAGTGAGAGCAAATCTTTCCTTATCTCATTTTTTGACCAGACCAACCTAAGCAGATTTTTTTCTCAGGTGAAACAAAATCCCAGTTGTCATCCCTTTATTTTAGTGGAGTCACTTATTTGCACATCTGTCACGTGCATGCCAAACAGAGAAATGTCTATTGTCTGTCATGTTAAATAGAGAAAAATGACATATTTTACCATTTCTCCCTCAGCTCCAGGTGAGTGTGATGTACCAAATGATGACACTCTGGCTGGAAAAGCTGAAGAAAGAACCCCTGGTCCTTCAAAAAAACCTGGTAACCTGCTGCAGAGCACGACTAAGTGCTACTTGCTGTTTTAGTGTCACAGATCATGGACATGTGCTTTTTTTTTCTACTAGAATGTGTCATAACATCTGTGGGAAGTCCTGTTCACTTTGTCAGTGTTCAGCAAACATTTGGAACTTGGATGCGGGAGCCTGCAAATATAAGTGATGAAAGGATTTGGCTTACCATGCATTTCTTAGGTATTTTTAGTAGTAGTCATAATCAAAAATCCATTGTTATACTGACACTGCTTCCTTAATCCCTTCAAACTAAAGTAATAAGTATAATGGGGTTTTAACCACATCTTTTTCAGAGTATTTTCCATATTACCTGTATAATAGTTGACTATAAATATGGTTGTAGGCATTTGTAGCGTCAGACATCTTCAGTCAACATCAGATTTTAAAAAGAGTTTGAAGTTTTCAGTTCTGGTTTGTTTGTTTTTTTTTTTTTTTTAAGAAGTCCAAATTTAAATGCCTGTTGTTCATGGTGTTTTATTCTTTTCTTTCAAGAGTTTCTCTTTCCTGTGGCTTTACTTCCCTAAATTATAGCCAGGAGTTTTGCCCTTTCATTTAGCCAGGCATGAAAATGAATGAGTTTCTGCATTAGCTACATTTAGAGCAGGAAAATGCCCAGGACCTAAGTGGAAAAAGGAGATATTTCTGCATATATATCAACTGTGTTCAGAATGAGGGCCCATTAAGTCTGTGGGAAATAGGCTCTTGCTCATCTCCTATATAGATTTTTTGTGTCTCTGGATTACTTTTTCACATTTCAGCAAGATGAATCATTATTGAAAACACACATACAATTGTTATCTGTCAGATAGTTGACTGAGACTGACTTTTACTGAAGAGTGAATTTTAGAACAGAGATTTCAAAATTAGATGAACCAGATGATAGTCCTTTTTTTTTTCTCGTGTTTTCCCCTTTGTTTAGGAAACTCTATAAAAGAATATGAGAATTCCAATGCCTTACTGAATGACAGCTACAGGACCATTAACATCACGGGATTCTTTTATGGATGTGGTCATGCAGTGCAAAACAATCATCTGTACTATCAGAAGGGAGGAACCAATGCCATTCTGAAGTAAGTCAAACCTAGTTGTCTTAAAGCAAGTGATGGTGTGGAAGGAGGAGCAGTGGGTTAAAGTGACAGAGGTGAACCTCAGAAAAGCAGACATTCCTTGTACCGTTTTGTGTTTCTTTTTGACCCTCACTAGAATAGGAAGAATGGTGGAATGGTTCAGAACTCTTTCCAGAACAGAAAAACTCATTCTTTCCAATCTGTAACTACAATGTGGGCCACCAGCCTTCCATTTGTGTGTGCAGATGCTGCAGGAGGAGGGAAACTGGGAGGGTAGCCCAGGTCCACTACTCTGCTGTGATTCTTTAGGCATCAAAGCTGAACTGTGTCTAAGGGGTTCACCTCTGCAGTTACTATGTGGTAGGGCAACTGGGCCTCAGGATGAACAAGATGCCACATGCAGAGATGAGAACAGATTTTTCTCTTGGCTATCCTGGGGTCCAACAGGTTTCTATTATACATTACATTGCTGTGGGTGTTCTTCAACTTGGATTCTTTCCTGTGTTCATAATTGCAAGAAAGAAATGAGAACAGACTAAGGAATTTGGATATCAGAAAAAGGCATTTGATTTAGAAAAATAACTTGTGCATCTACCTGCACCTGAGAAAGAACTGGTTCAGCTGCAGTCTGGGAGGCACAGGTGGGTGGCTCTGCAGAGCTGCTCTCTGGGCTGCCGCGTGCTCTGCTCTGGGCTGGCCCGGGAGTGGATGCTGCTGGATGCTGGAGCAGAGGAATGCACTGAGGCACCAGCTGAGGACGTGGTGACCTGGTGAATTGCACATTCCATTGTGGAGGAGTGGCTCCAATGTTTGATTTCCTTGTAATAAGAAGTTCCTACAACTCTCCCGATGTATGTCCCTGAACTGGAAGCTGGAATTACGTCTCTGTTTCAGTTTCTCCTGAGGACAGAGACAGACAATACAAATCAAAACCAAAATCTCACCTTGTGGGAAGAGCCAAAGACAGACAGTCCAAGGGCAAGTGAAAGATTGCATGTGCTTTCAAGTTCTTACACGACCCTGATGTTTGAGCCAAGAACATTTACTATACTTTGATGTCTATTCCCAAGCAGGTGTGAGTGCTGCCTTCCTATATTCATGTGGATGCCAAGGAATGTGAGCAAGCTGTGTGGATTCTATAATATTTATTCTGCAAAGACAAGCTCACTTTTTGGCAACCTCCTTTAAATACCTTTAGGCTTTTTTTTCTGTAAAAGACCATCACAGTCTAAGCAATACATAGTGATAGGGCAGAGATTCCTCAGCTTTGCTTGGGTACCGTTAATTGAGAAATTTTTTCATGTACAGAAGAACACAAACTATTTGTGGAATTTTTAAAACCTCTCTAAGGAGCTGCTGAGAAATGGCCTTTCTGTTCAGTTATTCACTCTGAGATTATTTGTCTTCAGCACAGATTAAATGAGGCACTATGAATTCTATGACAGTGAATTTTATGACAGTGAACTCCTTGAATTTGGGCTGCATAAAAGCTTCTTTTGTATTGATTTAATGGAAGGAATGGGTGAGGATCGGGTTGGCTCATCTTGCAAATGTTGAAAAAATATTTAAAAGGAGTTTCTTGTCATATTTAAAAGCTGGCAAAACTAGGTTTGTCTGACCTTTGGCAGGTTTTCTTATGATGGTCAGATCCCTGACATTGTTTCATAACATGCTTTCTCACCTCTGTTATTTTTGGTTGACTTCACTGCTATTAGTGATCAGAAAAGTGTTTGCAGCTTGAGTTCCCTGCAGTTGATGAAAGTATTACACTATATGTTGTCATTGATCCCAAGGTGTCAGATGATTAAAGAATTTTGGAGACTGTCCTTGACTGGGGAGCCCAAGAGAACCTTGGGAATGAAACTTCACTTTTCTGCTCCCTTCAGGATTTTCACATATGACAGGAAAAGACAGTTGTGTGTTGCAGGTCTTGCACTTTTCTAATGAATGTTGAGGTGGTTTTTTTCTTGTTGGCTCTTTATAGAAAAAAATCCTGAAGAAAAACTGCATTTCTGAGTGACTGTTCCTGTCAAGGGCTGTCCTTCTAGTCCTTGCATGAGGTTATTTACAAACGTGAAGCAACAAACAAGATTAACTGGGTTGACACACACATTTCTCAAATCTTCTCCAGCCTTGAAGAGTTCTTTCATTGCACATAAATGCTGCTGGAATATGGAGTTGCTGCAGATGTGAGTTTTCCAAAAGCTGAGGGAAAGTATCTAAGTTGGTCAATTATGGTCAAAATTATGGTCAAAATTATCCTTCCATTATTCTTCCTTCTATTATAAGTTCCTGGATCTGAAATGTTCCTGTGATTAAGCCTGTCTTTTCAGAAAACTTGTAAGTGTAGCACATTCCTGTATTGAGTAATGTTTTTTCTTCCTCTGTTGAAAGAATGGAGCTATGCAGCTAGATAGAAGTCAGACATGAAATGTGTTTTTTTATAGAGGGCACTATTTAAACAGATTAAACATTCTCCCCCTGCCTTTGCTAAAGCATGGTGTTATTTGGTGGTTAAATGCTAACTGCAGATGTGTCTCAATAGTAGCTGATTAGCCTCTAGTAGAGGAACACAATTTAGTTGCTCGCTGCTGCTGCCCTCAGATTATCATCATACTAAGGAATTTCAAGGAATGAAAACAACTTTATAGAGATGAAGCATTCAGGCTGTCCTGTTGAGGCCAGCATGAGGTCAGAATTTTGGCTCTGCAAAAGCAGAATTTTTATTCCTTTGATGTCTATTTGACCAAATCACTGTGTTATCTGAACTGTTTTCAGAAGAGGAACTCTAAGACCAGGTGAACCTGCCCAGATTTCAAGCTGCTTTTGTCACTCACATTTTCTCCTTTAATTCTAGTCAAAAGCAAACTTATGTACAGATTCCATTTCACAAGTATGGGCCTTCATCTGGTATCCAATTCTTTTTCATATCCATTCCTTTTAGTTGCTTCTTTCATCCAAGTGATAATACAGCTCACAGACTAAATAAAGTGAAACCTACCAAAGCCAAGTCCATGCTCTTGTGCACCTCTCAGATTGGTTATTACTTTGGAATTTTCTCCTGGTGTTTTGGAAGGTTCTTTGAGAACTTAATCTTAAAAGACATCAGAATGGTCCTTGAACTCCAGTGCTTTCAACAACACTTCTATCAGTAGTAACGCACTTGGAATTGCTTCAGCCAACCCGTGTGTGTGGAAATGAACTTGAACACAGTGCACTGAGTCCTCACTGTATCTCATTTCAGATTTGGGCTCGACAGAGCGTCGCTGGGCACTCTGCTCATTGAAAATGCCCTGCACCACGGGCGAAACTACCTCTTCTCTAACTCCAAGACGTATTTCAACATAGCAGTGGATGAGAAGGGGCTCTGGATTATCTATGCCTCGAGCACTGATGAAAACATAATGGTAGCACATATTGATGAAGAAACGTTTTCAGTCATTCAGCACATCAACACCACATATCCTAAGTCCAAGGCTGGTAATGCATTCATAGCATGTGGCATTATTTATGTTACTGACACTAAGGACATGACAGTAAGTTTTGCTTTTGATTTACTGAAAGGGAAGCAGGTTGATGCAAGGTTTGAATTACGGTCCTCGCAGTCTGTTCTTGCTATGCTTTCGTACAGCCTACGAGACAAGAATTTGTACACGTGGGAGAACGGGAGCCTAATGGTGTACCCTGTGCATTTTGGTGGATGAAAATATTTTAACATGCCATGTATGGGAGCCATGCTTGTCTAAATAATCTATTTAAAGCTCTGTGACATACACATGTGGGTCTCTTTATTTGGCATCATTTTCTGTTAACTGATGGTGGTTTGGGAGTGTGTCTAAAAGCGAGACCAGGTGCCTTTGTATAAACACACTTCAGTTACACAGGTCATCCTCATCTTTTTAAAAAATAGCTGTTCACTATTGCAGCTGACACAGTTAGCACAGACTTGCTTTTGTTTCTCCCCATTATTCAGCTGACAATTGTATCTAATGTACATCGATTATTCCATGGTCACGTGCTCAGCAGAGACTATTTATAACTTTCAGTTGTGATCATCTTCTCTGCAATCATTTTCTAGCCAGTGATTATGGTCCAGTATAAATATCTAAATAATGAACTTTTGTGAACAAATACCTTTGTCACTTTCATTTAATTTCCATGGATTCTCAGTGAAGATTTTTTTCTGAACAGAGGTTTACAGCTGTTAAAAATAAGGGGGATGGAAAGAGTTATTTAAATAGAAAAAAAGTAGAAAGCTTTCCCTTTGACGAGCTCAATCAACTGTTAACAATCTAAAGCAAAATCCAGCCAAAGTACAAGGAAAATAGGAATAATGACATGAAGTACTGAGTATACATTTTGTTTCATAAATAAAGAATTGGAAGAAAAGTACCAAGGTTTAAAACTGAAGAGAAGATGTAACATTTATGATTAAAATTTCATTTTTAACAGTGTTTGCATTTTGAGTGTTGCTGCAGTCTCTTCCTTGCCCCTCACTGTCACGTAAACTATACCATTATAACTTGTTTATAATTGTATTTAATTATAGTAAGGCATATTTCTAAAATAAAATGTCCCCACATTCATCCATACAAGTGAAATCATAAAGTGAAGGGTATATGTTTTTGCTGCTATTTTTAGAAAAATAAAGTAGCTTAAGCGGGAATACATGTATTCATCATACTGCTTAAGGGCTTAATTTGTTGTTAACCTTAAGTCAGAGACCACATATTCACATTCAAATTTTTGAGAGCTAGAGCTGAGAAATAATAGGAACTTTTTAATTTTGTTCTGGTATTTCAGGTTTCTAAATTCAACATTGGGACATAAATCTCTACTGTTGTTTTGTGTATCTATATTCAAAATCGTGCTCTTGGAAAAACCCCTACTTGAATTTCCAAGCTGCCTGTGCATATTGCTAAAGTTCATGGAGCTCATCCAAATATTTAGAAGCAAAGTGTCATTTAAATCCTGAACTGCACTGAAGTGTTTAATACCTGTGTGACATCCAGACACCGTCAAAGGGATTAATGAATTTGGGAATGTCTGTGCCTGTAGAACCTCGTCTAGCTGAAAAAATTCCTCTGCTGCAGCTAAACTTCAGTGTGTGACACAGTGATGGTTGGGCCTCTTCTCAGCATACTTGCTGTTTTCACTAAGGCCTTGCAGACAAAGAAGAGAGAGATGTAGACGAAACAAAAAAATCATAATTAATACTTTGAACTAGTATATGCACAAAAACTCATAGATTAACAATTCTATTTATACCTGTATAAAGTGTGACACTTCACACTCCAGAGCTACAGTTCTGTGGGCTGCTTTTGACTTCTGTGGGGTGTGGGTTTTTTTGGTAGTTTTTTTCATGTTTATGTTTGTCTGTGGTGTTGTTTTAAAAACTGAGTTGTAGTACCAATAAAGTAACCTTTTTTGGCTAACCCCTCCTCTAAAAGTCAGCAATATACTTGGGCAAACACAGTTCTAGATAGTGTGCCTATCTTAAAACATGGTAAACTTCTGCATGACATTATTGAAGCACTTGGATCAACCTCTTGGAGGAGGAAGGCCAGGAAATTCTACCTCTTTTCTCAGTGACAGGACCAGCCTGTGCTTCTTGGAGCTATGGAACTAAATCCTGTTAACCTTATGCTTTTCTAGACCAGCTGAAAATAAAATATTTTTTAGCTCAGTACAGTCTGAGGTCAAGGTAAATAAAGCTAGCTTAGGTAGCATCCAGTCAATCTACTGGAGATTTAGATAAATCTGTTTAAATATAAGCAAGAGTTCTGGAATGGGCTGTTCCATGAAATAAAAGTAATTTATTTAACTTACAAAGGCAAAACTAAACAATGACACTTACTCTTCTTTCTTCTCATAATTCTCATACTTCATAGGCTGCAATTTAAAATCACCTTTGGAGAAAGGTGCTTTTTATTCTAGAATATCTTACAATACAGCACAGACATCAAAATTTTCATTGGAGGAATAAGACAGTTTGTTAACATTTAAATACGCAGACATCCGTTCCAGTCATTGAAGAACATGGGTTTTGTTTACAACAGAAAAATACATCTGACAACAGTAGCTAGTTATATTACAAGCAAACAATATTGAACTCTGCATAGTTTATACAATATACTCTGGTAATAATTTAATTACCAGTTTTATCCACTATTTACTAGCTGGCCACATAAAGCCTGACATTCATCTGAAATGTGGCATTATATGTTCCATTGGTATTCTCTTAACAGCTTCATTTAATGAAGTATTTTCTGGACAAATGACTTTAAAAACTAAAAGCTGACTAGAATGATGGATGTCTTCACTACAAACATTTAGTGCTTACAATACATTCCTAAAGTAAAGGCAGGTGTCCAATAGAAAACATAGCTCTCAGAAAGAAAGGAAAATAGTGTGCAAAATTAAAAACCATCGCATTTAAAAATATGCTGATGTGCAAGTTACAGTATCAACTGTGCAATAATACTAACTGGAAAAAAAATCTCAGCATAAAATGATACATCTCTCACAGTACGTCCTTGATTGCACATGTTCCACGGCATTTGCATCCATTACACTTTCTGGCGAAAATCAAATACACTGAGTACCTTTAATTAAAACTAAACTATTTTACAATGAGAAGTTGTACACATGCTTCAATTAGTGAGAAAAACTGGAATAAAAGTAATCAGAATCATGTCAGAAATGCTCACTGACTTGTAGAGCCACAGTGCTTGTTAAGTGACTGACAACTGTCAGAATCTTTGCAAGACACTTACTAAATGCAGCTTGTGGGTTACTGAACTATAACCCCTCTCTGTCCATCTGTACTGAGTTGAATTCTTTGCTTTCACAATATAGTACATGCATTTCCACCCCACGCATCCTTATGGGCATATTCAAAATATACCCATTGTAAAAGGGTTGGTTTTCTTGGTTTTTTCGATTTTTTTTTTTTTAAATATCTTTTCCCCCACAATACCTAATGCTGCAGTAACTGCTTGGAAAGGAAACATGTTTTCTTTCCACAGTGCATATCACTGTGTTTTTAGCTACTTAAAGGGACATTATATAAAACCAGGATTAGCTCACATAACGTTACAGAATGTCAAAAATGCCTGAAGGTACATTGAAAGCATTGGGAAGAACCCTCATTTTCAGAGTGCCATCTGCTCCACAGGAGAAGATTCGGTTGCCTTGCACAGTTTCAATCTGGGTGACACCAGCACCAATGTTTCTGAAAAGGGACTGCTTTGCGTGTTCATTTTTAAACGAGTGAATTAAATTGTAGCCAGTCAGTCTCCACACCTGTATCAAAAGAATGACAAATGACAAAAGGAGATGAAAATTCAAGGATTTGTATTTTTCCCCCCTAATGTTTCAGATTCCCGGTTGTTCTAAACGCTATTCAGCAAAGATAAAGGGTATTTATTGGTGCCTAGTAGCAACAATTACACCAAGTCCAAGACTCCTGGGAGGCTCTTGATGCAGTGTAAGGCTACCTTAACGTGGACCAGCTGGTCACTGGGCAGGGTGAAGCTGCCCTGTGGCACCTGATCAGAGTCCTCCTCCCAGCTCCCCCCCAAGAAAGCTGCAGAAATGGACAGGTTGCATTTTCATCCAAGATATCTATGGACAGCTTTCCAGCTGCTGGAAGTGCTTTCCTGCTAAGGAATGCTGCAGGGAGTAAGCTGCACAATTATTAAGCATGCAGAGTCATAGGAAGCACAGCTGTCTGTTGTGTCCTAAGCAGCAGGAGCCCTCATCAAGGCCAGGCCACAATCTGTGCAGAGCACAGATTAAGCACCTATTAAACGCTTTGCAGCCCAGCTAAAAGGAAAGAAATCTTTTTCTCCTTTTCTTTACCATGTTCTTGTATTTCCTACTTTTAGTATTCATGAAAAGAGCCCTTTAAAACAGGGACTGTATTTCTGGTTTGGTTTTTTTGTTTTGATGTTGATGTTTGTTTCTTACTACTCTGACATCTTAGTAGTTGTCTGGGGCATCAAGAGAAAAAAATACAACTCAATGTTACAGAAACTTTACACAATGTTGAAGCTGCTGAGCGCCCCCTGTGTTACAAAGAAATGTCCAAAGGCAAAACCAGAACATTTTTAAGAGAGAGGGAAAAACAAAGCTAAGATTTCAGAACCATGCACTTTGCTTTATCCACTTCAAATTCAGTCTCACAACTTTAAAAAGACTATTATTTAGAGGAGGACAAAACCTACTTGCTTTAGAAAGCTACTAGTATATTTAAGTTTATGTTCTAAATGTAAGGCAAGCATCCTGTATATCAAGTGTAGGTTTGGGGTTTTTGGGTTTGTTTTTGTTTTGTTACTGCATTTATCTGGCTATTTGCAACATGCTGATCAACACATGACAATACACTGCTTCAGCTCAACCCTCTCCTACAGAACCCAGCTTCTCCAATCCCTTACCTTCATGTTGCCTTCTGCTGAGCCTGTGACAAAATAGTCCTCAGAAGGATCCAGGGCAAGGGCCTTGACAGCTGACTCGTGGGCTTGGAAGGTAAAAAGAATTTGCCTCTGCCTGATGTCAAAGATGCAGATATATCCCTTCCTACCTCCAGAAATCAGCAGTTGATGCTTGGGTGCATACTGAAGTACTGTGGCACCGTGGTCGTGACAAGTGAAGGCTGAAGAAGAAGGACGTCAGAATTTAATAGACTTGAAATCGTAAGTAGCTTTCAATCTTAAGAAGCATTTCTTCTATAAATTATTATCTGAATATTTTTTAGTTTTACAGATACATTCCTTCATATAGGTACTGCCTTATTAGCTGACAAAAGAGCTATCTAGATCTAATGCACAAGAAAGTATTTTTGATGGTTGAATTTGCTCTTTTAAAAGCCCAGGATGTCATAATTCGATTTCTATAGATTTTTCTGTCATAGTGCAACATGAGAATTTTGTTTTAGTTTATTACAGAAAGAAGAAATTGTTGAACTTGGTCAAATAGACACAAATATCTTTAAGAACCCATTTCAAGTACTGAAAGACAACAGCAGACAAAAGAAACTGCTTCTACTATAATCTACAGTTGTTTTCTGTGCTTCACCAGCGTACTGGATATACTAATTAAGTGTCAGTTTAAGTGAAAGAATAAGAGTTTGATAATGCAGCCTTAATTAGTCTGCTGTTAGGTTTTGTTTTCAGGACTGTACTGAGATATTTTAGACTTTATTAATACTGTCATAAAAGGAGCTTTGTGTATGACCTTATGGACTCTCCCATCTCTGGAAGGGTTCAAGGCCAGGATGGATTGGCTGCTTAGTAATCTGGTCTAGTGGAAAGTGTCCCTGCTCATGGCAGGGGGGTTGGAAAGGGATGATTTTTAAGGTCCTTTCCAACCCAAACCATTGCATGATTCTATGACCTGTGACTTTTCTATACAAAGCAGATTAACACCATGAGAATATGCAGTACCAGTTCTGGTTCATGCATCCCTGTGCAATACCTGCTTGGACCTGTTCCCCAGTAAAAGTTTTTTCCTTTGCACCAAATACATTCCCAAGCTGTATCTCCTTAGTCAGTAAGAAGCAGAGGTTTAATTTTCACCGCAGTACTTACCATGTATAAGACTGTTACTAGATGAAACCAAAGTGTCCCAGAGGCACACATTTCTGAGGGGGAGAAAAGAAAGTCATTATGGCCTGTTACTAAGTGATTCATGGGGTGACATGACTCAGAAAGGGTTCACATTTTATGACAGTCTAGAAGGTAAAACTGAACAAGGAGCTCTTGACACTCTGCAGTCATTGGAGAACATATGCAAAGAACTAAGAACTTTCAATTCCTTTCTCTGCTCTTTTATGCTTTTTAGTGGAACTATAAGTTCTACCTTTAAGATGTGTACCAAGACATTATAGAAGTTTTTCTTTTTGGACAAAAAGAATTATCCTCTTTGCTGAATATATTTCTCCCTCCAGCAATGGCATCACATCACACTGCATTTGGAATACAACTTGAAAAAACTGGTTAACCATTGACCACTCCTCACAAAAACTAAATTTGGGAAGCAAGTAACTGAAAGAATGATGTTCAAAGAAATCATCTGGCAATTCAAGCTGTAACAAAGCTTAGAACACTGAGCCTTAGAATGTCAGTCACATTAATGCCCAAGAGCTACCACGTTAATGGAGATGAACAGGTAGTTTTGGTGAAATTCCTCATTGTTTCTTTAAACACACCTGTTATCATTGGATTGTCCCGATGTAGCAACTAGGCTTGAAGAGGTTATAAATGCAAAGTCACTTGTGGTTTTACTGTGGCACTGCCAACTCTATTAAGAAACAAAACAAACAAAAAAGGTGCAATCTTACCAGATGTTGTTTGCATCAAAAGTTACTACTATGACTCTGATGTCAGTGATAGCAAAACACAAGCAGTCTTTTACACAAAGCTCAAAACTGACAGTTTGAAACCTCAGAGAATGGAACAATGGATTAAAAATCCAGTATAAAATAAAAAGATACTAAAATTAGAGACCTTTGGCACAATATAGTGTATGACAACAGCCTGAATTTCAAATTAAGCATGGTTTTCATGTACTGTTAAGAAGTAGTGAAAAGAATTGAAGAGTGTATTTCCACTAAGTTTTGGGGTTGTAAAGTCATTACTTCTAGCTCTGATTTTTAATTTAATCAAGGGTAATGCTGAAGTAGTATTTGTAATCACACTGTAGCTGATGGTTATTGTGCAATTAGTTTTCCAAAGATGTACTACTGGAACTGTACAGTTGTTTTGACAAAGTATGCCAAGTAAAAAGCAGCAAAATAAAAACTGTCTCAGTAAAGTCATACACTCTTAGCCTGTCTGAAGTCTCAGAGACTTCCCTTTCCTCTGTAATAAGAAAAAAATTAATTCTGTTTACTTACCAGATAGGGCTTAGGATTTGAGGTGGTTTGGTTTACTTGCCAAATACTTAGAAAACCTTCACCATCAGCAACGCCACACTGCAAGGAATGAACTGCATTTATCATCATAATGTACTGGTTACTGGATGTTTACTTCATAATAATTAATAATAGTAAATTGCCAACTTCAGGAAAAAACCCACCTAAACCACCAAACCTTCACCTGTAAATGGAATGTCAACAACAGTGATGGTCAGGTACAAAAAAATAGCGTAGAAGCCAAGTGAGTTCAGTGCTGATTGTTTAGTGATTATTTAAGGATTGATGCTCTCCCGCATACTCAACCCTTTTCTGGAAATGGAGGCTTTGTAAGCATGGAAGCTTATCTTTCAAATCCTAATGTTAAATGCTAAGGCTTACAGAGGTATCATTACTCCATGACTCTACTTGAAAATGGTTAAAAAAGGAAAATGCATGACATATCATTAAAGCCTGATGAGGACAATTGTGGAAGGACTGGGCTCTATCATGAATGGTAAAATGACAAGAGTTATATTAACACTGTATATCCCATACAGCATATTCTGTATTTTACAAAATAATTTTAGAATTATTTAGAATTATTTTTTATATTTTCTCCTTTTAGTTGGGTTTCATGAGTCCCACCTGAGTGACCTTTGTGTGAAGCATGGCGACAACTAGTACATCTCAATTTCTGACTTAAGATTGATTCCCATGTGAAGGTAAGACTGCAATATCTCAAAACACAATCAAAACACAATTTTAAAATCAATTTAAATTACATTTTATGCAACTTGACAATCTTTGAGGTCTTTTCCAACCTTAACGATTCTACGATTCTATTACTGATACAAGTGTGCTTCTGTAAAATAAGGATGCCAAACAGTTTTTTTAAAAATTTAATTTAAAAAGGTTACCACGTGGGAACACAGATTTCAGAACAGAGAGAATAAAAAGTGTGAAAATGCAGCAAATGGGATATGGGATAGCAGTGTGAAGTGACAGAAGAGAAAGGAGAATAAGGGTCAGTGTTTGTTACAAAGCTCCCACATGCAGACAAAATGAATGATACTACTCTAGGATGTCATAACAGTTCTGCATGTCACCAGTTACCACTGTTTAGAGGTCCCAGCACAATCAAATGTTTCCTTATGAATAAAACCCCAACATCCCCCCAAAACTCCTAAATGTTGTACTTACCTTATTGCCCTGGGAGTTGAAATACATCCTTGTAACCCTGGCGTTCCCAGCCTGTCGGAAGCAAACCAACTGCTGGGGTCTTGTCCATTCAAACATTCGAACGCTGCCATCCTGGGCTCCCGTAAGGTCTAAGATAAAAGATGCTCATTAATACTACAGTATTTTGTAGAAAATTGTCCATTCCATACTAGGAAGTGTGATTCACTTACAATACTGGTGGACTGGATGCGAAGCCATTCTCTTGACGTTATTCAGATTTCTTTTAATAAGCTTAATGTAAAACAAAGAAAAATCAGAATAATTTTGAAAACAGACACAAACACACTCTTCAGTTTTGCATATACTACTACATGGTGAGTGTCCCCCAGTTAAAAAAAGTTTGTTAAACTAACTTATTTGCATGGTCCTACATCAGAGCTCCCATAAGAAAGAAAAAAAGCCTGATTGTACCATCGTTTTCTGTATCACAATAATTCTGTGCCACAGTATACAAGAAAATGCTTAGTTTGGCCTTGTTTTTGGCCAGTTGTTGGTCACCATTGGCCATTTGTGCCAACATTAAATTGACAGTAAGATGACTAATGCACACTAGGTCTCTCTACTAAACAAACACAAAAAAAGTGATGCTCTCCTGAGTTGCATGCACAGAAAAGTACTTACCACCCCAGCTCCAGTGCTGGTTTGACCAGTGCCCAACCATGGCATGGATGGAGATGGTTGTATCTGACTCACTCCAAACGCCGGGGCAGTTGACTGAGTGAGTGTTGTAGTGGAACCACGGAAGTCAATGTCATCAGAACTGTGAAAGAACAGCAGTGTTCTGCTTTAAACAAATGTTTCTTTGCTTCTAATGCTCTTTGCTTATTTGTCAAGAGCCTAAGGGCAGTGGGTAGAGGAAGTGATCGTAATAAGACTATAAATTGATAATTCCTCCACTTACATAGAACAAATTCCTTCCAAATGCTACAAAGCTATCCATTTTTAATCTCAAGAGATGGTCCTAATATAAGGATATAAGCTGTCTTGAGAAGAATATTGTTGTACTATTCCTGACTTGTGTGTGCAGTGTGCAAGGGAATGTGGTACACAGGAGTGCTCACAGATCTCAGCACAGTAATGGAGCAGACAGTAATCCAGGTTGTTGTATTATACAACCAGCATCAGCTACCACAACTACCCTCCACATTGCAATGATGCAAGAGAACTACAGTATTTCTAAGGTATTCCTTTATTAGCTTATGCACCATGGAATTTGACTTCACTGTGCAGTGCAAACATGCCTAAAGACACTAATTATTCTCTTGCATTCCCTCACTCATTTGTAAAGCAACCTGAAACTTACTGAAGAAGAGTAAATAACTTTTTTGGTAGGCTCCATTTGTGCCTACACAGGTATTATATATTCAGCCTCACAGTAAACCAATACTCTTATTCATATAACCACAAAGAAACAATCCTACCTTTTAGATTCTCTGTCATATTCTTCCCCAATCCATATAAACGACTGAGCAGCCAGTAGAGCTGAAATATCAAGTTCTTGAACATCATGTGTAGATGCCAAAACAATTTCATTGCTGTTTGCCTATGCAGCACAAATACAAAATTTATATTAACTATAATTAGGATCTTTTTATTACACTTCTTGTAGTATTTGAGGCTTACCTTGTTAACTGCAAATGCCATTATCATATCTGATTCTTTGTGAATGATTTTTGCTTTTCCTCCAGGGTAGCCAAGATCTGCTTCAACCTACAAAACATTTATAAAAAACTTCAGTTAGCATGAAAATCCATTTTGTAGCGGTACATTCAGAGTGCAAAAAATCTATACAAAATTCATGCAAGAAAAGTTCAGTGGCCTCAGCATTGTTTCGGAAGGTGAACTTTAGACTTCTCATACTCTTTGGTGTTCTAGAAGCCAAAAGTTGTGTTTGAGAGTAAGAAACAGAAGTTGTGTGTGCAACACTGTTTACGAGGTGTTCACTCATCCCAATTATCAGGACACCTGAAGTTAGTTCAGTGATTAAAAGCCTGCCACACAGACTACACAGAACATACAGCTTCTGTTAGTCACATTAGAGAAAGAAAGCCAGTTCCACAGAACTTTTAAGAATGTGCTAGAGGTTTGGGAGAAGGGATACTACCTTGTTTTTGTGATCTTCTGCTACGCAGTTTTGTTTGACCTGCTCCACACGATCTTCTACAGACTACATAACATCACACAGTCACAAACACAAAACACATGCACAAACAAATATAAAAAAAGAATGAAACATTCCAAACTAGATTTTAAAGGCCACTCTGTCAGTAAATGATGACAAATGTATTTTTAACTTTTTATAAAAGGCACAGAAACTAAGACAGGAATCTAAACAAACTCACTTAAAATGTAATGCCTCCTAGATGAACACAAGATGTATGATATAGTAAATAAATGGAGGAGTAATACACACACAAACTCCATACTTACAGGAATTCTTAAATATACTAACTCATATACTTATTTCCCATGATATTTATGTGTTGGTCTAAGTTTTCAGTTAGAACTTACAGCAGCTGTAACTGGTTCAATTTGTAAAGCCCCATATTATATATTACTATATAATATTACTCTTATATGTATATATTATTCATGCATATATACATATACACAAATTAATAGTGCATTTAAATTTCTTTTTCTGTATGACACACGAAAAAAACATTACATGAATATTCAAATTTCTTTGCTTATTACCATTATCACAAATGTTCTGTTCATTAGGACAGTATTCAGATACATAAAGGTGAGCTATGTCTTGTCTACATATATTCTGTTCAGTTGATATTCCAATCAACAACATGACAGTCACGTTGATTTTGAAAAAAAATCCAAACGCTTTTAAATGAAAGAAAGGAAACCGAAATGTTAACGAAAAATGGAAAGAAAAAATAAAATAAATACTGGGAAGACTGAGGAACAGTTATAATTGAACTTTCTTTTAAAAAAAAAGTTACATCCTTTGTTTACCTCACTCTGCTTTCTTTTCTTTGTGAATATATATCTTATGAAAGTCTCCTGAAGAAGTTCTTGCTTCACAAGAAAATGCCAGAGCCTTTTTGCTGGAAGAGCTGAGTAATCCTTTGATCTGGATAAAATAGTAGGAGGAAAGAAACAGAGAATATGCTAAGTTGGAAGGGACCCATCAGGATCATTGAAGTCTGACTCCTGGCCCTGCACAGGACAGCCCCAAGAGTCACACTGTGCCTGAGAGCATTGTCCAAACACTTCTTGAACTCAGACAGGTCTGGTGCTGTGACCACTGTACTGGGGCACCTGTTCCAGCACCAAACCACCCTCTGGGTGAAGAAACTCATCCTGATATCAAACCTAAACCTTCCCTGACTCAGCTTCTTGCTGTTCCCTTGGGTCCTGTCTCTGGTCCCCACAGAGCAGAGATCAGTGCCTGCCCCTCCTCTTCCCCTCCCGAGGAAGTTGTAACTGCAATGAGGTCTCCCCTCAGTCTCCTCTTCTCCAGGCTGAACAGACCAAGTGCCCTCAGCCACTCCTCAAGGCCCTTCAGCATCCTCGTTGCCCTCCTTTGGACACTCTCTAATAGCTTTATATCCTTTCTATACCGTGACACCCAAAACTGCCCCAGGTGAGGCCACCCCAGGGCAGAGCAGAGTGGGACAATCCCCTCCCTCGCTCGGACGGCGATGCTGTGCCTGATGTTCCCCAGGACACAGCTGGCCCTCCTGGCTGCCATGTTTAACATCAGTAGGAAATACTCTTTAGAATTTCTGTGATCAGAGAATGTGTCTTTGCTAAGAAAAGAATACTTACTTGAACGGTGTGTTTTCAGGTTCAATCATTGCTTTATTGCGGAGAATAGCTGGTCCTGCACCCACCCCAAGGTCACTGGGGTAAGTATTGATGTAGTTTGGTGGTGGGCCTTCAAATTGGTCCATTCTATCTTGAAGAATCTGTTCCCAGTGTTCCAAATTTTTTATTACAGCAATGCCCAATGGTGATGTTACAGGCAGATCTAAACAGAAATATTACCCAATTAAGGCTTAGGAGACAAAAAATAATCTAAGTTATGGTGCGTATAAAAAACCCAGAATAATACAGCCATCCAAAAAAAATAAACTTGAAAGGAAATGTATGTGTTGGCTATTGTAAAAAATAAGGTATTTAGTTATTTAAATTTTAAAATTAAAAAGCAAAGTCTTACAGAGAGCCACATATACAGAAAAATAAAACGTAAAGCAGGATTTAACTTACCAGTGAATTCCAGACCAGCAATGGGAAAGAAATTCTTAATGTTGTGCAGAACTAATTTTACCATTGTCAGATGCAGAAGAGCCCAGCTGTATAAAAAGAACAGATTTAGTTATGTTAAAATAACATTAAGAGCTATCTACAGAATACTTTTCTTCAACCAGGGTTAGAGTAACAGTGTAGAAGTGTTTTATTTAATCTACACCTCATTCAAAACCTACATGCTTGAAATCAGTAGTCTAAAACATTGTTTTGGAGCTGGCATTGGGGTACCTTATGCTCTTTGTGTCTTAAAAATGAAGATAGGGGTTTCTTATTTCTTTTCCCCTCCCCAAAAAACTGCAAACCACACAGCTTTTGACTTCCTAACCCCTTTTTTTTGGCAAGTAAATGGGAAACTGTGATGAGGATATGTCCCTTCTGTAATCCCATTGCAACAGATAAATCTATCCACAATACTAAAGTTATTTGACTTAAAACTGGATGGTGCTGAAAACCTGTATTTTTTTTTAGATTTGGAAGCAAAGATAAGCACATGACATAATTGTTCTAAAACACTGACAATTTCTGCTAACCTGTAAGAATTGGCATCTGTGTGTTCCTGGATCTGCACATCAGAGAGGAAAGCGTCATCCTCCTCCTCATCACTGTGAATGCTTTCATCAGAATCATATATAACACCACTGTCTGATAAAGGAAGAAATGGCTGCAATGCAAAGTAAAAGTCTGCTATAAAAGCTATTTTCTGATTTCTTAATATTCAACTCTTATTCCAATTATCACTGTCATTGAGTTTAAATGACAGCAATTTAACCTATAAATAAATTTCCCTATAATGTAAGCAAATAGCAAGGGGAAAAGTGTTAATCTCTATTATTGACAAGAGACGTTTTGAAGGTGAAGTAATAGACTTGTAGGCTCTTCATCTTTTATTACAAAGATAATATTCTGCATCTTACAAGAAAGAGCACTTAGAATTTTCACATTATTTTTATCCTTTAAAACTTAATGGAAGAAATATCCTTTTATGAACTGTAACTTTCATTTTCTGTTTTAAATTACCTTTGCCATAAAATAGTCCCACATGCTGAGTTCTGGAGGAATAAACTTTTCTTTGTAAGAGGGTCTTTCTGCAGGTACAGGTGGTGGTACATTGCTGTCTTTCACTGGTCTTCCTGGCACCAGCATTCTCATGTTAAACCGGCGGCGATGTTTATCCATTTCTTCTGATGGAAGAGGAGGTGCTAAATTCAGGTCATTAAAAAAGCTGATATTAATATTGCATCTTTAAAATGGCTGTATTTTGTAACTGAAGCAACTAACACCACTGTTATTGGTACTAATTTCTACTGACTCAGAATCAAAGGCAGCCTAAATAAAGTAAGTGTAATCATAAAAAAGTTCACTTACGATAAATTCAGTAACTGTGGCATTTAGACATTGGACATATTATGAGAAGTACATTTTATTTTACACATTTATATACTGGATTAAGTTCTCAGGAGATGTACCTTTTAAGAAAAAATCTTTTATCTAAAAATTTCTCAAGGAAGAAATTAAGAAACTCAGAAATTTTGTCGAGAAAGAAAGTAATATATAAAATATCACTAAACAGTAAGCTGCACTATTAGCAGTAGTTATTAAAATATAAGCCAAGGAACTCTTAAGATAGAGAAGAAAATTTTAATAGAGACAGGCTTTTTGACACCTGAAGTCTGTTTTAAAGGGTTATGATTTAAAATGCCATAACACTTATCAAAATTTTATTGTGGAATTTGTTCTTCAAAGTCTTATTGGCCAGGCAACATTGAAGATCACACTTACTTTATTACAAGGGAACTAGATACTTAAAAACTTTTTTCTTTCCAAAAAGCCACTACCAACACTCATCTACACTGCAAGTCTTTACAAACCTTCGGTACCATCCTCTGAAACATCAGAAGCTGTAGCAGCTTGTAGGTTAAAGGAAAACAGAATACATCTCAAATAAACACAACTTATAGAACTTATTCATATTAACACCTTGTGAAAATAACTGCCCTAAATGAGTTTAAGTTATTCCATGAATGACAAAAACCTGTTGTGCATACTTATAATGGTTCAATGCCTTATTACTATTTGGTTTTATATCTTGGATATGGAATGTCTAATTTTTGCATAACTTTCAAGCCTATTGTTGATTTGAAAGTTTATGTGATGTGATTTGCAGTATTGCTGCAGTGTGAAGTCCTATGACAAATGGTTGTATTTTTCTTTGTCTTCAGAGCCTGAATTCAATCTCCACTTTTGCTTTTCCTCAAGCAGTATATTAAGACTTGCTCATGTGTCTTTGTAAAAATCCTGGGGTCAGCTGGAGCTTACATATGCATAAGCTGTTTTTCTGACAGATGAAGTTGATATTTCTCCTCTGTGGTTTGTGCTAGGTGAAATCCTACCTTGCAATAGAAACTGGTTTCAGAAATACTGTTTCCAGCTTACTGCAGTCATTAAACAGTAACACTCATCTCACAAACAAAACCCCAGAGGTATTAACACTGATTTATAGTCTGTTTTTTCACCAAAAATAATGGCCGAATGTCCTGAAAAGTGTTATAAGTAAGCATCTAACTGTAACATTAGTAATATAATAACAGTACAGTTTTTATGGCAAATTTAAAATGTGCTGGGTGCCATTACAAATGATAACTGCAAGGCTAATATTTCTTTCTGCTGTTTAGTTAATGTAACAGTTTTCTTGCCAGCAGATTCTTAAATCCTGCTCGCTTGGTTTCGGTCTTTAAAAGGAAAGAAACCTTTTCTACCAGGCTACTAAAAGGTATAAAATGCAAATCATTAGTATGACCTTCAGAGAAGGATGTACCTGGAATATTTTCTGACTGCCTTCGAGGTTTGACGAGAAGCTTCACTCCCCCCCCAAAAACAGCCGCCCACATGCGACTGTTCAAAGGGTGGGCGGCCAGTCGGAACAACTCGTTGCAGGAATTGGTGGCAAGGGCGTGGATGAGGAGGCTCAGGTAGACAGCCACCACAGCTTCACACAGGAGGATGTTGAGCTTTGGTTGATCTTCATCCTGAGCTGAGCTTAACAGGTTGATAAGCGAACTCACGCCTGCAAAGAGGAAAAATTCTGCGTTAAATGAGTAGGAGGACAAACGGGGAATAAAGGAAGTGTTTCACCTCTACATTTAGGGTAAATATCCACTAATACATGATGCTTTTATTCAGACAAAACATACTAAAATACAGTTAGTATATACATATATATATACACACATACTAATACATAATATACTAATAGTTTTTTTAAAATAATAAAGATCAAAATTACAAAAAGCCTTCTTGAGTCTGGGACTTTTGCATTGAACTTCTCTGCCAATACTATGGGCAGCTCAGCATACCTATGAAATTCCTGCACTGTTTCTACAGTTCACCTCAAAAAAACTAAATTTATGCTCATACATTGGAATTAGCTATTCTGATAGCTATACCAACTACAGCATATATTTAAGACTGTAGAGACAGCTAACAGAAATAGCTTTGCTAGGGGGTTAGGTAGGCTGGAGGAAAACATTTTAGAATGACAAATGATCAATGACTTTATCCTAAAGATCACAGTTTCTTCTTCAAGCAAGATGTCTGCCATATAGAAAGTTTATTTTAATTAGTTTTGATACGTGAAAAAGTTAAAGGTTGTCATTAATTTGAGAACTAAATCAGAAACATCATATTACAGGACAGTGAAGTAATTCTGAAATGCGGAGCTGGTCCAGTGGTACTAAAAATAACCTTCTATTTGTCTCACCAGGCCACTGAGCAGGAGATGAGTTTGGAGTTGCATGCTCTTCGATACTTTCTGTCCTCAGCCTGCGTCGATCACTCAAAAGCAGTCCTTGGTAAACCATCCCAGTAAACTGATTGGCTTCTGCTTGACTGCTAAACACAAATACATTTTTTTCTGATGAGAAGGTGAGTGTCCCAAGTGACAGTGACATCACGTTTTCCTATTGTTTATTGACAAAACCTGAATGGTTGCTGTTATTTGTGTAAAACTGACCGTGGGTATCAAAGCTAGCAATGTGTAAACTGTGTAAGTATATCCACACATAAACATTTAATCCCTTTTTTAGACACATGCAGGAAGAATTTCCATTTAGGATATATAAAGTATACTCCAAAGGTAGGACTGTAAGAAAATTTCCCTCTTTACCTGTAGCTGTGGCTGTCACATAGTGCTTGATAAATGGATGCAGAAAGTGAAGCTGCTAAAGAATGAAGTGTGTACACCTAAAATAAAAAGAACCAATAAGCTACATGTTTTATATAAAATGTGAGCAAACTACAATTCTTTTTAAAGAACATTGGAAATGTGTTCTGCAGGGCTGTCCTAGTTTTAAACCAAGTGCAAGAAATAGTAACTGAACATTACTTTAAGTTTACAATGTAGTGCTAAGAAAATCACAACTGTTTGTTCAAGATAATTTGATGGCAGTCACAACCTTCTAGTATTGTGTCAAGATAATTAACTTGATTATAATACAGAACAGCCACAGTAAATGAGCACACTGAAGGAGTGATTAAGTATGTCCTCTTATGATAATGAATTTGATGGAATGGTTCCTGGAAGCTGTACTATATAACATTGCAGTTCAGTGCAGTAATAGTTGCTCAATATGCATAAAATAGTAGTAATAGTTGCTCAATATGCATAAAATACAAAAATTTGTGTAGTCATTATATAATTACTTTATCTAAAATCTCTTTTTTACCTCAGTTATGTGCTTATAAATTTCCGTAAGTCTCCAGGAGTAACAAGAATAACTCCATTTTTGCCTCACAATGCAACAGAAACAGTCCAGTTCTTAAACAGAAGAAATGCAAGGATTTCTTGGAAAGCTCAATGAAATCCACAGTGTGAAGAAAATGGTACTGTCAAACTGTTAAAAAAGTAAACTTTTTTAAACTCACCCTGTGTTTGTTCCTATCTTTCCTACTATCTTTCCATTTAATCAAATGTTAGGTCTTAGATTAAAACTATGGATTATTTAAATGGTTGTCTTGCAGTTAGGAAGTGTCAGCTCTTCTTTCTGAATTCTCTTTTAAGAATTTATGAGTTTTTAGAGTAAGAAAGATGCTTGCTGTAGCATAATGCAGAATGGAGAAGAAGTCAAGATGTAGGAGAGAAAATGAGACGTAAATGAGCTTGGGTTACAGTTTTAGAACTTAACTGCCTTGCAGTGGGACATTCCATTTACTTTCCTGTTTTTCTCTACTTTCATTTAGTCAAATTAATTTAGATTGGTATTCATGTTCATTAAATATACAAAATAATGATTTAGGTTCTTGCTAATTAACTGTGTCCTAGTCTCATGCTCTTTGGCTTTTCCCTTCCTGTATTTACTGAATCTGAATGGAATTTATTCACCCCTAAGTACACAGTCAGATAAAGTATTTCACCACAGTTCTGTAAAAAACCCTCATACAGTTGGGGAAGTCTGCACTACAGTAAGGTTTATAGTATCTATATTAATAGAATACTGTAATATAACTTACAGTCTCATCTCTGCTTTCATTAGTCTCTCTACAGGATTCGATCAGAATGATAATAATTAGTTAACTGCCATGGTCATGCTGTTTTAAGAGCCAAGAATTCAGTGAACATTCACATTTGGAATAGTTTCCTGAGAAAAACCAGAATTTGGATGAAAGGGAACTAACTAGACCCAAAAAGATGTCAGAAAGCAAGTGGTTAACCAGCGTGTTCACTTCACCAGACTTAAAGGAAAACGTCAGTATTGTAAAAAGGTAAGTGCTGAAAAATTAACTCAAACACTACATTTTATTTTTCACATGCTCACTCCCCATTTCATAAAAAAAAAAATCATTCAGCATCTCCTGAAAGCTTTTTATTACCTTGACATCTTCAACATTAGGATGTGGTGGTGATTTCATCTGCACGATAGTGTAAAGAATATCGTGAATGTGGTTGTTTAAATACAGCACAGGATTAGCTATCACAGTTTTTGTGGATGCTATGCTTGCAGAAAGCAAGGGTAGTGTTGTGGGTAGTGGAAGTGGAGACTGAAGTTGTTTCACAGTAGTTTCCTGTTTAAAAGAAAAGACTGTATTTAAAATTATTGCTTTGAGAAAAACAAGTTTAGAAATAGACATAATTTTACATATTTTATTTACATAATTTATTTATTTACAAACTTTACATCTTAAATATATTTCCCAGGTTATTTGTCCTCTTCCACTGCTGTCCACTCAGTACAGATGGGATTTTACTGCCAAAAGCAAGTTCTTATTTACTCTAATAACAAGGTTCAGACCTGATAGCCAAGTTTGCTTTTTGATTAAGTGCAGGAAGAGTACTTTCATGTAGTTCATTAGGAAGTGTTGAGATTGTCTATTAAGGGATATTAACTAAAACTGTACTTGCATTAGCATAAGTTGACATAATACTCACTGGTCTGAGTTTAGTGACAGAGTAAAATTTGCACTCATCTGAGTTTCTCAAGGGAAATGAATGGAACTTTTTTTTATTCTTAAAAGTACTAAGGATGTACTAAAAAGTACTAAAATGCTAAGCCAAGTACCACCAAAACAGCTGTCTATTGCTTCTATTTGAAATATGAGAAATCTAGGATTAGAGCATGTTAAATTACTTGCCCAGTATCAGATTATCTGCTGTAGCTCAGGTTAGTCATTAACATTTGCTATAAAATATCTCTTTTTGTATGAAATAAATGTAGAAAATGCCATAATATAGTAAAAGAAAGCACTAACCTGTCTGACTTTATGTTATTTGTTGACCTTTGCAGCTAAAACCTCATTTCTTGTGGTATCCTTGCATGATTTGCAGAGGTGTAGGGAATGAGATTTTATTGTATTTCAGTAACTGTGAATTTAATTTATTATATAGGTACCTAGAATACTGTGGCCAAAATTATGCCATTGTAACACAGATATAATGCTGCAACTATAATATAAACAGCAACTTTTATATTCCACAATCATAAGTAGCCTGATCCTCAGTGTCACGTAACAGGTTCTTAAGAACCAAGTCATCAGGATGTGGAACAGCAGCATACTTAGATACAAAGTTCTTTCTCTGAGAACATTAAAATGATCTTGATCATTAGGCTTGCAGAACACAAGCAGCATCTATCTAGGCACAAACTTAGGCATTTGACATAACTGACAGTCTGGAACTGTTCACATTCATGAATAGAAATTAGTTGAATTTGCTTTACCTGCTGTGACTCTTGCAGCAAGAACTTCAGCTCCATTCTTACAGATGCCAAGCCTCCACCTTGTGCCCCATGAAGACTACAGTAACTTAGAAAAACTCTCAGCAGAGCTTGGTTCTTCTGCAGCCACCACTTCCTTCTTTCAGCATGTTCTCGTTTCGCCTGTAACCTCCGTCTCTCTATCTGGTGCCGTTCATAGGAACCAATATCTGGCTTATCCATAATATCTTCGTGGTCAAGTAGATCCCCATTTACTTTGGTATAGGTTTTACAATAGTCTTTGTCCCCTGCATCATGGTTGCATATTTCATGCATAGCAGCAATTTCTTTTTCAAGCCAGTTGTACAGCTGAAACCTGAGCTTCCCTCCATCCACTTCGTAACCTGTAGCCAAAGTCCTCAGTTCAGTCATAAGGATCTTCAAACAGGCTCTGAACTTCAATTGTTCAGCAATAACATCAACCTCAGTGTCTCCTGCATCAGAAACCTCCCCACGTGGTGTTTGTGCCATGCTGGTGTCTGGGGTTCTCTCATCTTCTCCACTCTTAGAATCGGATTTTTTCATCATTAAACCAACATCCTTGTCCTCTTCATCTGACCCATTTTTGTCTTCACCCCAATCAAGAGTAAGGGGCTCATCATCAAATTTTACTGCTGGTTGACTCCAGTCAAATTGTGCTGAAGATTCAGCAGTATTATCCAAAGCAAAGGAAGTTGAAATGGGCTTTGACCAGTCTATATCACCAATTCCAGCACCATCCTGTAGGGCTTTGGAATCTGAAACACCATCCTGTATTGGAGGACCAGATGAATCTTTTTCTGCATCTACAGTAGACTTTTTTCTTACTTTTGGAATTTTGGAAAGAACTTCAAGAGCTAGCACAGGGCAGCCCACTTTGAAATGAGCATTTGCAGTAGTGAAGAATAATTTTCTTTCTATAAGATTAATTTTATCCACAAAGCTTTTCTCAGTTGTTAGACCTAAGGTGGCCAAGGTTCCTTCTGGTGAGCTGAAATATCTTCTGATGAGCAAAGGGTGGGTCCGAAGATAATTGTAAAAACTGAATACCATAGGGTTGCATGATTTGACGATAACTAAGGAATTAAACAGATAAGACACCTTTTGAAAATGGCTTTAAAATGGTATTATTCTGTTTTGCAGTATTTCCTGCATTAGACATTTGTCAAAACACAAGAACAAAGACAGCTTTGGGTCTAGTTACCAAAACAAAATGAAAGAATTACTTACTCCCCACAAAAAGATTAAAGGTATGAGCTGAATGAGTAAAAAGATACTAAATTCTCTCATTTGCCTCACTGATATATTGCATTCACTAAGCCTAAACACAGCTGAGATTATCAGCCAGGTCTCCCCAAGAAAGGCAATATGAAACCTATGTAGACACCTGTCATTTAAACATTAATCTTGAAGAGATGGGATAGGAAATCCTGCTAGAATACTGCTAATTCCTAGAAGCAAGAATGAGAATTTAAGTCCACTGGAATAAAGACCAGCCAGCATTCAGTACTAGAGAAGTATTGTAAGGAAGTATCAAAGACAGCCCTCCTGAGCTTAGCTGACACCAGGAACCAAGTCTGGTGTTAGAGGGTTGGAGAGAATCCTCAGAAAAAAACTGGAAAAAGATTTTTATATTTTTATTTAGTATTTCTCCTTCTGTTCTTTTTCTTAATAAGTTTGTCCCAACAGACTAATGTTATTCCTTACCTGGGTTTTCATCATCATCTTTAGGTGTTTGTTCCAATAATGTATCCAGTGCTCGTGTGTAATCTTTCATTATCCAGTATGCAATGCTTCTCAGAAATGGATCAGGATGCAGTTTAGTACAACTGAACCCAGTTCCATCCTTCTGGCAACCCAAAATCTTTTCATAAAGGATGGAGGTGTATGTGACAGAGGTTTCAAACTCTGATTCATACAGACGAGCAATGACCATAGCCAGCTGGATGTCTTCCATTTTCTCAAGGCACACCTATGATAAGCAGTGGGGAAAAGGTTGTTTTATGAGGAAAAAGTTGTTCTATAAAATAAAGTGAATAGCAATATATGTTTACAAAAGAGATTTTTTTTTTCTCATCATATCTGTTCTTTAAAGTATAAATCAATCTTTGGGTCAAAAACGTGACAAGTAATCTATAGCCAAGTAAGATATTTTCTTCTGTTTGGAAAGAGGTGTACTTTTCCCTATTTCAGGAATTGTGATAGGCATAGTGGTACATCAGCATGTAAAAAATTAATATGGCAGAAGTAAAAATGTCTATTTTTATTCTATCTAGTAGTATAATTGTACCTTCCAACTTTAATGTTATTACATCACTGGTAAGATATTTTTCACACTGTCTTGTGTGCAGAATTACATCTCAGAGGAAAATACATTCTCCAGTGAAAACAAATATACTGCATAGAAATAGGCAGGATAACTAAAGATTCTCTAATTCCCATACTCTCCTGAGAGGTACTGCTTGGCTTATGATCCTTGTTACAGCTCCCCCCTCCCATGTGGCAAGGAACATCACAGCTCCACTGAAAAGGGATCCCTGGGCTGCTTCAAGAGAACTCTTGAGTTCTTTTTCTACTCAGTGTAGTATCAATAGGTCATGCAGAATAGCTGGAGGCTGAACACACTGCTACAACTTAACCGTGCTGATCAAACTGAGTTTTGCCAGAAAGGTCACTACTAGTATTCCCAAGAGTGCTTCTACTGAGCACTGATGTATCTGAACAATTATTCCGGCCTTCAGATCAGCTTCCATGACACTTTTCACATTAGTGTGGAGGTAAATGGTATGTCTGCAGGGCACAAGGGGCTCCTGTGTGGACACACCATCCCATTTTGTGCTGCCACAATTCGGGAAAACTTCATCAAAGAACAGCGAGCAACGATGTAGTTACACAGGTCAAATTAGAAACTGAAACTTAATTTCTCAAAAGCAGATACCTCTATAGCATCTTTTAGTGAACCTGCCAGCAAGAAAAATGCAGCTGACTGCTCAAAGCGTTGTTTTCCCAACAAAGCAAAAGCATTTTTTAAAGCAGCTTTACGCCATCGATCTTCATTGAAGTTGTGGCTGAAAAAGGCAGTCATCTTTTCATCATGCTGGGACCTGCATAGAGAAATGCAATGTATACAGCTATTTATTACATAACCTCAGCATACTATCACTTGAGCAACATTACTTGAAATTAAACTCTAATCTTGAATGAGTTCTGCTTTGCATTCCTGGTTCAATTAATATTTAATCAAACTTGCAGTCAGCAGAACTCACCTGAACAGACCCCACACCACTGCCTTTTTCTTCATAGCAAGGTAAAAAAGTGCAGCATCTAAGGCATCATTGTTCCTCTGGAATGACGCTTTTGCAACCTGTAGTGAACAAAGCCTACTATTATTAATGGAAATATAAAAGGCTGCCTTTAGCTACATAACCTGTGTTCTTTAGCTGTTTAACAGGGAGGATGGTTTAGTGACTGCATTATCTCTACAAACCAACAAAGTAACTTCTGTGAGAATGTTTTACTCATATGTAACAGAGCTCTATACTGTAAATGCTTTTAGGAGTCAGAAAACCAGCACTATTGCAGAGAGCAATAGTGGGATATTATGAATGTGCAAATAAAAATATTTTCTTTAAAAGTGTAACAGTAACTAATACTATTAGGTGAAATTCATCTGGCAAGCCATTATTTAAAAATACTTAAGCTAATAACAGTATTTGCTTAAAGAACAGTTTGGGTTTTATATAGGAATCAGATGAAATTGCATTTGATTTGGAGTACTAGGATAATTGTTTTGCTCCTGGATTCTTTAATTTCCCGTAACTTGAAAAAATGTATTTTTTACATTAGATGACTTGCAAATTTAATAGAGTAGTAAGTAGTGTTCCATAGATATTTTAAAGATTGCATTTCTTGTTGTAATTCAAAGCAAATGTAGTAATTATACAAATCCATCAAACCTCAAGTTATAAGAAAGCTGAAATTTGTATTATTTAATGAGATTTAAACTTTGTTGGTAGCTATGGGAAACAGTTTTAGCTATTATTTCGAAAATACATTGCACTTTATCCATTTTAGACCTCTCACAAGAAAACTCTGCACACAAATGAGATTTAGTGTTATTTTGGTTCTACATAATATAGGTATATATTGCCAAAACCCAGTAATTTCGTAACTCTTCAGAAGAGTAAAATTTGCATTTATTTGCAGTTCAGTTACTTTATGTTCTATAGGACTTCATTATAAACAATACAACACTTGCAAAAAAGTCCTTCATATAGGGTTTTTATTGACTAATATTTTTAGATAGATACATTTCTCATAGAAAACCTACTGCTGAACTGAAAGCATTATTACCTGTTTAAATCTGTAGACTGTCTCATAGCTGAAAGCAAGATTTTTCTTGAAACAGAGCACTTACTATGATCTTTAATACACTATAAAATACGTGGGGGAGAGAATTTAGGCATTTCAAAAACAGCTTTTCCCAAGATCAGTTGAATTTTATCTTACTACTGAATAATGACATTTGTAAGGCAGGACTGCCAACATCAGCTGGCATAGAAGAACTAATTATGCAGCCTCCTGGCTGGGCTGGAGTACAAAGGAACCTGCTTACACAACTCACCATGCACACCTGTGAAGGCACAACTAACAGCACGTAAGGAGAGTTTGTGAGCAATAAAAAGTACCTTCTCAATGCACCTTCGGAGCGTGTTGATATTCCTGACCCACCAACCAATCCCCATAGCTCTTAATTCAGACCACTGTGGGTCTCCCTTCTGGATAGCAGGAATCATATTGATCAACTCCTCCTCGGCCTCAGAATGAAAAGCCCACGCAAAATGGCAAGTAGACAGGCCTAAACAATAACACAAACCAATAACATTCAGAAGACTGACTTGTTAATAAGCAAATGGAATATGTCAGAGAGTTAAAATGGGATCTCCAGCCCAGGAGTTGGGTAGAGAGACTGTTTCCCTCAACAGGAAGTTGGAGCTGTTAAAGGAACAGCTGAAATATATTTTTTGCTTGTTAGGGATGTCCTCTCCTCAGTGCTTCTTTTGTAACCTTCCAGCACCCCACTCTTAAATGTACTAAACTTACATGCTGAAAGACTGAAGGAAAAGCATTGTTATCACAGAAGCAGACCCATTCTGGGCCAGAAACATTTGTCTCTGCTTTTTAGGTGGTAACTACTTTTCTTTCCTGTATTTTTACAACAGCGTTTACTCGTATTGAGCAAGGGAAAAAAACGCAGTGATGAAAATGATAAAACAATCTTTAAGGTAAGGTAAAGCCAAGCTAAGGTAAAGAAGTGTTCATTACCCCAGCACAAACACTGAATTACATATACAATCTGTATTTTCTCTGGTTGGAGAACTTATGCCTCAAACTGAATAGGCCAGAATCTGCTCTAGAGTTATCCTTTTTTTTGCTATTCACAGTGCACACAGGGAAGTCTGTACTAAGCCTCTGCAAGACAATGAAAGCCTTAATGAAACAGAAAATTAATATAAATATAAATATAATTTATAAATCTATTATAAATAAAACATAACCAGAGCGTGTCAGCTCAAGGGGATCCAATGGAAGCAATACTTTCTCTAAGGATTACCTTGGTGAAGCAGCTGAACTCGGTACAGAGGGGGCAGTGATGTCAGAAGGCAAGTGTGCAAGCGCATCGCCAACAAGTATCGTAAGCCACATTCATCTAAGGTATCTCTTCCTGTGAAATACAAAATACTGACTTTTGAACTACAAGAGACATATATACAAGTTATCATATACAGTGTGTGAGGAATGTATGTTTCTAAGCTTGCCAAGAGCCTGAACCACAAGTTATTTATTATGCATGAAATATAAGAAGAGATTCGTATTTTATTTTCTTTCTTACAGTATCTAATCTGAATAACTGATGCTAGATTTCAGTTTAGTTATCCCCAAATACCCAAGGACCAAGTTTACCTTTGCTGAGGTTTATTGAATTAACAAGAATGTTAATTCAATAACGTCAGTTACTAACCTGAGTAATTTTTATCTCTGTTCTCATCTAGTTCAGTGCTCGTTGTGGCCACAGTGTCTGCCAAAGCTACAAGGAACATCTGCTCCAGTCGAGTGAGGCCTGGCAGACTTGAGTGCATCAGGTGGCTTGAAAGGACACTCGCGTGTTCTCGGCCAAAGTAAGTTGGACCGTACTGTGACAGATTAATAACTTTGGATTTACTCTCCCTCTTCTCAGGCTCAAAATCTATAAAGTCTTCGGTTGTAACAGGTTGGATCTGGAACAGATCCGAGTACTGATCCTCTGTTTTTCTCTTAGCCTGGTCTTCAGAGCCCTGAGGTATTTTAGAAGTTTCTTCAGACACATAGGTGGCATCCTGATCTGCAGCCAGCAGTGCATACAGTGGCAGTGGGGGAATGGAGTCTATCTCAGTGTAGTCTCGAGTACCATCTTTCCCAGCAGTGATGGTGTCCTTTGCAGTGCTGCCACTGACGCTGATGGTGCGAGACAGGTGGCGTTTAGGACCAGTCCCTTCTCCAGCTTCTGTGTCTTTAACTATTGCAACTTCTCCCGCAATACATTTAACTAAATGGGATAGAATGGCTTTGGCTCGGCGAACTTTACCCAGATCCATAAGTTCTAATAACTGGGTTGGATGATACTGGGGTAGAGTAGGTGAAAGAACATGAGCAGCTTCAAAGAGGCCTCCGTCCTGAATTACTGTTGGAGTGCCAAAAACATCATCCACAACACCTGCCCCATCAATCACACTGGTCTTCTTCATTATCAAGCTTGTTTTAAGTGGATCTTGTGTTGCTGAGTCTTCAGCAGTAAAAACATCACTTTCTCCATCACCAAACTTGACAGTGTGTTTCCACTGGGCATAAACGTGCATTTCACAGTCCATCCCCACTACCAGGATGCCATCTCTCACCCAGGACAAGGAAACAGGCAGTGAAGGAGTGCCATCCACAGATGATACCAAATCAATGGACCTAAGCAACACCCACTTTGACTTCACACCTTGTTTTATGCTCCCACCTAGTGGCAAGGTAATGACAGCTACTCCCTCTTTGCTGTTTGTTTGATCTGTTACAATTCCCGAAAGTCTTCCATACATGAAGATGTTGGCACCAACTCCGACTGTCAGTATATGTGAACCATCTTCTTTTGAAACCCAGTCCAAATGCACCAAATGCTTGATACTGGGCACCAGGTATCTGTCTTTATTCAAAAACGCATCTGATTTACTGTAAACAAATAAATTACTATCTACACTGATCCTTGAATCAAGTACACTTCCAACCTTAACTAAATCATCCAGATGAATTGTCTGTTCCAAAACCCATTCTGATCCTCCTGTAGACTCACATTCAAGTATACAAACATGCATGGAAAATTCTTTGGAAACAAAGCCATTATGCTGTATGGGCTGTTTGTAGGCTACTGCCAGACGTCCTGTGTAAGAACAGCTCACAGCAACCGGCCTTCCTACTAAGCTCACTGTGCTGCTGTTGTCTTCTCCTTCATCGTTCATCAAAGGCCATTTTCTCCAGTGATATGTTTCCTTTTCTTCATTGTTGCTGTTCAGGTCTGTCTCTACAGTGCATCTCCAGAACCGCACTTTGTTGTCTGAACACGATGTTACTATCAAATAAGGTGCAAGGCAGACTGGGTATATTGATGAAGAACTCAAGTGACCTGAAGTTAGAACAAACACATTTACTTTTAGTAATATACAGTAGGATGCCTGCATGAATAAGGCAGACATAACAGTGTCTACCTACAACCTGGTATTATTTTTTTAATTTGGATTTGGGTAAGGGCAAGTAACATTAAGGCTGGTGATAGTCTTACAGCTTGAACAATACTTATCGTCTGCATTTTTGGTCACTATTCAAATATGATAAATTGGAATTCAACAACAAAAGGAATACAAAGCCTTAATCAGATGAGATTAACAATATTAAGATTAGGTTTATATAGCGTATCAAAATGAAACCTAAGAGGCAAAGGGAAAAAAACACAACAGGAGAGACAGAAAGACAGACAAACAGAAGAAGCTGTAGGTGCATCAGGTGAAAAAAGCACTACATACCAAACACAGTAATGCTGACAGATGAACAAGCAGGTATAAATTGTTCATTAATAAATTAAGGTTAAAAGTTACATTTCCAACTATTAGAGCAGTAAGTTTCAAGAATATCTCTCCTGTGGGGTCTTGATACCTTTATCGAAGAAGAACATGACATGGGCACAATAATTTGAAAGCACCTTTATAGTCCTGAACTTCCTGTATCAGTAACTCAGAATGGGATAGGCTGGGGAGATACAATCCTATAAACTAGGAGGTAAATCAGTGAACCAACTGGATAGAAAAAAATGTTAAAGCTACCTGCTGAAGGAGTTGCTCTCACTACTTCTACACCAACAGGAAGATCCAGAGGTTGGCTGTACACAAGTCTGGAGCTCAGGATGAGTTTACTGGCAGTCTGAAGATTAGCAATTGATGAAGATCGTGGAATGGGACTTATGCCAGGTGATACATCTGGAGAGGAATCCACAGTCTTTTGCTCAGGTACACTAAGCTTATTATCTGATGAAGATGCTTCACTTGGTTTTGCTATATAAAAAAAAAACACACTAAGAATGTTAAAAAAATTGTTTATAAAAACAAGGCATGAATACCCCTTAATCAAATATATTTGTTTTTATCAGTGCTCGAGTTACACAGAAAATTATATGATGTGTGCAGGCAGTGTCAGTTTTATTGCATGCTGTGACTATTAATTTTAAGATATCCATAACATTCTGAAATTCTGATAGTCTGAAATAAAGATTTCAGTGCTTAAGTACATTACTTACTCCATCAAAAAATTTATATGTTACCATTGGCATAGAATGCAACCAGTGTTTGTAAGGAATCTCATTGCTTCTACTGCATTGATTAATTGTTTTAAAATAAACCACTAAATTTTAAGTTTTATTTGAAATAATATGAAAGAAATGTCTCTCTCTAAGAATATTCCAGTCACTCACTCACCTAAACAGGCTTGCACAGACTTGAGATGAAGATGCCACATCTGAAGAACAGAACAGCCATTACTATCTTTTTCAATTACTACAAGGTAGAACTTCTCTGAGAAAGGTGGTGGACGATACCCTGTAATTTAAACATATCATCACTGTAATGAATTTTACATTCAACCTAAATAATTTTTCCATAACAAAGGATTCTCTAAAAACTATTAATAATAAAAAAAAATTGATCTTTGAAAGAAATTGTTGATTATAAAACTAAATACTCAAACAGTACCATTAGTAATATGCTTTAATTGACATTTTGTTTGCTTATGGCCACAGAAGAATTACAAAAATAGATACTGACTTACAGACAGTCTGAGTATTAGTGATAAATCTAATTTATTAGATATTTGCCTTCCCAGTCAGTTTGAATTATTTTGCCAGATTGTAAAGACTCCTTTCACCTGCCTGCTTTCTTCCTTTTTCTTTTAAAGTTTTAACCAAATTACCCAGTGACTTTCTATTGCATTAACTTGAAAGTCAGATATATTCCCATCATGATCTGGAACTACATACTGATGCAGAAAATATGCTTCTGTTCTATTTTGTTCATATTTTTGTATAAAACATACAGCACTTCGAAAAATGTACTTTTTCATACAGGTTAAAATGTGATTCTAATTCTTAGAATTCAAAATTCTTCATTTAGAATGCTTTTGTTTAATTCCATGCAAACAGTAATTCATATGAAAAACACAAAACAGCCATTTTACTGAATTCTACAGATTCTCATTTAAGAGTATATCAGCACATGCTAGATAGATTTCAGTATTCTTTAAGAACATTTTTGGTACCTACTTAATTCATATTAGTCATAGTTTATGCTATACCTTGTGATGGCTGGAAAAATATCTCAGTTTCCTTCCCTTCCACATCTTCCTTATGTGGCTTGTATCCCAAAATGAAGTCTTCTTGGAAGACATGAAGCAATTGTGTGTTTGAGCCACACTGAAACATTGAGCAACAGTTATGCTTCCAGAACAGTACAGAAACATTTGGAACTCATGCAATTATTTCCTTTGTGCAATCCAGCTACTAATGAGGAACACTTTCTTTTATAATGTTTGAAATTATGTTAATGCATCAGAAAAACGAAACATTTTCATTTTATATTAAGAATATTCTACGCATATTCTAGAACCTATTATTTGTATATTCAAATCCACCCATATGTACCATGCCAGATGAATTTTGTAATAATACTTTTGTCACAGTTATTGACAGATTAATTAGTATTGGTTTGGTTTTTATTTCTTTGGCCTTGAAGAAATGACTTTTATCCCTCTTCAGTAGGAAGACATGTCTGCAGTGAATTGCTTGGGAAATCTGAAAAAGGGAACAAATTGCAGATTTTCTTTCTGTCAAATATCTTGACAACTGTCCTTTCTGACAGCAACAGATTTCTTTGCAGTAACTCTATCTCCCTACAAAAAGGCTGCTCACACTGAAATCCTTCCCTGCTGGCAAGGAAAAATATTCTCCCCAAAACCAGCGATGACGAAGTTTTCATGTTGCAAAACACCCTCTGTTTTCCAGAGAAACAAGGGAAGACAATATTCCCTGTACTCATTTATAAAAATTCTAGGAAAATATTTTGTTATTAGTACTTAAAAGGCATGGAAATTTATTGACAATAGAAAAATATACATGTCAAAACCCCAGAGCTGTGTAATTAAGAAATGGTAAAACTCATTGTTTTCACAGGCTGCTTCCTAACACGAAACAGCACTGGAAATGTTTGCTCAAAATAACTGAGTAAGAACAAGGTTTAATTACACCTGCTCATTGTTTGAAAAGTATAGCTGTATTAGTTAATAGATATAAATTTGTCTTACAAGACAAACAAAAAAACTTAAGTCATACCTGGCTAACATTCTTACATTTTGGAATAGTTAGATCTAGTTTTTAGGTTTGGGTATCTTAAAGTCGTTATTTTTTTGTTGTTGTTTGTTTGGGTTTGAGGGGATTGTAATTATTTTCCTTTAAATTATGATGGCTTGGAAAACAGTCTTTAGTTAAGTTTTGTTTTCATCAAGAATTATGCTGAGAAAATATTGTCATACTCCAAAAATGAGCTTTGAGCTCTGAGCAGCTAACAGAAAGTTGGCTTACCAAAATGTTCAAAGCATCTCAATATTCACAGAAATTCAACACAGTCATTATCACCATAAAGAAATGTCATCTCTTTTACCTCTTTCCAACAGATTAGGTTAATTAACAAAGGTATTAAACACCTTTATGTGATACTCTTAAAGAGTTAACCATTTATTTACTTTGTTAGTTATTGCATCGAGTTCAATAATACATCCTGGACGAGCAGTTGATTGTTGGCTCACAATATTAAACACCTCCCCAATAAGTTTCTGAAACAGAGGAAAATGTGAAAAAATTAGTGTATTTTTCCTTTGGACAGAAGAAAATTGCAGTCACTTATGATAAATTGATGCTTCAATTTTCCTTGCTGGTAGAAACTGTAACAGACTTCTTCCTGTTGTCACTTTATCACTCATGAATAATATGTGTAGACATTTGCACTGTTGTGAGTTGGCAGCTCCTCATGGGGATGATACATCAGTTTTTATGGAAGCTAAGTGTTATTTACTTAAAGATTTATCCTTTCATAACACAGTATAATATATCTGTGCAATGAGAAACAAATATATTGATTCATTTCTTTTTCAAGCTTCAGGTTTTGTCACCACATATGAAAAAATAAATGAGCACGGCTCATATATAAGCTGAAGGCTGTATTGATTTTTGCTGGAATGTTCACAGTCATTGCTCCTAGAACAAATTTCTCAGACTGATCTAAATGCTGACAGGCTCTGTCTTGCAGGATGGCTTATAAAAGAACAGAGAAACGGGGGAAAAGGGATAAAGATGTGTTTATACAATAGCAGTGTAAGGTCAGGCTTTACTTTGCTTAAAGTCACAGAAATTAAAGACAAAAAAGGATGAAAAATTGTTTCTTACAGAAAAAAAATAAAAGCTAACATTACCCTCAGCAATAACCTGTCGTTTTCTTTATATTCCACCATCTCTGTCCTTCCTCATATATAAATGTAACTTAGGTGGATACACTTTGGTCTTGCTCATCTGTCTTCACCTTCCCCCTTCCTCTAGGCTCCTCTTTTGAGAAGACGAAGAGAGAAATTCTATTTTTCCTTTCCCCACCTGCCACAGGTCTGGAAAACTTGTCTGGGAAATTTTGTTTCGGTCCAGACACTTTCAGTAGCAACAGTTGCCTTTCTGTCTGCTAATGCTTCCCCACAGTGCAAAACATGTAACTATGCAAGGTATAACATGTAAGATCCTGTACATGGAATGGCACAAAAATCACACACAGCTAACTGAAGACAAACCACTGGAAGGGGGGGGGGAAATAAGTTACTTTAGTTTTATTTTAATACTTTCAAATCACTGCTATTTAAAACTTACAGATGATTCAGGGTCAGATAATTCATCCAGAAGTTTTCGTGCATCTACAACAGCTTGATAGAGCCTGAGGTTTTTGCCATCTGATGCAACAAAGCAAGCACTGGCAGAGTTGCAATATGTACCTGATAGAAAACACAACAAATGCATAAAGAAAAAAGTGCCAGTCAATGGCATCAGGTAATCTATTACAATCCACAATATCTGAGTATGATTCAAACATAATTTTCATAAAGTATAGAAGCAAAAAACCTAAGCAAATGTGGTATTAAACCACCATTATTTAACTTGGAAATAACTCCATTTCTTCTCATTCATGTAAATGAAACTCCTCATTAAAGTTCAATAATCTAAGCTGAATTCATATATGCTACTTTTCACACATGCAATGCCCAGTCTGTAAAACACCTAAAGGAATGGGCTGTCAGAGACAATTCAGAGTATGAGTCTAAAGGTAAAGTCCTCAGAAACGTTACATCAGCCACAGCTTTTTTCCTTGTTTATTGTCCCTAGGTACTTTCCATAAAATTAACTTTTATGAATATTCCCTTCTGCCCTGCAGTTAGAAGTGCAGATATAAAAGTAGAGGGAGAAATAGATTTGTAGTTCTGAATAAGATATGAAAAACTGTGTATTTTTTGCTTCCCTACAGTAAATACAACAGGCTTGACACGAGATTGCCTATTCTGATATACGTTTTCCTCTAAACTAGAAGAAAGCAGCTCGTTATTTGTGTTTAGAACACTGTGTGGGATTCAGACAGCACAGAATGTTACTATGTAAGCAGAGAAAATCAAATACATTTATTTTAAATCAAAGATATGTTATGCATTTATTAAGCGTATTTAGCATATTTAGGATTTTTGGATTGTATGTCATCTTTGACACCCATTTAATCACTGCAAAGGCAAGTCTGGCCTGAGCATAACAAAATCACGTGCCATTAGTATAAAATGTAATGTTACATCCACAGCACAAACAGCATTTAGTACTGTCTACAAAGATGACAACTACTATAACAACATCTTTGTGACAGTTAAAGAATAAGTATCTGAGTGGTTGAATAGAGTAATGACATAGTTTTCCTAACTGCAGTGGAAAGCCCTAAAATTAAAACCAAAAACTAAAGAATTGTCCTGGGCATTACACATCAGATGTTGTACTGTCGGACATCTGAAAAAGTATTGCTTGCAGTTCTGTAAAGTTAATGTAGTCTATTTAAAAATATTCTGTGTTCTAACTGGGCTTTTGTAAACCCTTGATGGTCTGAAGAATTTCAGTGGTGTTTCAGGATCTTCTAAGCAGAATTTTTAGCCAGCATGTTAAAAGAATTAGATAAAGCAGATTTTGGCTGAAAATCTTTCTCAATAATTCTGATGTTCAAATGGTCCAACTACTAGTTCTGTTCAACCCAGTGCCTCCTGCAGCTGCATGTGGCCAGCAACCCCGACACCTAAGCCATCAGAAAGAACATCTGCATTTTTAATACCGTGTCAATGCAGAGAACACTCAGGGAAGCTGCCTAAAGCTCTGAGGAAAGGCATCATCTTGTTCTTTGTGAGAGTAATGAGTGCTTAGTCACAGAGAGGAGTTACTGAATGTCAGCTGATCCACAGTGACTGCAGGCACACTCAGGCCACAGGAAGTGTTTTGCAGTAGCTTAGCCTCAAATGAAATAAAAAAGCTTGATTTGCACAATACCAGGAAATTTCTGAAAAGTTAATATAAACATACTCCAAATAAAATAGTAATTTATTTTAACAAATTAATTCTAGCAACTGCCAGCGTTAACCCTATACAGAAACATGCCACATATACTCACCAAGGCAATAGCTGGGAATGAGTGTTGGAAGCCAGGCTACATTAGAGAAAGCAGAGGTGTGGAGAGAGTTAATTCGAGCCAATTCAGACACTCCTCCAGTGTAGGATAAAGGCCCTATGGGGTCCACACGCCACAGAATCAGCTCACTGTAGATGGCATTGGGGTCGTGGAATGTACGGGTTGCTGCATTTTTAAGTTGCTGCTTAGAAGAACCTTTCTTATGCTTAATGGGATCCATCACTCTGGTTATCCTGTCAGAGTCCCAGGAACTGTCTGACTCAGGAGTTAACAGAGCATTATGGTGAGAAGATGTGAGCAGCAAAGGTAAAACAGAATGGCAAGCGAGATCATTGAGATGGAAGCGGTGTCCACAGTACCTAAATTTATGGGATACAGTGAGCACAGTAGTGAAGGCTGATTTATCAGCAAAACTAACTGCCCACTGATTTAGAGAGCCATCTATATGTTTGGAAATCATCATTACTATGGGAGAAATTATATTCACATTTGCACTGTCTTGGGCAAAGCTTTTACTTGCTAGAGTATTATCTGGAAAGTCCATTGTCTTCTGTTGTGCAGCACTACTGGCGTCTTTTACAACAACAGGGCAAGCATACATCATAATATTTTTGCTAAGGGAACTAGCATCTCCTGAGGGAAATGCAACAGGAATCCTAGAAGAAAATGAAACCTAAAAAAGAAATAAAAAAAGAAAAAAATTAGAATATACAAAACTCAGGAAGCAGTTAATTGAATTCATACTCATGTTCAGCTATAAAAGAAAGGACACACTGTTGATTAACATCATAAATAATAAAAACCATCTCAAATATATAATACCTGAACTTGTCGGAAGATGCCTGGATTGTATTCATCTAAATATTTCACATGCCACACCAGAAAGGTCCCATCAACAGGATGGATGGTAAAAAGCATGTCTGGATTCCTGTTCCATTCTGTCAGGAGCAAATCAATTTTCCGATCCAACAAAACTGTTGGAAGAAGCATTCGTGGCCCTGCCAGGAGGGATGTTTTGGGGCTTCCCTCTCTTTCTCCATCTTCATGTTCTGAGGAGCCTGTACCAGTCCCTGTCTCTGATTCTCTGTCTATAGACAAGTCTGCAACAGAAAAGAATTGTGTCATTTTATCCATTGCAAAGGTTTTCCCATCACTTTCCATTAAAAACACAACATATTTTTAACCTGCGAGCAGGACAATCTGATAAGAACTAACCGTGATCTAATTTCATGTGTAAACCTCTCTCTTTTTCTTCCACTTCTTCTTCCTCTTCAACTTCAACATCAAAATCTTGTTCTACTTGTTGTTCAGAAATTTTTCTTAAATGCTGCATAAATACTTCAATGGAGGATGTGAAACTAAATTCTTTATTATTCAACCAGTGGACAACGAAGCCATTTCCTTCATCTATATTAAAAGCTGTTCCAGCCAAGACTGATGGAATATCTGTGGACATTTTAAAACAAATAAAAAAGTTATATATTAAACTGCTTATCTTTTATACACATATATATACACACATACACACATTTAACTTATTTTAGGTATAACATCATTTGTGCCCGTCAGATTAGAATAGGCAGGTGACAGATCAAGTTTCTACATGCAATTGTAATAAAAAAAGTAAAGATATTTTAATGGCAATAAATTTACATGAAAATTTATTCTTATGTGAATGGTAAATGATATTCAACAGGCCTAATTGCTCAGTTTCATACGTTGCAGTGTTGTCATTCATGTACAGATTTTAGGTAAAGCATGTCATTGCTCTTTAACCTTTTTATTTTTTTTAAATATTATGCAATAATCTATAAAACCCTACTATATATTCTGTAGAACACAATTACTCTATTCATCATATACCATGGTCTCCCAAACCCCAAGAATCAAACACCAAGCAAACTGGAAATTTATGTTTCTTTTCCTTCTGACATGCAAAGATGAATTTAATTGTCTTGTAAAAGTGCTGAAGGTATTCAGAATAAATTCAGCTTCATTTGTCTTACAAAACTCTATGCCAAGTAACAGACTTATGAAATAAGAGTCTTCCTACAAATTCTCTGTATTCAATTAGGCAAAGCAAAGAATGTGCATCTCAATTCCCTTTATTTTTTTCATTTTGTGCAAATATATTAGAGTTTAATAAATGGTTGTACTTCACCTGTGTTAGGGTTGATGCTTGCTGCTATGTGGAAGTGACCAAGTGCATTTGCATGGTGTGAAATGTGACGCTGAACTTCATGAGTGCCCTGCTGATCTGGCAGCACATCTGTGTGGGTAACAAGAACTGAAGATCTCCTTTGTCCTTTTCTCATATTTTTCAACTGGTGAATGGTCTGTTATAGTTATAACAAATAAATTGAGAAATACTAAAAAAAAAAAAGTAAGGTAAAAATTCACACTTACGTAAAGCTAAAGCTTTTTAAGTTTCTTCTACCAAAGAAATGAAGAGTCATTTCAAAAAGATTATTTTAAATAGATTTCAACAGAGATTAGTAACACTTAATGTACATTGTTTCTGGCCAAAGGCAAAGCTCTTCTAACAGTCTCCAGGAAATTTCTTTAATGTTGACTCCAACAACAACATAAAAATACCCACTATTTTGCATAACATTAATAAATAAGATTAGAACAATCTAAAAGCAGTAACTTTTGCAATATAATTTTATAACGAATTATTTTTGTACAACTGAGAATTTCTGAGAGCACGTGGAGAGCACAACTGTTTCAGCAGCCCAAAGTGTACTTGGTTGCAATCTCCCTATTTGTTGATGACCATGACATGTAAGAAGTAAAACCTTGGTCTGACTGTAATAGTTACAAATAAGGGATGACTGTTTTCTTTTCTTTCCTTGTTTTTATATTGATAGGTTTTCTCTTACTGTAAACTTAATAGCCTTGATAAAACTGTCTCTGAAATGAAATTTGGAGCCCCATAATACCATTTTTTTGAAATGCAATTATCAAACGAGGTAACTAAAAGTTCAAAGAGTTTATTTACTCCTTCCACTGTTTTTATAATTACACTTTCAGACCCAATCAGAATGAAACTATCATTACTATTCCGTATTAATCATTGTCTCTTCCCATCACTGTTAGTTAGCTATAGAAAAAGTAAACTGAGTTTTAAAAACATGGAGCATGAATGCAGAGTTGCAGCCCAGACTTTTTCAATGTTTAGTAACAGACTTCAAAAACTGATACAAATTCAGACTATTCTGTTACGCATGTAAAGACTGTAATACATTCTTAGAGTTTTACATCCTTAAGTATTTCAAGTTTTAAGAATCCTGAAATTAAAATTTGACAAATCCAGTATTTGCTTGTACCTCTAGCGCTTGTTGTATTTTGTCCTTTTGCTTTCCAGACTGAGAGACGGTGCTGCTGATGCTGGAGGTGCTCGTTTCACAGATCTGCTCCCCCAGAAGAGAATCTTCTGGTAACAGAGTCTCTGCCCACAGCCGACAGATGCCATCGAGACACGACGTGAGTAACACATTACACACCAAACCCCTAAGGCAGACACATCCACATTACTGCCAGTGGAATTAATTTAGCAGAAATTAGGGGAGTTTACATGTATTTAGTAGTTATTGTTTCACCTCAATTTCTGCTTCTACCCCAACTAAACGTTAACACGACTATCACTACTGTGATAGGTAACACCAAAGCTTATGGGAAGGTGTGGATATGTTTTGTTTCTTGACAGAATAAGAAGAGAAATGTCATGTTCTTGATGGCAAAACATTAATTAGAGTATTAAAAAAATATTTGATCAAAGGTTGCTTGTTCTTTTTAAAAAAAGAAAGCTTTCAAACCTGGGCATGTACTTGCTAATGTTCCGCCATGAAAACCCCGTCACTGCTCGAGGATGTGCCAAATAAACAAAGGAGAATTGGACATCCTCTGAGCATTTTCTCTTTTCTTCATTCTCTTGGGGCAGAAGAGATGATTTCCAACCAGTCATAGGATACCAAACCTTTAAGAGGCAGTCATCCTAGAGAAAGCAACAGAACCACGGGGTTAGCTAGCTATAATTCAAAATGTCACAAAAGGAAAATCCCAAATAATAAGGAAACTGCCATTCTGGTAGCATTCATGAAAACTTGGTCCAGAAATAAAATTCATCTCATTTTTTAACTAATACTAAGTGCAAGCATCGTATGCTTACCTGTCCAGACTTGTAAACCAACACGAACCATTGAAATGAGAGGGTGATATTAAAGAGAATTATTAATTGAAAACCTTGCTTGAATAATGGATTTGACAAAAAAAATTGCAAACTGAAATAGAAGTTAAGAATTGACAGTTGAACCCAGAATTCCCTAAATAGAAAACCTTGTCTAATTTATCCAGACATCTGCATATTATACTAGTTTAAATGTGTATGTATTCTATCATAATGATCTGATATTTATTCTCAATATTTTCAGCAGAAGTAGAAAAATATGTTTATTCATATCTAAAAATACATCTAAGTATACTTTATCAAAAATATATATGTGTATATATATACATACACAAGTCTGTATCACTATATTCAATAAGACTACATACCTAAATCCAATTTCTTGTTGCTAAAATTCATGAAATTACACAAAAACACAGCATTACACATGAGATCATAATTTACCTTTGCTTAGTCTATAATAGACTGTATGGTCCAGGACTATTCATATTACTTTCTTCTGTCAAACAAATGCAAAACATTGCAAAAACTTACTTAATTATTCTTTTTGGCCCTTACCTTCCCAGCTGTTGCAAAGTATTCACCATCAGGAGACCATGACATCAAATGTACTGATGTTGCTGTCCTACAGAACACAAGAGCAAATTAAGTAAGGTCTATTTATTCTAGAGTATTATTCCATAGGTATTCAATTGATTAAGTGTTACTGTTCATTATTTAAATGAAATACATTAGTATTTTATAGTTGTTGCTTTAAGCATACTTTACAAATAGCAGAAGCATAAAAATATTTGCTATAATGAAACAAAATAGTATTTTCACAGTTTTACAGAAAAACAGCTCATAAAATAAATGTTTTAAGTACAGCAAGCCTAGGTTAGATCCAAGTGAAGTTTGTCCCACCTGCTCCTCTACTCCCAGTGAAACCAAGACAAATAGTAGGAAGAAACGAAAGTAAACATCTTTCTCATAAATGTGATGCTATTTGTCTGTGATTACAGGTTATGGCCAGATGTGTTTAAGAGGAAAGCTCCCTATGCAGTGCTTTGTGGGCAAAATCTGAAATGGCTTCAGAAAACTACAGAGAAAACAGGTTCAGAGGCAGCTACTTCCCAAGTCTGCATATATTTGGAAATAGATGATCAGGAAACACTTCTGTAACATGAAGCTCCAATAGAACTAAATAGAAAGTTTCAGAACCCTCTTCCTAAGATTCAGGAAGCAGCTCTTATCTCTATCAGTGCAGCTTATCTGCCTGTTACTGCTCCTTTACTCAGTCTCATCCAATATTCAGCATTATTCTCACAGATGAGAAAACAGACGATTCTGATACATTTTCAGTGGTACAGTTTGGGTAAGCCCTTGATTAGGTTTTATTCAACCATCTCATGGTAGATCACTTGAAAAAGTGAGGATTTCTTATTTGGAGTAACTTATATTCTTTGAATTTTATGGTATTTAAAAGCACATTTTAAAATATAGTTTTGGAGAGAAGACATTGCTGATACGTGAGGTGGAATTGCAACTTGTCTTAGAATAAAAATTATCTCACTTGCACTGCCAGACACATTTCCAGTCATTTAGAACTGGGAGAACTTTATCATCTTTGATCTGATTGTTGGGATCATCATCTTCATCTTCTTCTAGAATGTCATTAGATGGAGGGGCCCACAACTGCAAATAGTCAGTTGCTGTCAGCAGCCTGTTACCTGAAAGTGAGAAATAACAAAGCTATGAAACAAGATGATGAAGGGATATACAAAGATGAAGCCTGTCATCATATTTTGTTGTAAATTATTCAAAACAGGTTGAAAACTAAACGTTATCAAGTCCATTTTAAATATGATAGGGTATTCAATCATATTATACAGCTGGTTTTATCAAAACATTTTGAATTTATAATACCTTTTAAGAAAGAACATCAAGGAGTTTTTTGTGACTTTGAATCACAGAATCATATTTACTAATGAATATTGCAGATGCTAAATAGCTATTCACACCTCAAATAAACACACAAACATCTTATAAAGATCTGTGTCTGGGCACATTGCTGACTTTAATTATGATAGAATTCTGTTTAAATGATTATTAGTGGTAATTTAAGTCAGTTAGCAATTTAACACTGTGATTCCCAAACTAGGATCTTGCATAAGAGACCCAAACACTTGGCACAGCACCTTCACAAATCTTAACTGTAGCCTCACTTTTTATGCAACACTGTCTGAAAACAGGTAATCTAATATTTCCATGTTCATGCTCTCACTTTGTTACAATAAAAATATTTTTTGTCCAAGTTTTTCTAACTAAAAATGTTGACAAATACTTCCCAAACTGTGCATTACCTTGAGGATCCCATGCCAGGTTGTAAGTCATAGAACTGAGGAAGAATTGCCCAGTTTTAAGCCACTGACACTTCAGTTGCTGTAGTTTAAAAACAGTAAAGGATTAATTCTCATATCAACAGCAAAACATATTTCTTTCTCTACGAAATTGCTATTAAGCCTGTTGCAAAAACAATCAGTGGTAGGTTGCTAAATCCAGTTTTGATAAGCTTTAAATTGTTTTATAAAATTTAAATGCAGCCCAGGGTGCCCTGTGAACCAGATCTGGACTTGCCTCACATCCAAATATATCTGTAGTCTACTCTAGACTAGTGAGGTCACAGATTTACAAGGACATAAGGAGGGCAGTAAAGATGCAACAAAGATTGTGAAACCTGCTCAGAACACACTTAATGCTCGAGTGCTTGGCCATGGCTGTACATGAACAAGACTGTGTCATATTTCTGACAACTTTCAAATAGGAAATACCAACTTCTCACCGTGTCATTCCAGCATGAGATTCAAGAACAAGATGTTGTGAACTTAGGAGAACTGCAGTCCACAGTCCAAGTCATGCAGTGGAAGGTTCTACCCACCCAATTTTATTAGGAATGGTGGAAAATTGTTTTTCCATTTATCTTTGGTGTGCCAACATAATTTAATAAAAGCCAGACTTCCACCTCTTCTAAGAGTCTAGACCAAATTACAATTATGAAATACATACTTACACAATTTCTTTTATGAGAATTTATACCAAGTGGTTCAAAAATGCAAACAGCATTTCCATATGATGCTGCAATCTGGGGGGAAAAAAAAAAAAAGAAGTTGAAGACTCAAAATGAATGGTTAGGAGGTAAGCAGAAAATGTGCTCCTTAGTATTCCAAAATAGCTAAAGAATTTCCAGTACTACTTCTGTGTGCCATTGTTCAAGAAAAGTGAAATTAATACAAATGTAATTAACTGTTACAGGTATATTTTCTTAAGGCAGTTAAGAAATACATACTTCTGAATAAGCCCACTTTTAAGATTTTAACTCTAAGCATCCTGTTCAATGGCATAAACATTGTCAATCAGATAGAGAATATTCTTCTAGGGCAACTACTGTTAATGTATAAGGGAAAGCTGGTGCCTTCACTGCTTCTGCTCATGTTCTGTCTACTTCACAGCTAACTAATGCATTAATTATTAGTGTCTGTGTCTCTGCGTGTTCCTAGATTCCATCTTGTATCATTAAATCACTAAATGATAGTTATAAGAAAGAGCAAGAAATGTAATTCTATTTTTAATATTTAAATACATTTTGAGAGGAGATAAATGGTAAATAGAAAAACTGAAGTAATAGACCACTGAACTCCTCAGTTTCTTTCACTCACTTATTCTACAGAAACATCTGAACACAAAATGGTCTTTATTAAGAATTTATCTGGGTCTTGACTATCTTTAAAATTCCTTTTTCTTCTTTAAAAGACTCTCAAAAGAAAAACCATTTAAGTTCTTCCCATTCAGGATCTGGTTTACTCAATACAGAAATGCAAAAGTTTCCCGACATTTATTATGAAATCTTACTTCTTTAAGGGGAGCCGAGGGAAGGTTGCAACCACATCCTCACTCCCCAAGTACAGAGCAGACCATGAGTTCAGTCCTGAATGCAGAACGACTCAGGGGTTTGTGGTGATCTTGCAGGGATCAACTCTGCAGCTGGAATCTCCTTTCCAGTCCTACTGGGACTGCACTGCCAGCTAACCCTACCCTAATCCTACCCAGGGCTTCCTCAATGGTGTTGCCAGTTTTGAAGCAGCCAATATTAGTCAGCAGTGACAACTGACAAACCCTTTGCTCAGTGCACTGCCATAACTCCCAGAAAATGGTTTTTACTCAGCTTTCTAAACTACCTCTTTAGTATTGTTTAGGGGTTAAAAATGAAACCACATGGCAAGTCAACTGCATGGAAACTCCTCGTTCCTATGTGCAATATGACAGCTCATACTGTAGCACTTCTAAACACATTAAATGTGCCAAAGCTTTCCTGAAAAATAAGTATTTTGAATACATTATTTTGCAGGACACATATGTATGTATATACATATATGTCATCATGGCTAGGCTTCGTGAATGAAGATTTGGGAAGGGAATGATTTATCCATTTCTTCTTTAGTGAGATGGAAGTATACAATAATGGAGAGAATAAACATCATTTTAGTACCATTCCAGTTCTGCTACTATACTGAAATTAATATGTATGTTCACATTTTGAGAGACCTGTTACTGCAGGTCCCAGAAAGGAGTAAAAACCACTGTTACAAGATGACTCCTGCTTTCTCTACTCCCTTCCCTTCCCCTGCCCCACCCTCCAAATTACTATTAAATTGAAAGAATTCTTAGAGTAACACACACTCTGAAAGTCACAGATTAGTAAAACGTGATCTTGTCATAAAATTAACTCTTTAATTCTATTAAAGCATTATGTTGCTGTTTAATTATTTAATTTATTCAATTTTTAAAAAATTCTTTACAGATTTATTAAAATCCTTACCCTGCCTTGTCGTTGGGAGCACTCCACACAACTGACCTGGATGTTTCCATGTTTAGCACCAGGAATAATTTGCACACATTCAAAGTCATCTGCCAGAATAACAATGTCACAACCAGAGCCATATGCCTGAAACATTTTTTAAAAGAAATACAATTAAGTATTTATTTTCAAAACCAACTGAACACCTGCGACAGGATGGATGTTTGGAGAGAGCTGTTACTGTGTAGAGGGTTTGTTCCTCATCAATTCAGCTGCAGAAGGAGCAACAAGTAGAAACAAAGTAGCAAAGGAGATTGTACCTCTACCGGGATCACCAGAGAGAAACTATAAAAAAACCCATCAAAACCCCAAACCCAACTTTAATCTAGAACTTGAGCTCTGTGTGTACTTTCTGTTAGGTTTAGGTTTTAGTTGTTGTTTTATTTCTCCCCTCCAATTCTTGTTGCCTCCTAGAGCAAGGCAGACTAGAGTTTACTATTCAGGAGCATTTATTAATGAATTTGCATGTAAGTTCCTAAAGAAGTGTGTGCTGTGCCCCTGTGCCCCCCCTTTTTTTTCTTTTTAAGAATAGTAAGTGATTCTTTTCTATAAGAATCCAATTGCAGGGCTTTTCTGGTTGTTGTTTTTTTTTTCTGGATATATTTTATGTTGTGCAACACACACTATAGCCTAACTAATATGTTTATGAAATAGCTACAGAACAGTGACAGCCTGCAGCACTTTTCATTGACAGGATAAATACATATCTGTCTGCCACCTTTTCACCTGTTCTAAAAAGTTTAATCACTCCAGATTATCTGTACCACTGAGCTCCCACATTCAGGCACAGAAATCCCTCCCTAGCATCAATCTACTACTAAGCCTTTTAAAGGCACCAGTTTCTTTCCTTAAAGTCAGTTTTCCACTGATTCCAATACAGCCAGCAGAAATTTTACAGCTGAGTTAAGCAGAGAGTGCAAGTCCTCAACAGTCAATTTGAGATGGTACAAAATTACTTTATAATTTTAACTTGCCCCTTGGTTCTTGTAAAATAATTTCCAAAATACTGTCAGTCCTTGTCCTTGAAAGCTGCTTGAATTTTTGAGAAGCGTATGAGAATTTGTGAGTATTTCTAGAGATTTACATGATCAACCCCCCTTGATGGACACACTGAGATAATGGCACAAGATAACCACTGGAACTGGAACGCATAATTTAGGTTTCATGACTTTCTATGTCTAGTTCTGATCCTCCTGGGAAGGAGCAACAAGTGAGAAAGGCTGAAGAAAAGGGCTTAATTGAGTGAAAATACAGTCAGTGCATGAACCAAGTTGCAACACGAGCAGCAAAGCAGAAACTCAGTCCTCAGAAATGAACACACCACACAACTGCCCACACAAAAATGAGAACTGTGGATAAAGAGGATTGCCTCAAAGATTTCCAAAGTCATCTCATGAAAATGAAGTGACACAGTGTTGTCAGAGACCTCAAGCCCACAGCTGTTGTTCTGGGAAGCTCTGAGGAACTGATACTGGAGTGATTCACAATGCAAGCAGGATTGCTAGAACGGTGTTGGAGGTAGATTATCTATGTAACTGAATATCCCAGCTCCTTAATGACTAGGCTGTGCAATTATTAGATCCAGCCTGGAAGAGAATAAGTTATTATTAAAATTGAATAGGATTATTTCCAGAAATAAGAGAAAGAAAGCTGAGATTGAGATAAGTTCTCACGTTGAACAGAAAGTAATTTTGTTGTTTTCCTATACTTTATAATGGAATTTGTTGCAAAACAAACTCCACCAGTGGTGTGGAATTCTGGACAGGATGGTACAGGCTGATAAGTAGGAAAGAAGAAGATGGAGACCAGGATGTGAATGCCCAGAAGTACACAGGAAAATAGAAGCAGGTCCTCTTGTTCCAATAATTTATTCAGAATTCTAATATTCACAAGCAATTGATTCTCCTACTTTTACTTCAAAAGGTAAGCAATTAAAACAGCAAAGAATTGACTCACCTTCCTTCAATGGTCTATCTCATAACTACTAATACAAACCTACTAAAAGACAAGATTTAAATTGTTATCTAATACAGTAAAAAGAGGTACTGATCCACTTCAAACAAGGACTTAAACCTTTTGGTTACCCTATTTTTTCATTGTCGGTATTGCAAATTTCAAACTAAATTAAACATAACTTATAACTAGTTGCAGGTTTGCTAGCAGGAGACATGTACATGTGTCTCAAATTCTAAAAGGAAAAGACTTCTCAACTTCAATTTCCTTTCGCTCACTGTTCTTAAACATGCACATTTGTATGTGTGTGTAAAGCTGATAATGCACGAAACAGAAAATATTTTAGACTTGGGTATGTGTGCTTATTCTGTGAAGCAAAAGAATTTAGTGCCTTCCTCTTTAAATATTTTAGCTTTTCATCTCTCCTGTCCCCACCTACACTTCTTATTCTAGAAACAAAGCAGTACTTTTCCAGCTAATTATACTATTCAGCATATTTTTATAAAGTTAAGTAAAAAGGTGGTTGTGAATTAAAAGTGTGGTTTACAGGAGAATGTTTTTTTCCCAAAAGAATCATCGAAATGCTCTTGATCAAGGAAGGCGATCTTTTTCCTTTGTGAAATCTTATTTCTGTCACTTGTATCCATCCTACTTTTTGCCTGTGTTTACCACTGCACCAACAAGTGACTCAGCACACCCAAGTGTCCTGTGCCAACAGAGGATCCAGTCCATTATTTACAGACCTTAGTTGGAACACATTCCCAATAGCAGGGCACCAGCCTTCAGCTCCAGGTTCTTTAAGCAAGTGCTGCTATCTCTTGGTTCTGGAGTAATTTTCCAAGTGTGGATATTTATGCTGAAAATGTGCCTTATTTCTTGAAGGTATAATAAAGTATATTACCTTAAATCTTAAAATTATTTTAAGAAGTACATTTATTACAACCCAACCTTTAAGAAAAGGTCAATATACTTTCATGTACTAAAAGATGTTTCCATATTTCACATTATATGTTTAAATACAAGTTTTCCATTTGATTACTTTTATGCAGCTTTTCTAACGCACTCAATTTATTAACATGTTTATACTTGAACAGAACACATTTCTGTTAAATCCTCTTTTCTTTTGTCCTTTCTCTCCTTAAACTGGTGATGCAGTAGAAATACCCCACATTGACAAAGAATAGGGAAGTGTCATAACATTTAACATCAGTAGTTCCTTTTAAGGATTCAGCCGACAACATCAGTAGTTCCTTCTTAAGGCTTTAGCTGACAACATGTTCACAAGATCACTCATGCCACCTCAGGTCTCTCCTGCCAGAAATACAGTGGCCACAGCACTGGTGATAAAAGGAATGGAACTGGGTAAGCCCTCCAGAAAGGAGAGATGGAAAATAAGATGCTGAGATATTGTAATGGATGAGAGCAGCACAGAGCTCTTAAACAAACGGAATTATAAGCAGGGACTGAACAAAACAAGTGCAGTAAAAACCACCCACATGGAGTATCTGCCAACCTCCATTTCTAATGTCACTGATAACTTCAAGGAGAAAATTAAATGGAGTTGCAAAACCCTCAGAATGACAGGATGACTTGCAGGATCCATAAGCAACTAATAAGCTGTAGTTTGCCAATGTCTGCTCCAACTGTCAGGATCTGGGACCACTGAAATGAGCAATGACAAAGCTCTAATTGAATGCAGGAGCACCACACAGAAGTAGGACATTATGTCCTACTCTAAGAGTTTATGCTATATCCTCACTTTTCAGATAATATGAAAGCAGCACATGCATCTGTCTTTTTCAGCTGACCATGTTTTCCAGTAAAACAACGCTTATCCTTAAGTTTCTGGCTATGGATAGTAAACATAAGATACAGAAATTCCTCCACCTTCCTGCTAGTGATGGAGACACCTGAATTCTGAACCATTTCCAAACTCTAATCAATGGACACAACACTTACACTTCCTTCCCTTCCTTTCTCAAAGTAGTAGTAGAATTACATACACGTAATGTAAATTAGCAATATAACTGAGACAACTCCCAACCTACCACCAGCATTTGGTCTGTAAAAGAGGCTTTCCTAAATTGACATTTGGGACAAATTCATGATTAAATACTTTACAATATGCTTACATACAGTGTTCCAGAGAAAAAAGAACCCAGTAAGAATTCAGATGTTAAGCATCTGTAATCCAGTTTACATAAAGGCAGCAGAGAATATATAGATATATGTAAGTAGTAATAACTAAAAGGGATTCATAAGTAAGTGTTTTAAGGAGGAAGAAATAGAGAAGAAGTAGAAGGAGAACCCTACACAGCAGGGAAAAGCTATTCTCAGTTGCTGTATCTTGTGGACATCTGTGTGGATGAAGATTTTGCTGTGTTCAATGAGATAAAAAAAGTTTACATGGATGTAGGAGACTTATCTGCAACAGCTTCTGAAATTCATTCCACACAGCTCCAGTGTCAGTACTAGCATGGAAGATGTCAAGAAGCTTGTCTTTTTCAAAAATGAAAAATGATAAATTAATTTTTTTCACTTTTTATCAGAAAAGTTCTTACGTACAGATACGCCTAAAATCTGATATTCTAGTTTATAATTAAAAAGTGTTTAGAGTTACGTATTTTGTGCATTTAATGGTACCTCTTACAAAAAGTAAATATTCATTATCTCCTGTTTGTGGGATGCTTGGAATTTTTATACTTACAGAATCCAGCCTTTAGGTAATCGACATAGTTATATATTTTTAAACCTAGACTAACCTTAGAAACAGCTACATTCTGTCCAGAGTTTCAGGGGGAAAAAACCAACCCTGAGCTTGGTACTAAGGGTAGAAGTCAAAGAAACAGAATCAGAACAGCTTGAGATCTCTCTGAAACCACCTTATTTCCCTCACAGCAAGCCAGGTTGGTAACACACATCCCACACAGGGTTAGGGTCAGTGACTGAAACTGGCTCAACATAAAATAGCTGCTTAAGAACAAAAGCTTAGTGAAATCAACTATGGTTTGAAAAATGCAGTTTACTACCTCGAAAAACTTATTAGCTGCCAGTCAGACTATGAGGCACAAACACCAAACCCTCTGTCCAGGCAGGGTGTGTGCTGTAAGGCCCTTCTGCTTAAAGCTCAGCTCAACCTTCTGTAAACTCGCTTGTGAAACACCATTAACAATATTTGCTAAAATGAGAACATGAAGTAACAGAAAGTTGAAAAGTGCACAGAATTATTACCAGAATTTCTGTCATTTAGTACTTAAATCCTTGGCTTATGCAGTGTCTTCTTTGGAGCTCAGACGAAGGGAGGCTGAAGGGACTGTCTGGTACAAGACAGCTTTATGAAGTTATTTTGCTTCTAATCACCCTTGAAACAGTTTTTCCTGTGTATCACCCGCTCTACCCGACTGGGCACAACACAGCTACAGTGTCCACCAGGCAGTTTGCTCACCAAACCTCTCTGTGCTTCATCCCTTATTTGGGAAAGCCTGGATGTATGTCAGGATTGCTGAAGGCCTATGTGGGAGGAAAGAGCACTATGTGCATTTCAGATAAAGCACTGGCAAAACCTTTGTAGCCAACCCACAGCAAGTGCTTCTATTCCTTTGGATTTGTTTAGCTTTATGGAGACACTAATATTTGTTTTTAGCAGGGGAAGAATAAAATAGTAGAAAAATTATTTCTTTTCCCTGTCTTATTCTCAGAATAAGTAGATGACTATTACCAAAGCTTTAAAAGAGCTGAGGCAGAACATGTTATCATCTTAGCTCTACCTACACAGACTGGGAAATAAAAAGCTTACCTTTATCCCCAGCAAGGAGTCATGTAAACAAGCCAAGGACAAACCATAGAGGAAAGGAAGAATGAAGAACCTGACAGTTGGGATATTCCTAACCAGGGCAGAAAGAAATGCGTTTCTTGTCTCAGAATCATAAGTTTGCTGGAGTTAGACATCTAAGGCACATTTATCTTTAGAGGAAGTTTCTCCTTCCCCGACTCCTCCTCACAAAAAAGGGAAATAGCTCCATGACTATAATCTAGTAGATACATATATACATGTCCCCAAGCCATTATTCTGCCGTTAAGTGGAGTATTTTTAACACAAGTGATTCATTCTTGCACACAAAAAAAGCCGTATTTTCAAGTCTCTGCGATGAATCAGTTGTAGCAATTGTGAACTAGTTCTCACGCATTTTAAATGCCCAAATACCGACCAAAAAATAAGTGAGCACATGAGCACACAAACAGCTGCACATGAATTCACAGACAGCACATGCTGTGCAGATCTCCCCTGACCTCCTGCCCTTTCACTGCTCTGCTGTTGCTGTGTTCTAGAGGTTGACAGGTACTTGGTCTTAAGAGCAGATATACAGAGTCAGGCTCTGTGACCAATACTGATGGCCTCTTGCCTAAACTGCAAAACTTGCTTCAGGATCTGGGTTGAAGTTATGACTCCAAACAGCTGAATGGTTTGGGGCCCAGAGCTCTGTCCATACGGGTGATGCTGAGCAACAGAATTTAAGGGTAAGCACTCATGAACTTGCCACCTGCAGTGGAGGATGGTCTGTGATGCTTTCATGGCACACAGGTGACTGATGTCCAAAGGATCTGGATATAAGGCCCCAAATAGTTTGCAGGCAGATGTTTTTAACCATATAGTTTACTACAGGATCAAGGTCTATAAGAGCAGGAAATACCACAAATACAGAGAATGAAGAAAAAGCAAAGAAGAAAGGTACAGTTATGGAAGGCTAGAAGATATATTTAGTAAAACTGACTTATCTCCTTAATTCCTTGTGTGTACTGTATTACGAAAAATTGGATGCAGCAGCCAGAGGAAACAGTGAGGTCTGTTACATGCATTTCCATAATTAACATGCTACCAAACAATTCTGAATTCTTTTGGAAAACGTTTGTTTTGCTCTTGGAAAATCCTTGTATAAACCATAATAGACATTACTATTCGTTATTGATGTTATCAATAATTAGCATAAAATTGTCTTTCATAATACCAATTGGTTGACTCTTAAATTGTCACAGTAAAAAGAAACATTAGAATATGAGTAAATTACTTCTTATATAAATATCAAAAGTATCAGAGGTCCCTTTAATAGCAGTATGGCTGCATAGCAGCAGAACAGGGAAAATAAAGACAAACATGGCACCTTCTATTTCTTAAGACTTTCCAGCATTCATTACTGAAATTATAACATCTGTGATAATCTAAAGTAAGCTTTAAATGTCTGACAAGTCTGCTGACAGTTATGTGGTACCAAAAAGGATGCTCTACATCATTTTGCTTGGAACTGTTTTGTGGCTAGGATATAATCTTGTAAATGTTAATATAAAATGTAATGAGACAATTTATTTGCAAATAATAACATAGTGATTAGATGTCAGTATGCAAAACACTGCAGAAGCTAATCACTCATTAAAATCAGAGCAGCAGATCATGAGCTAAAGAAGTGGAAATTGACATTGGAATAAACAAAAATAGCCTGTGGATAATAAACAGATTTTATTTTATAAACTACCGGCCTCGTGAAATTTACTTAGTGTATTTCTTTATATCCTTGTGTTTCTTTTCCCTTCCCGTTTGAGAGGTGCATTTGGCACATTTGTGTTTTATCAACCATAGCAATTGAAGGGAAACGCTCACCGAGAGCGGGCGGGCTCCGTCTGAACCCGGGTGCGACCTACCCCCTGCGTTTTGCAGATGAGCCATAAACACATACGAGGGGGAAAAAAAAAAGAAAAAAAAAAGGGGGGGGAGGAAGCACCCAGGGAAATTTGAGGACGCACAACCGGGGGTTCCCGGGCTGGGTTCAGGCACCGGCGGAGCGCTCGCTGGCGGTGATGGGCGGTCCCCACATCCCCTCGGGTCCCCCCGGCGCCCCCCTCCCGGCAGGTCCCTCCCGTCCCCCCCCCGCCCCCCCCGGGCCTACCGCCGCCGAGCCGGGGCCTCCCCAGCCCGCGGCCCCCCCCCCCCTCCCCGCCCCTCACCGTGAAGGGGGTGTCGTCCACGCTGCCCACCGAGTACCCGTTGTCGCCGGGGTTCACGGCGCCCGTGAGCACCTGGTGCAGATGCATCGCGGCCGCGCTGCCCCCGCGGCGCCGGGGCCGGGACGGGGAGCGGGGCCCGCGCTCGGTGCCCGGATGGCTCCGCGGGAGCGCGCGCGGGAGTGGGGGGTGGGGGGGCGCGCCCGAATCAGGTGAGGGGACGGGGGCGCGCGCGCGCGCGCGCGCGGGCACCGCCCTCTGCGCGAGCGGCGGGGAGGGGAGGGGCCGGGCCGTGCGCGCGCCCGCGCGAGGCGGCGGTTAAAGGGCGCGCGCGGGAGGGGGGGGGGGGGGAGGAGAGAGGGAGGGAAAGAGAGAGAGAGTGTGAGGGGGGCCGGGCCGGGCTCGGCTCCGGGAGCGCCCCCGGCGGCGGGAGGAGGGACCGCGGGCAGCGAGCGCAGGCAGGGACAGCCCCGCGGACACGGAGGTGAGGGCGAGCCGGCGGCAGGACACGCCTCCCGGGGCGGGAGGGGAGAGAAAAGGAAGGGGAGAGGAGCGGCGGGGGCTGATCGGCGGCGGCGGTGGCGCTCCGGGCGTGAGGCGGGGTGGGGAGGCGCGTCCCGGGGGTCGGGGCGGGCAGAGCGCTCGGGGCAGCGCCGCCAGGTACGGGCGGGCTCGCACCTCCGCCTTTTGTTAGTTACGTATAAATACATACACATATGTGTACATGGCGCTTCTGGGGGTGGTTTGAGTATTTTTCACTAAGGGTCCTCTCGTTTGGTCACATCCCAAAGAGCTCAGGCAGCTCCTGGGAGCGCGGGACCGTCGCTCCAGCTGCCCCGGCGGTGCAGGGACCTGCCCGCAGTGCTGGGGCTGTTTGATGAAGGTGTTTGGTTGAATTCTCTGCACGTGAAGTGACCTCGCTGAAAATATGGTGAGCATTTTGGTGCTTTGTTTGTGATAGCTGCCGAACACTCTTGAAAACTAAAGCCTTTAAATGTGCCTTCTCTGTCTCAGAGGTGTGAAGAAGACTGGACCCTGAAAATTGTTTGGAAGGGATTCGAGGAAAAAACCACTGTATACAGTGTGTATACATAAAGAAAATTCTCCATTTTCCTGTACTAGGTCAATACAGTAATCTTGCAGTTGTAACACTGTTGCTAATGATTGAAGCTGCAAAACTCAAGCTCCTTCAAAGTCTACATCAGTTTTGACTGAGACTACAATATTCATCTTGCCTTGGATTGCTTCTTAAAAGTGTACATCTCTTACTGAATAAATGAATGCTACTCAGAGTGTAGTGGTAAATGAAGACATAGTCAAGTTACATTTGAATGGAGAAACTATTGTCATCAGAACACTTTTGATTTTGTCTATTCCCATTCTTGTTAAAGGCAATCCCTTTTTAAAGAGAACAGTAGCTGAGGTGAAAGGTGAAAAAAACCATTTTGATCTTCAGTTGACCCGGTTTCATATGAAACCACTCGTATGCTTTTCTAATTGAAGGCTCTTCCACAGAAGATGTGTAATAACTAGCAACTCATTTTTATTTTCAATAAGATTATTTTTTTCTAAATGCATACCACAGGACTTAGAGGCAAAAGCAGTATGATGGGGTTTTTTTTGTTTTGGTTGGGGTTTTGTTTGTTTGTTTTAATGAGTGGAACAAAGTCCAACTAATGCCTGAAGAAGCTAGTTGGCTTTTGAATTGGCCAATAATGACAATGATAGGAGCATGATATGATCTAAAGGAAAGTGTTTTCCTTTCTTAGGTGTAGTAAAACTACCCAGTTTGGGTGGCAAAAAGCCTTAGGTGAAAGCAGGGTACCTGCAGGATTGGTTCAGTCTTCCTGGGTACAGATATGATGAGGGAGAGCTTTGGTTTTCAGCTCAGAGCTCTGTCCCCTAATGAGGGTCAGACTTTCAGTAGCTCATGTGTGGCCAACTGAGAGAGAAATTTCCAGCTTATTGCTTGGGTTGGTCAGAAACTTGAGAGTTTGTCTTGTGTGGTACTTTAATTCCACCGAGCCTTTACTGTGGGACACAGAATGCATGTTGTCCTGAAGCAGGTTAACTTCCTTTTTAAAGTAAAAGCTAAGTAAAATGATGGGTTTAATAGTAAAATACTCCATTTGTGGCTGTGGAAACCTATAGACATGGCCAGCTTTGTGCACAGAACTTTGAGCAGAATGCTGCAAGTATCTGCAGATAAGGCCTTCACATTCTTCCCAAAAGCAAATATTTTCCCCTGAGTTTTGCTGACAGATTGTTTTACTTACTTGAAATCATTATTCCTTATTAGTGGCTTAAATATCCCACAATGAAGTAATTTTTAGTGCATGTAAATGTGATTTCTATCACTGAGACCATAAAGTGACCTCTCTCTCACATATATATTTATACTTACATATATATATAAAACACACAAAGTAATAATAATAATAAAATCCAAGGGGCCTTCATTCTTTTCATTTCCCCTTTCATTCCTGACTATCATGTTGCTTAATTTAATTACTTTTTTTTTCTTTTTAACTCTATGCAAAAGTACCTGCAGTACCTGTGCTGGAGTCTGTTTGCCCAGGAATGCCCTGATTTGGCTCAAAGTTGTGAGAAGTTCTGTTACCTCAGGCTGCTCTATAGAAACAAAACACCTGTATAATTTATGGTAATAAGCTGCAGTTGGAGCTGCCTTAGGTGGTGTTTAAGGATGTGTCAGGAATGCTGAGAGGACTTTCTCTTGGCTTGGTCCAGCAGGATGGATTACATGACCTCTCAAGACTTTGTGTGCATCATGTATGAGGATGACTCTGTTTTGCCTTCTGCTTCTCCAACTACAAATCTATAGGTGTTCAAAGGTTGAGACTTTAGTAATCTTTTCTGCTGCTTCCAGAAAGAGAGGGAAGGAAAGGAAGGGAATCCAAATTTAGAAAACAGACACTGAACTACACAGACGCTGTGGAGAAATAACTTGGTTCCATTTGTCATAGGAAGAAGTATTTTCACTTAGCTAAAAAGAGGTGGTCTTATACAAAATAATCAGAAATAAGTACAATGTTTTTACATAGAAATCATGATTACATATAGGAAATCAAACTATTTTATGTACTTTTGCTTAGCAGTAAAAGATAGGGATTTTATTTTTTTGGTCTGGTTTTGTTTTTTTTTAACTTCTGGCAAAAGGTGGACTGTTTCATGGGAAGAGAGAAAATTCAGAAGACTTTACTGTGAGATTTGCATAGAGAAGAAATCCTAAAGCACGTCAAAGAAATGTGCTAAACACAGCCTAGAGAAAGAAAACAACACTCATAATGGGCATCAGGCCAGATAAATAGGTATTCTGGCCTGTCTTTATTTCAAAGGTGAAATGCTGCACTCCAACCTTGGTATATTGAAACCTGCAGGACACACCCTGTTTCAACTACCATGTCAGTTTTCTGTGCTTCTGAAGGCTTTACCTTTCCACGAGATGCAGAGAGCTTCTGAGCACTGTGTTTTTATAATTCTGTGAATATTTTCCTCATGATCCGTGATGGTTATCTCATCTTCACTGGGTTCTTGAATAAATTGTATTTTTCCCTGAAAAAAAGCTACTTGCCTGTTTTTTCTCTAGAACCCAAACCAGGTGTTAGCTTGGAGACAGTCATGTTCCTCAATCCATAAGATGCAACATCTGTTCTCTGCTAATAATTTCTGAACTGTAATGTGATTTTTTTCTGTACCTTTGTTATTACTGGTGGAACAAGATTGCCCTCATAATGATCTTAATTTGTAAACTGTTGTTCATTTCTGTTGTTTGTTCTCTGTATGTTTCTCTAGAAGACCATAAAGGCATTTATTCAGCTCTGAGGGATGAGCACTTCTTCAATACTTCTGAAAAGGCCTTGCTACGACACAACTTTTGCTTGGATATTTATAAATGATCATGTTCATGGAAACTGCCAGTCTTGCTTCCCCAGGTGTTATCCAGATGCTGAACACTTTTGGCAGTGTCCAAACATTTCCCTGTCTGGACCCTTACTGTCCTGTAGAGTAATGGCCCACAATTCCAATTATAAAGAATAAAAAAGTAAAAACCAATAGCATTAAAATTTGCACCAAACCCGAAACTTTTCCCTGATTGTTTTAAACCATGGTCAGGTACTTGTGGAGGGAAAAAACTAATGATTAAAAATTCTAATTTGTCAAATGGTGGAGAAGGGGTAAGAACAGATAGTTTAAAGAGCACAGAGGAGCTGAGGCACTTGTAGGTGCTGATGTTTTCTGTGGTTAGGGAGAAGGTCTAGTAGTGCTTCATTCTTTTCATAAGCTTCAAGGTTTTGTTTTCTTGCTGGTCTGTCTAATCGTGACGGCAGTTCCAGACCAATAGAGTTTTTTGGGGGGGAGTGGGATAGGATTTTTCTTAAGACTGGACTGAGTTGTTTAGTTGCAAATACTTGAATGTTGAGAAACCAGAGGCAGAATAAATTACTTCTAGTGCTGATATGTGGCATGACATTGGACTTTAATGACATAGGATTAGTTTAACTTAACTAGTTCTGTTGGCTGAATTTATTCTGTGTGCTCCCTGTTAAATGCTTCTCCTACACAGATATTTAGTGAAACTTTCAGTGAACAAACGTGCTCAGAATAATTTTCTGAGTGTCTGGATCCTAATATTTGGTAGGAGGTACTGTTGTTTTAATGTAAATATTTTTCTTCAAGTGGCAGAATTAATACTTTGTACTCTTTCAGTCTGATCATCTGTGTATCTTGCCTTTCTATTCGTCTTTCAAATACCTGGGAAATAGCATTCAGGCCGAGTGTTCTGATGGCAGTAGGTGCACATGGAAGATGTTCTGGGAATTTCCCTTTTTTTTAATTGAGAAAAGAACCAACTCAAATCCCTGACACCTGCTGAGTCATATGGTGCTGCAGTAAGGATTTCAGTTCTTCATCTCTCAAAGGCAGACATTTCTGTCCTTAAGGAGGCAATGAAAGATGTGCATGGGGTTGTTTATAGCACAGATTCCTATCCAGGAACTGGAGAACACCAGAAGAAGATTCCAGTTATGAACTGCTATGACTGTTTCCAGGCCCAGACCAGCTCTTCCACACCAACAGTTTTATAAGCACCACAGGAAATATTCTGCAGTGAAGGCTGAGGAAGACTTGAATTAAAAGCCCTTTTGAGAAACTTACACCAAAATATTTTGGACTGACATTTGACATGTTATCAGTTCAGGTTTGTGTTGCTTTCTTAGTAGCTCTTGTTTTGTGTATTTCTTCAACTTCAAGGTGCCCTGTCACTAATACATCCTAGCTTTAGAACTATTTTTCTTCTAATAAGAAAAAGAATCTGTAAGGGAATAATTTTTCTTTTGTGCTATTTTCTTTTTGCTTTCCATATGGTATCATTCTTACATTTCACTGGCACCTCTGTAGACTGTTTTTAAAACAACACACACATCTGCACGTTACATGTTTGCCTAACGTTTTCCGGTACCTGAATGTACCCTAATTCAACCTATTTTTAAGACTCACTGGCTTTTGGTAAGACTTTAACTACTTTGAGCCTATGAGAATATTGTCTATGCTTCCAAAGATTGTAGTATGGGTTTTTAAATTGTAAGTAAAGCCAACCAACCTTGTAAGATTATAGGTGTCAGTTTTGTTTCCTTTGAACTGCATATGCAAATAAAGTATGCAATCATGTGCATTTAGCTGCTTAGAGTCACTATGAACCTCTTATTATTTTCTTCTGTTTGCAATATTGAACATTGTCTTTCATTCTAAAGGTATATTTGCATTTGGTGAGGAAGAGGAGTGCAAACAGTATCCTCACTGTTTATTTGTTTTGTTCCTTACACGCGCAGCAGAAGCTTTGAAAAGAATATGTGAGCAACAGCTTGGGTAGACAACCTCCCTTGGTCATCAAACTGCCTTCTGGAACATCTGATTGGTTTCTTGTCAATACAGGGAACACATTATAAAAAGAGGTGTGTAAAATAAGACTAAATTTGCCCCTTGTGCAACCTGTCAGTTTGGTGTAATTGATGCACTATGTGCCAAGTGCTGGGGTTTAATTTGGTTTGGTAATTTTTTGAGGCTCTAATCATTAAGTCTTAAGTACTCATGTCTGTAGCACAAACACTCAAGCTGAACCATTGCTAATTAACCCAAGGGCATTTTCTTGTGTTGAGCTCAGCAGTGCAATTTATCTGTCTGGGCTGTGGCTTGGGCAGTGTGAATGTGTTTACTGTGGGTAATTTTGGGACCACAAGTATTTCATTTGCTTTATGCATTTCCAGGCAGCCTGTCAAGACAGATATGAATCATTTGAAGTGAAGTAAAATAGTTATCAATATTCCATCTTGCATAACTCTGAGGCATCTCTCATCGACTCTGCTTAGTGTAGAAGTTTATTTTTAGAATTGAGGGAGTTTCTCATGTCTAATTGACTTTTAAAAAGCTGAGGATGTAGAACATATAGTTAATAATAACTGGGACTGTATAAGAGTCTGTTATTCTCTCCCCTCCTCCCCCAGTCAGAGTAAAAAGTTGAAAATACAAAATCTGCCATGAAATGGAAAATTAAAATAGATGGAGAAACTTTTTTAATTCCACTCCCCCTTCCCCCACCCCAAACCTTCACTTTGGCTGCCTTGTAGCAGTTCTTGGCTTAGTATCTGCTCATAATTTGTGTCCACAGAAAAGCCTTTGAAAATTTCTTGCAGTAATACATAAAGAGATTAATATTTAAGGTATATGGAGTATTATTTGTAAATTACCTTCTAAAAGTGATATCTAAGGAGGATATCTCAAGGGCAAAGTGCTACCTATGTATTCAGTTGCTGAAATAATGAACTGTAAGTTTTCTAAGAGGTGAGTTTAAGGATGGCACGTGATGTGCAAAGCTCTAGAGATTTCATAGTTTCAAACGGGTGATGGAATTGTTTGGGATTTGTATTACTCATATTAAAAAGCAAGTTATTGTTGAAAATAAACTAAATACTTTTCAAAGAGAATTGTACGTGGAACAACTCGGTTCTTTGCACCTTCTTTCCAAGGAATGCAGGAATTCTGTACAGGTTTCTAACTGTGGAGATTCTCAGTGCAGAGACACTTGAGCATTGCTGATTCCTGAGTCCTGTGTCAGTGCATTGGTGAGGAACATGTGGATTTTCTCTGATCTTCAACTGATTTGCAGAGTGCTGCAATACACGTTAAAGTGAAATGTGTTTGACTCCTTATATTATATAGCACTGAGAGTCTCTAGGGTTATTTTGGGATGTGAACTGTGTGTTCTGATCTTGCAGACAATTCTGAGATTGTAATAAAGATGTATCCTTATGAAAAACATCCTCTTCATCCTGCAACTGCACACAGGATATGAGAAATGAATGTAATGCTGGCTATGGTTAATTTTGCCATGCAATGAATACACTGAAAGTGCACTCTGGCTATCCAGTCATACACCTTAAGCCAAGATAAAGGGTGAAATTTCTGCCTAAATAAACTAATAGTTTTACCAGTGACTTGGTTGTTGTTAAGAGTGTATCAGGTTTCCTTTAATTTGTGTTTATTTCTTTGAGGTTTTGTTGTGCTTGCTTAGTTTGTGCCACATCCACTTCCTAGTTTCCTCTTTTCTATCATGTTTCCCCTTTCCATCTCTTCAAACTCTTGAATTCCCTGGCTCAGTTTAATCAAATGCTGAAGTCCCTTGTACATAATATGGAAATTCTTAACAGGATAGAGGAAAGAGACTTTAATTAGGTCACCACTGATGGAAAAACTGTGGTAGCAGTTTGGCACAGGAGGAAAATGGGTGTCAGTCCCTTCAGTGAGAGGAAGTGGTGCCGTTGAAGAGAAAGTGGATGTCACAAGGGCCATGGCAGGGCAGTAAGGAGGGTGGCAGCCCATGGGCTTTATTCAACCTACTGCTCATGTAGGTTGCCCCTCCCTCCCAGGAAAGGGGTCTTCCAGTGTTCCCAGCCCTATGCACATGGCAGCTGCTTTTTTGACTTGTCCCAACCTCTTTTTTTTTTTTTTTTTTTTGGCTCAATGACAATGGGTGAATTGGGGTTATTTGCTTTAGCCTGAAAAGCAGAGGGCAATGTTGATTTTGTAGTATTGGAGTGATGAAAAGCTATATGTTCATTGTGTATAATACAAGGAGAAGCTTGAACTCAGCACTCCTTACTCTGGAGTGGGATGTGCCAGGCACCTCTGACAGGTAGGAATGTGTCTGTGTGTTCTGGGTGTGCACAGGAGCAAATGAGTTAAATGGTGGTGATATTTGCCAGCAGCGTGCTATGGAAATGCTGCCCACTGCATCACACAGATCTGCTGCCATCTGTTCACAAAGGTTGGCTTCATTAAGAGGAGCGGAAAATTGTATAATTTTCCTTGTGGAAAAACTTGCTTTTGTTTTTTTGTCTGAATATTTATTATCTCTGAATTCAGGTCAAGTCTCTTTACTCTGAATATTTAGAAATTCCATGGATGTTATAAATTTAAGTAAAGGAGCCTCACCTACATAAATAATACTTTCCTCTATATCTCATCAACATTAATTTTTTTTTCCAATTCCAGCAAATACATAAATGCAGTGATGCAGGCAGCAGGACAGGCAGTCTGTTATATGGATCATAGAGGTTTTTTTATATCTTATTGGTAAGGTAACCACCCACGAGGGATCATTTCAGAATGACCTTGTAGTCACAGTTATCAGACACTCTATATTTTGATTTTTAGAGTTAAGCAGATCGAATAGAATAATTACAATTGCTGCCACGTTTGTTACTTTGCTAAAGAATCTGTCAGTGTTTTGCTGGTGATGAGAAAAATAGTTGCTAACTCTTACCTTGTGCCTCTCCTCTCTGGGGATCCCTGGAGCAGGAGACATCGGGGATGAACTGTTGTGTTTTCCAACAGTTTTTTGCCACTAGCACCGCAGTCCATCTCAGCTGTTGCTGCAGGGAGTGGATTAGGTCAACCTTGAATTTGGCCTGCTTTGTATCAAAGAGTCAAAGTAGCACTGGCAGGCTCAAAAGCAGCAAAGTTGTTTCCATTTGGTTCTTGAACTGGGCCCAGTGCCAGCACAAAGATTAAGTATTCCCATTATGTCTTGGTCCTAAGTAAATAAATGAATACAACATAGAAAAGAGAAATGCTCAGGAGAGGTGGGTCAGCACTGCAAATGCTTAGATTTTTTGGTCTTGCCATCACCAAGAAATGCAGTAGATATAAATAATCTACTTTGCAATCCAGTTATATAATAATTTATTAGGGTTTATACAGCTTAATTTGATGCTTGGGTGCTCAGACCTCTAGCACCAGTGTAAATTCTCCGTCTGTGCAGTTGTACTATTGTGAAGAACTGCCTGTGGAGTGGAATTCCTGTTCTGAAGAAAACTGAAACGTTTTGTTGAAAAGTAGTCCAGAACAACTATGGAGCAGGAATTTAAAAACTCAAAGGACTGTGAAGTAATAATTATTTTTAGTATTTGGGAGTATCAGACACTGAGCTGAAATGTGGGTTCCCCCACACCACCTAAGGTGGCTAACTTGGGAAACCTGGGAGCTGATGCTGCAAAACCACCAGGTATCATTTCCAGGTATCATTTCCAATTCCAACTTCAGAGATTGAAATTGAGTCTAATATTTCTTTTTTTAATTCAGAAAAGATGTTAGAGAGTTTATGTTTTTTGCACTGTAGAGCCCAAAGGCCTAAGGGAATTATCCTTTTATCTGCACTTTTGTTCAGTCATTTTACAGTCGTGTTCACCTGGTGATACAATCGTGATTTTTTTGGTGGTAAAAGACATATATGCAATATAAATTTAATTTGCTAATGCATTTAAAATACATATGTACAATATGAGTCCATTTTTAAATGGTCTCTTGACTGCTCCAACTTCAGGAACAGAATGGTTGAATGTTACTGGCTTTTTCTCTTGTTTACAGCTGAGTGCAACTGAACAGATGGGAGTGGGAGAAAAAATGACAAGCCAGTGCAGACAGTGTGATTAATTTGTTGGGTTTTAGTGTGGGATTTTTTGGTTGTGGTTTTCTTTTTTTGTTTGTTTGGGATTTTTTTAATTGGTGAGGACAGTGCACTTACTGTAGAAAGAGCAGCAAAAATACACAGGTATGTTTTGAGTGTTGTTTGTCCATGCCTCAAAAATTTCTTCAGTTGCTACCTGAATGTAGTGGGAAGGGAAATAGTCTTTGCTGCTGTATTTAGAAAGGGTGGTATCCATAAGGTATTACAACCACCAGTGTTTCAGAACTCTGCCAGATGGAGCTGGCTGTGAGTAAGTTCCGTGATTCATTTGGTAAAATATTTGTCATGGCAACTGAGGAGCCTCTGACTCATTGCTCCAGCCAGTGGTAGGAACCACCACTGGCCTCACCAGATGTGATGCTGGATGTGAGGGAACATCCCATGATGCTACTTTTTAGCCTGGTTACGTTGCCCAGTGAGGTGTAAATTCTTTTTCCTTGTATTTCTGTCTCAGCCTTCAGCAGACCTTAAATTTTCTATTTCAAAAACCTAACATACCTACTAAAAATATCAAAATATTCACTAAATTTTTCTTGTGGTCACAGTAACTGATTAAAGGAGAAATGAGTTTTCACTTCCATTAAATTCTCTCCTCCCTGTTTTGGAACAAGCAGTAGGAAGATTAGCCCAGCAGTGGAATATCCAGGAGAAGAACTGAAAAAAAGGTGTGAGGAAAGGCTGGAACAATGCTGGATTTGTTTCCTCTGGTAACTGCTTGGGGGCAAGATCTGCCAGGTGCTATTCTGACAATCTATACCAGTCAAAAAACCCCACAAAAACTCAAGCCCTTTGTATAGCCTTGATCTCAGTTCTGCTGTTCTCAAACATTTACTCTTCAGTTTCTAGTTTAGTGTCCCAAAGTTCTTATTTGTCCCTCCTTGCTAGTAATTAGTAAGTAGCAATTCTGGGAAATAGATCAAAATGATTTCCCAAGGAATACTCTGGTAGCTGCCTTGGAAAAATGACTGAGCATCCTTGGAGGCAACATCCCGTAATGTGTTATGTGCTAGGAAGGACATATCCTGTCAGAATGGGTGTCTAGAGAGACACAACAGAAGCCTTTCAGACATTTTATGAGCTTTTATAAGTTAAAGAAAATATCCAGGGACACAGATGGTTGCAAAACAACTCCCCTCCCACCTGTAAAACTGAAAGAGTACAAACCCCATAGAATACACAAGGCTATTGCCATTTACATGGTCACCTCTTTAGGCACAGGGCTTTCTATGTCATCAACTGATTATGGAAGATTTCTGCCTTCCTCAGTCTCAAGAGGGAGACAAGATCTTCAGCTTTCTCTGTTGGTACCAGCCAGGCTTTTAACTCTCTTTCTTTCCAGAAGTATGTGCATTTTGCTGTTTTGGAATGGACAGATGCCAGAGAACCTTCAGTTATAAAGTAATTTTTCTCATCTCAGCGTATCTTTCTTCATACTCTAATCAAGAAAAATATATTTAGAAAGAGTCTGTGCCAAAGAATTACTTTTGACCTTATCAATGTGCACCACTTTGTTGTATTTGACTGACCTATATCTACTTACAGCATTTCAGAATCATTCTCTATCTCATAAAAATGTGCTTCAGGTATGTATTTATATACCTGTATTTTCTTTATACATACATACGTATCCCCTCTGTGTAACAGAAACATAACCAAAATATTTTAGTATCTAATGAAAAATACAAGTATAGACAAAATTTGCAAGACAATTTTGCTGGCCTGCCTGTGCTTTATTTTGACCAGGCTGCTTCTGTTGGTGTCACCTTGCAGGGTTTCTTGGAGTGAGTGACACACACGGAATGCTCGAGAAGGAAGCAGTGCCATGGTTGGTGTACATGTACTTTACATTTGTGTTGGTTAGTTATGGCCCTGTAGAGTTGCATGTTAACTATCTGATGCTAAAATTAAATCATAGAGGAAAGGGAAAGAAATATTCTGTCTTCTGTCAGTCAGCACAGTGTTTTCATAAAGGCAAACCTTTTTTAAATAGGATCTGAGCTGTTTGGGATGATGTATGAAAGAAACAGAACCACTGGTGATGGCATAAAACTATACTGAAGTGTATTGTTGTCAGTGTAACATTTCTTATTCCTTATGTCCAAATGATTGTGAAAAAAGTAGAAAAGTGATTCATTTTGAATAATAATCAATTTTCAGGAATCAAGGTAATGGGTAATGCTCTACTTTTACTGACTGAAAAGATCAAGGAGAATAAAAATCAGAATTACTAATGAGAAAAGAAAGTGTTTAAACTGCAGTAGTTTTAGATTTGAAGTGATGTTTTCACAGCTGATCCTTCCAATACAGAATCGAAGGAACTGTTTAGGTATTGCACTTAAAAAACTGAATGTTTAAATATAGTTCTACTTTGGCAGAAACTATATCTTATTTTATAGTGAAAACACTTTAAAAAGATTTATTTTGTCCCGAGTGATTTGTTGTTTATGTATCTTTTGTTAAGTAATTAGAAAGCTGCCAACCTGATACTTGACAAACCCCTTTCTTAAACAAGATGAAAGGAAATCCTTTTAATTTATTTGCTTTATTCAGGCTAAAATAGAGAATTGCTAGTGGAAAGTTAATTTACTGGCAGCAAAAAAAAGAACTAGTTTATAGAATCTCACAGATCAATCACACAGCATACAAAGCACAGTGAATAGTTCATGTCAATGCTAGATTAAAGTATCAGTTGATAAAAACTGATAACAAAGGATCTGTTGATTTTTACTGTAGAAGCACATTGGCTTTGTTGTTCTGCTTGACACCAATTAATGAGGTTGTTCTGTTCTCAATGACTGCATAGAAACAGTTGCTTTCATGTGTTGTTGTTCTGTGGCAGGATTTTGTCTCTTGCTAAATTGAATCCTATTCAGTGAGAGTTGAGGCAGAGATGGGATTGATTCTCAGGGAAACACAGACCTCCCGAGATTCTGTACTCCTGTTTAGTCATCTGTTTAAATTTAATGCTGCTCCTAAATATGTGGGTATTTTATGAAGGCTTGGGGATTGCCAAGGCATGTGGCAATATTTCCACCAGAAAATACTTTTGAAATGCAATAACTTACTGCCTTTTTTATAGAACATTAGTGACACCCAGTGGTTATATTCAGTTATGGACTAATAAACATTATAAAATGTATTCTAAGCCTTTTTCTGTTATGAAAACTGGAGCTCAGAGAACCCCTGGAAAAACTATTTGAGGTCTGTGGGCCTTTGGTATAGATTCTGCTATACTTTAGGTTCAAAAACTTGAGTAAGCTTAAGTAAAGGTAATGAAGGGGGGGGAAAAGTACTTCAAACTTGTTCTGAAATGGTTCTCACTTTATAACAGATTTAATGACAGTGGGAAAATGGCTTTTGTGCTGTAAGGAATGCACTCCTTTTCCTTCTTCTTTCTTCCTCTTCTCTACCTCCTCTGTTTATTTCACATTTTACATAGTACACTGTACTGACATGATTTATTCTTCTCTTCCGCTACAGTTAGGTAAGTCTGTACAGAAAGCTTGGCTTACTGTTTTAGATTATTATCATTCCTCTTTTGTGCCTTGCTTGTTTTACTAGGACACGACTTGTTGTTTTTCAAAGACATTTAGAAATTGATTAATGTTTGCAAGATGTTTTGAAATTATAGGTTATAAACTGTTTGTCTTTTTATTGTGTCAACTGTTGCCTTAATCACGAGCAAAACCTGCTCCTGAAGTCAGTCCTACTAAATTCCTTAGCATTAATTATTTTAATTCAACCGGTAGCAGCAGGTCTGAACATTTGTCTGAAAACTCAGACATGGAATTAACTCTCCTAAATATGGATTGTCACAAGGACAGTTATTCCAGCAGAGGATATGGAAGGTCAGACAGCAAGATTTCATACCCCAGTGATACAAAGGTGACCCATCTCTTACTTGTACCCTTCTGGGCTTTAGAAAGTTGAAGGAAAAAAGGAAAAGATGAGTTGGGGTGAGGGGAAGGTAATCTAATGCAGATAGACATTTAGCTGATGAGCCTATCTATGTAGGGGATGATGTAAACTTTAAGCTTCATGAGGGAAACCTGGTTTCAGTTTCTTAGTTTTAGGCATCCTTGGGCAAGTTTTATAGTTCTAAATATATCTATTTTTCATATATAAAATGTATCAGTGTTTTCCTGGCTTGGAGAATAAATATATTGAAGCCTAAAGACAGTATTTTCTAAGGGAGCCAGGTCAGTGCAGTGTGCAGGCCTTGACTAAACTGTGCCTTCTCTTTCACTGAGAAAGGAAAATGAATCTTTCACTGAGGGGGGGGTAGAGGGTGGATTTGTGGAAGAGAAAGTATGTTTTCATTGATTTTCATAGGATAAAATCCTACTATTGTTAGGGAAGATTTGCCAGGCAGTGTGCTAGTCCCTTTTTAGGAGATGCTAAGGGCAATCTCAGAGATCATGGCTGCATTTTTCAGCATCTGTTTCATGAGAGATGCTGTTGTTGTGAAGGGACTGGTTTCATGTCCTGAAATGGGCAGCAAAATGCACTGACCATAAACCATAAAGTCACTCAAATCTCAAAGTTTGTGTCTTGAGCACACAGTATCTATAGCCCTTGCTGTCCATTTCTGTATAATATTGATCATTTTAGAACAGGTAATATTTCCATTCAGCTTGGCCAATACTCTGCTTTATGATTGCAGAGGAGAATCCATGAAATTGAAATGAGACCAGCGTGGGATTGATTTTCTTATATCTGTCTTACTTTATCAAGACTTGAGCTGAAATATTCAAATATCATGGTTTTTTTAGATTCGTGCCTTTGACTACAGAATATATTTATCATATCTCCCAGAGAAATGAATAATACCATGAGGAGCTATTTAATCATGAGCATGGAGATTGCTCTGCAGATTGCAGTGCTCTGACAGGGCCAGTCAACATGGAATAAGAAAAATAATGCTGGGAAACAAGGTATCAGATTCATAGTTACTTGCAAAGCAGTAAACGTAGCCAGTACTTTCTAAACAACACAAACAGAATGTAGTGAGAGAAGTGACACCATCTGTTCTTATTAACACCACTTAGAAATACAAAATTGAAAATTTAACTTATAGTTCTTTGTGATGTCTGATACCTCTCACGTTACCAATATGGGGATCTAGCCTTGTTGAGGACACTGGATTTAAGAATACTCTAAAGGAGACTGAGCTTTTTAATCCTCTTTTACTTTTAAAGTACTGAGCATATATTCAGTTGAGTATATTCAGGCTATGAAACTTGATAGACATCATACTCAGTCAGCTCCAAACCTCTAAAAACTCAGTATCTTAAGCCTATTCTGAGTTTTAGCAGTTCTTGGTGTAGCTGCACAATGTGTCTTGTTTTGCTGCCAGATAAAATCAAGCTGGTATGAGCTGAACTTGTGAAGGTGCAGTGTGTCTGTGTGTGTTCCAGTGTGGCAACATTAACACAGTTGTTATGAGGCATATTTCTTTCACACAGACATGGCCTGAGGCTACCAGCCTTTAGCTGACAAATGTGAGGGCTCCTGTGCAAAACAGGAGTTTTACTGAAAAAATGGTGCTTTTTGGGAGCCACTTAAAGACAAGGGGTAAGTGAGAAATCAAGTGTGACAATATGGCTGCACACCTCAGCAGGATCCTCTGCTCCCCAGGGACAGCAACGGGACTTTGGGGCTCAGTGGGACATCTCTCAATGTTACGAAGACTGACTGCGGTCTGGTTGTGTACAAATTCTGTCTGCTTGACACATCTTTCAAGGGACATCTTCCTAAATGAAATATCTGCCTGCTGTTGTTCACTTGACATCAGCAGAAGAGTGTATGGATGTGTGGAGGCCACCAGTTTTGTGGGCTTAAATATTTTTGCCTTATCCAGTGGTTGAGTACAGGTTTGTACCAAGAGAGTTCACCTGCAAGGCAAAGTTGGGCTGGAGCACAGCTCTCAGTTCAGGCAGCATGGACTTATCTCCATTAGTAAAATAACATGGTTTGCTCTGGCTCATTGTGTGTATACTTTGTAAGCTTAAATCACATTTTAATGACTCTAAATCAGAGTCTTTCTCTTCTCACATCATGACTGATAAGAAAAATTTCAATAAACTGACAAGGGAGTTTCTTCTCGTTTTGCGGGAAAAACCTTCAGCTGAGGAGATGTATTTAAAATTCTTGACTTGGAAGAATGCAACGTGTATAAGAGACTTTTGGCAACTGAATCTGCATTCACAGAAGCCAATGTAAGAAATACAAGAACATGAGTGTGAAGAGGAACAACTGCAAGGAGGAGTTAAGCATCTTCAACAGCCCTTCTGCAGCAACCACTTTCTCTCTAAAACAAAAAAACTTCTGAGTGGCATGGTCTGAATAACTTCTTTTATAAGGAAATTGTGGGTTATTTCAAGAATTTGTTGGACTTTACCAAAATTTCAAGTCTTGACTAATGACACTCAGAACATAGTTTTGAAGTGTTGTTACTTTTTTTTGGAGTGCAAATCAGACACAGGCACCAGCCAGTGGAGATGATGAGGTTGGTACCAAGGATCCAGTTTTCAAGTGGTTGTATTTTTCTGTAGAGAAGTGTTTACAGTTTCTTGGCATTAGCAGGTGGATAAAGAAAATGGCTGAGGCAGTGAGGTGGGGGTTTTTTGGCCAGACTTCATTTTTGGATATAGAGAATGTCTAAAAAATTTCATCACCGTGCCTAAAAAAAAATGATGCTTAAAAGAAATATGGTGTGTTCTGCTGGGTGGGGAGCAATACAACACAGGCTTTTCAAGTTCACTTGAATTCTAAACATCTGTTTGGCTTGGGCTTGGATAGGACATTTGTATTTGTTATTTCTACCTTTGAATATGGCAGTTTCCAATCCTTATTGTAAGAAAAAGAAACATACATGTGCACAGAACGTGGTTTGGTTACCTTTTTTGAAACTATTTTTCTTATTATCACTCTGAATTCAGAAGAATAAATCATATTGTCAAGGGGCAAGTTAGATAAAAATTACACCATTCTGAAAGGGAGAGAATGAAAAGCACACAATTCTTAATCAACCTTTTGGCTCACATATATTCCTGCAAATATTCATTCATTATTCACAGTTAATAGTTGCTCAAATTAATGATATTCAACACGAACAATTCAGGAAAAGATTGGGTTAAACTTAGCAAATTGTTTATTACAAATAATAGTATCTCTAATTTCAGATGTGTAGAAATTGTTTCCAAACATAACAGTCACTGCCAGAGACTGCTGAGGTACTTATTTACATTTAATATATATTTTTCAAAATGAAGCAGCGTGATAAGTTATAAAATCACAGCTTTATATTTTTTAAAAGAAATATTAGCATTTATAAAACACAGCAGTAAATTCTAACTAAATATGCTGTGATGAAATTAAAAATAAAAATCAACCTCAGGATTTAGATGTGAAGTAGTCCTTAAAAAAACAACTTGCGAAGCTGTTCATGCATACACAATCTCCTACTGGAGTTAATAATTATGCAATAAGCCCTGCTGCTGCTTCTGAGTTTCTTCTGTGCACATTATGAAAAGAAAATATATGAGATTTAGACAGGTACATAGTCAGAGATTTACCCAGCATGGGAGTAGGAGCTGAGTGCACAGGTGCTTTTATGGAAAAAAATATTTCCAGATTTGAAAATGTAACAGAGGAAGCAAAATTATGGCACTTGCAATTAAGGTAACATTTCTAGATATTCTGCTATTAAATAGGAGATTCAGCAAATAATTTGTCTTATTTGTATTGTATTTTAAAATACTTACTGAAACTGTTGAAAAGTACTTATTGGTAGGACAAAATCCATTAATGTGATGTATTTTTATGGCCCATTGTAACACATCTCACAATGATATTGGGAAAAAGCTCAGAAAATTTTTTTTATATTGGACCTTGATCCAAGGACTATTTAAATAACAAGGATTGATTAGTCATTTGATAGGACTGTGGTTTTTATACTTTAATTTCTGTCATCAACCCAGAAATTATTAAAAGCTCTAAAAATATTATTTCACAAAAGCTGTAACTGAAATACACATTTGGATTGTTACTTATTTGAATGGAAGAGCTGCCACTATAACAATCCCTTGAGAAGAATCATACTTGTAATAAATATAGTGCTCATATAGGGTTGCTAAATTGATTAAACTGCTAATAACTGATGCCTATTCTATGTCCTCCAACAAAGAATCCTTGGAAAAAGAGCCCAAGTTAAAAGTGACCATCTCTTTTTAATTTGGTGGTCACCTGGCTGTGCTTCAAGATAAAACCCTTTAAAAAAGGTCATCTGCAGAAAATGTTCAGATTACTGAGGAGGATATCTGTGCTACTTATGCAATCTGAAAAAGATTGGTTTGAAGGCTAATTGATTTTATTTTTTAAAATGACAAAACCTTGAAGCAATATATGGGAACACGTTATCAGAAAAAGCAAATCAGATGCAAGGGAGCATTGAGTAGATTTTTAATTTATTTTATCTTTTTTAAAAAGTCCTGTACTTCATTGGTGAGCTCAGTAGACATTCCATGGAGAAAAAGGTCCCTGAAAAGTTCTTCCATGTTCAATTCTTGCTGTAGTAAGACAACACAGCAGTGAAAAGGATCTTAATGTTTTTGAAATCTCGAGAGAAGCTCAAGACATAGGACAGGAGAAACATGAAAACTGCTGGATTTTTACTTCCAATCCAGCATAACCTGCAAAGTCCAGATTATGCAGAATCCCAGCCGTCCTTGATGCTCATTTTCCATTCCCCTCCTCACCACTTACACTCTGTGTTCACAAAGTTAGGTTGTCGTTTTCTTGCTGAGGAATGACAAAGAAATGAAAATCCTCAGTGCTGTCCATTTGAAGAAGCAGCTCGTTGTTTTTTGTTTTTTTCTTGTGACAGTTGTTAGGTCAGTGTAGCTGACAGACACCGGGTGGTGAATGCAGGCCATGCTTAGACCAGTCATGTTTCCCAGCTGCTGTTTTAAGTACCCTTTTTGTTCTTGGGTTTATTCACATTTTGGTCAGAGATGTATGGCAGCTTAATGCAATTTTTAATGCCAAAGCACTAATATTGTTTAATGAGTTTTGATTCCCAGTCTAATACCTTACTTGAACAAATCTGTGGGGATTTCATTTGAAAAAGGAGGCTGCCCCAAAGAGCAGCTATAGAAACATCTTTTGTGATCACATTTGAAAGTGGCAAAAAATACTGTATTCTTTTATATTCTTTAAATTAAAATTTAAAAATTCTAACCTCCAAAGTGCTGCATTCCAGAGCTGGGATTTGCTCTGATACAGCTCTTCAAAAGAATCCCCTGCTCACAGGTTTGTGTTTTTAACATTGTGCAGCTGTGTGTGAAGTTTGCAGGGTAATTTGGTTCCTGTTCATCTCTGGTTTGATTTACTTTGCACATTTCTGTTGATGTTATCTCAGTTTTCAGATCTTCTGCATTAATTTTTAAGTTCCCTGGCTTATTTCTTCAGAGTTGAATGAGTCTATGAATACCTTTTCGTTTGTTGTTGTTTCTTGTTTCCAGTCCATCATATTTCCAAAAGTCATCCGTTTGAAACTCGTGCTTAAGAGGCTTGCCTGGATTGAAAAAGCAGTAATTGCAAAGATGCCAAGATTCTTGGATGTCCCCAGGAACTTCTGTGGTATTGCCATGTGTTTGTTCTGGGGGGAGCTGCTTTGTCAGCCTTCAGCGCTGCTTACTTCATGTGCCTTATGGGGATCAGCCACTTGCAAGGGATAACTAGTGATTCAGACAGGCTTAAGATGTGATTTTGTATTGTTTGATGGTTATTGCTGGACTACAAGCATTTTCCTTTTAAGGCTCCTGGAGCAGAGATGAGTTGGTTTCAGCTGAGCAGGATTGTTGTGCTAAATACAGGTTGGCATTCACCTGAAGGGTCACAGGAATTGTCAATGTGTCAACGTAGGTGACCCCCTGGCCTGAGTCAGTCCCTCCTGTTTGGCTGTTGACACTCCTGCTGCCATGGCCCAAGCCAGCTGCCCTCACCACTGCTCAGGGAGGGCACAGGGAGGTGCCAGTCCAAACAGGCAGCACTGACAAAGCTCAGCAGCAGGAACCCATGATGTGTGTGCTGGAGAGCACAGGCCCTTTTATATGCTGGGTACCCACAGACTGAGCAAGGGTTGGGGCACACAACAAGATTTGGGCTCCCAAAATATGACAGTTTTGTCTTATAAATGGTTTTCAGGCTTATCCCCAGTCCAGAGACTTGGGATTGTCACAAGATGTGTGTTGATCTAGCTTGAATTTATGTCTTGCTTCTTTTCTGGTGGAAAGTAGACAATACAAAGGAGAAATATGAAAACAATTGAAAGTGTTTGTCTCTTAGGGCCAAAGTCCTTCTGCCCTTTTAACCTCCCAGCAACAGGCGTGGTAGATGTGGGCTTTGTCTCAGCTGGCTGCATACCAGTGACCCCAGGTGCCAACCAAAGGGTCTAAAGTACTGGAGAGCTGGAATGGTAATAATTTTATTATTATTATTATTATTATTATTTTCCCCACAAGAGACTCAGCACAGGAGGGTGTCTGAATTAGGCCTTGCTGATTGAAAGCAATTCTTGGGAATTCATGGGGGACTACTCTTCCATTTAATAAGATCTTATTTTTTTGACTTGCAAGGCTGCTGTTTTGTAAAGCTCATTACAGTTGGTTATTTTCAGAAAATGGGTTCAATCATGATGCAATTTGGATAACTAAGTTGAAGACTGTCATCCTAAAGTATATGATGTAGCTATTAAACAAAATAAGTGTGCACTTAAGGAATTGCTTTTTGATGTGTTGTTTGTTCCTTCTCTGATTGTTCTTCTGATGACTTGAGTGGAATTTTGGTAATTGGTTTTTGGGAACATTGGAATGGTTTGAATCTGAATACGTATTCAGCCCAAATTCATCCCTATCTGTCAGTTGTATTTTGGCAGCAGACCCTTCCAGCAGCATAGATGTGTCTTAAAAAATTAATGAATATATATATTTTGCCTGTTCTGAGGTTTGCTTGCACATGGTCACCCCAAAACCTCTGTACTTTAGTAATTTAGGGAAACCTCTGTGCATTATTAAATAGTGGCATAAGTTATGCTAGTTGTGAAAAGTTGTATGCAACTAATCCCACCAGTTCTTCATCTTAATAAACAGTTTTCTCCAAATTAGGTTGGTTACTTGCTGCACTTGCTATTGGTTCCAACCGTCAGTTGGCATCTAAGCATTAATTTCAGCATCTCTAGAAGCTAAAATTATGAGTTTATCCTGTATGTATCTGTGTGTGGAAGTTCATAGAAAGGAATTGCATGCAGACTCATTTTTTTCTCCACTTAGAGAAAAAAATAGACTTATAGAATTTTGATCAAATAAACCATTCCTTCCCCCCTTTCTGAAAAAAAACTGTCTGAAAGGAAAAAAATTTATGCACTAACCATGAAAATTCAAGCATGATAATTTTTAAAATTGTCATCAGCTAAGTTTAACTGGTAACTTCAGGTTGCAAGTCATTCACAAAAATAAAGTGCTTACATTAAATTATTGAGGCAGCGCAGCATTCATGATAAAAAAACTGAGCTGTGTTTAGGTTTAAGTCTTGACCTCTCCCAGCAGGAGGAGTCAGAGAAGTATGTTATAATAATACTTCATCTCTGTAGGTTTTGGATTGTGTAGTAGGATGAATTTTCCAGCAGAGGGAGAAGCATACTGCGTTATTGGGAACTGAGCTATAATTTTGCAACTCTAATGAAAATTCCTATTACTTTGCTTTTTCTGACTGCTGTTCTTTTGAAATGTCAATGTATCTTTCTGCCACATTTGTTATCAGTAATTTTTATATAATCATAGGTTTGATATTTTTTAAAACACAATCAAATAGCTAAGTGCCTGTTTTATAGGCACTTTTTTCCCCCCATCCATAGTAGTCTGGCCTAATGAGTTGCACTTCTCACTGATTGCAGTGATAGCTGTTCCACTATTCTTAATGAAACTGTGTTAAAATATGCTTTAAGTGACATATGTGTGATAACATTGTTTGTCTAGTCATTGTCAGGGTAATCTATGGATAACAGCTGTAAAAACCAGAAACAACTAAAATCAGAGCTCTCTGTGTTAGAACAGGGTGTTATTTGAAGAGAAATGTGGGTGAAGAGTACAGCATATTCCAGGTAAAGAGCAAGTCCCTTGATGTGCCAAACTCGATGTATGTGTTTTGTCACTACTGTTCTTCCTTCCCTGGCCTCAGATCTGTTCTCTTCCTTGCTCCTTGCTCAGTAAAGCACTTTAGCCCTGTGCTGAGTGTTGCTGATGGTTAGTGATTCGTTGGCAATGTGTGGTTTAAAGTCTTTGCTTTGGTCTCTGGAGCTACTGTAAGAAGTCTTTTAGGTGCTATTTTATGAGAAAGAGTAGTGTCATCCCCAAAGACTTTTCAGCAATAGAACATTTTGTTGCAGAACATGATAAATTTTGATCACTGCTGTCTCAGCAGTTTCAGCTTTGTTTTAAGAGGCAGTCAGAGAGAGAGGGGGTGGTAGAGGTTGTTTAAGCTTTAGTGAGGCCACTTTTACTGTCTATAACAAAATTAACCAATATGGAAATAATTATTCAGCAATAACTACATGCTCTGTCCTTCTGGTGAGAGTGGCCATGTTCAGCAGTGAAACTAACGGCTCTGGGAATATTACTGGATAACTTGTCCTCGGAGAGCAATTCATGTAACACTGTCAAATTACACAATGTCAGTGCAAGGTATTGAAGAACACATTACAATGACAAATTAGAAGTGCAAGGTCCTTTGAATAATGTAGTTCCTGTGAAGGTGGAAACTCATTTCAGAGGAGCTCTTGGGATTCACAGGCTATCTGGGATTTATGAATATGGCAGATATTTTGCTTTTCGGGTCTGGGGGAGGGGGCACTGTAGCTCTGTAGTGAGGCTCTTGTTTATATCAGATGAATTTGCTTGTTCCTAATAAATGGCAATACGTGCCACTGCCTCCCTTCTACTGGGAATTCGGATATAACAACTGTAGGTAATTCCAGGCCTTTGCAGAGTTATTGCCTTCTTTGGCTGACACTGAGTGTAGTAGCACTGAGAGGTTTTGGATCTCTGTGAGAGAACACCGAAAACTTTCCCAACCAAATCATACTGGGGGCTGGGATTGCACAAAATAAGATAAAAATCTGGATACGTAAAAGGATTTGGGAGCCCAGTCCAGAATTAGTCCTTAAAAAAAAATATCTCATTTGCTTCCTGAGCTTGGAACAGTCTGCCAGAATCCCAGAGACATGAAATTCTTCTCAGTAAGGTTTCTCAAGCATCCTTGGTCATGTTTTTAGTTCAGGGTTCTTGATAAAGCAAAGCAGTGTGGTGCCTACTCCTAGTGCCTTGCCATCATTTGGGCCTTTTGAGCCTTATATTCTCAGATTATGCCTAGCAGATCATGCTTCGTAGTGTTTCAAAATATTTTCCAGGATAATAATTTCTCTAGTGAGTTAGCATTTCCTATACACACACAGTAAGCTAGGAAGAAACTATAGTGCAAGAATTCAACAATAATCCTGATTTTTCAGAAGGTGGAAGTTTAGGCTTGGAGTATCTGCAATATGATGAAGCTTTGGACAGTACAAAGACCAAGATGTCTATGCTTAGGCAGCTTTTTAATCTGGAGAAGTACTCTTTGTCTGTTCCTTCTCAAAGAAGAAAATGCATCAGTGGATATTGTGAGCTTAAGTCTTTACTAGCAAGTTTAAGGATTTTTCCTGAAATGTTTGAGTGGTCTTTATGAAAACTTTTTTCTTGGAAGTCTTCTGAAGTTTGGCACAGAGTGGTTTTCTCAGTGATTTAGATGTGTGCAAAGCAGTATGTTTTCTTTTGAGAGACCAGGTGGTTAGTGGGTTTTTTGTTTGTTTGTTTTTGTTCGTTTTTTGTTTGTTTTTTTTTGTTCGTTTTTTGTTTGATTGAGGTTTTTTTCCCTTTTAAAGCCTGATTCCATGGTAATGACCATGGATGTGCTTTAGCAACATACATGTACCTCTATCAGCAAAATTGAATGGAACTTGGAACTTCAGCTCTTCACCACTGAAAGCAGGTGAAATGGCAAATTGCTTGTGATGGTATTACAAAGCTGTAATTCTGCTGTGGTTCACTTCACAACTGACCTGGAGCATCAGAAGATTTATCCTACCATGATCTGGGTTCTAGGCTGATTGCAAAACCTAAAAATAGGCCAACTTGCATGATTTCTTGCTTTAACATAAATATTTCATGAAGAGCAGATTTGGTTCAGTGGTCAGCAAATGGTTTGATAAACAGTGGGTGCATTTTTACATTGGTGGGTTCATTGCTGTGACATCTGCAGTGCTATTTGAAAAGGCAAGATTATTTGCTGAAAGCTGCCTGTGAATTTTTAAGTGCTTATGTTCTAACAATCCAAGGATATCAAAGTATTCTCCACTTTCATTTCTTGGTAGTCCTGTGAGCAAAGATGCAAGAGCCTCTACCAGCCACACATCTCTGCTGAATTGAGGAGTTCCAAGTGACCCTCACTCGGCAGCAATGAGGTTGTCCCTTTACTCCTTTGGAGAGCTGGCAGCAATATCACTGAAGCAGCAGCAGGATGCCTTGGCCAAACCACACATCTCAGTGTGAAGAGTCCTCTGGCCTTCTCCTTTCCCCATGGGCAAAGGCACACTGAACAGCATGGCACTGCTGAGCTCTATTTTATAAATGGACCAAGTGAGGGTTAGACTGTGCTGGAGGAGTCTTAAACAGAAACACGTATGCACAGAGCCCTGAGACCTGCCCCACATATTACCCCGGCAAGGAGGTGCAGTCAAGCAGGACACTTGCTCTGACTCGTCTCAGTGTAAGGTTCCAGTGGCAGCTCAGTGTCAGTCTATAACTGTGTTACCTTGCACACTCTGTTTCAATGAGGTGACAGGTGTTTGCACACCAGCTCTGTACCTTCCTCCAGGTTTTTCAGTGTGCAGGTGTCAGTGGTGGTCTGAAAAATAAAAGCTACATGATCCCAGTTTGGGGAAACTGGAATCTTTTATTGAACACGAGAACACAATTTAAAGGCATCTGGAGCTGGACATGTTAATGAAGGGGACAACCTATGTTAATTGGGGAGTTGCACAAATTTTTGTTGCGGTTTCCAAATAGTTAATTTTTCTTCTAGTAGGATTACATGGGGGATAGAGGGATTACAGGGGTTTAGACATGATTTTAACAATCATCTCAAAAAGTCCTTTCTCAATTCTTCTTGGAGCCAGGTTTATATCTCCGAGTTGCACATTAGCAGGTCTCAGGACAGGGGTCCAAACTTCTTGAATCACGAGGTGTTTGCCAGCCTTGTTTTCCTTTTGCTGAAAACTGGGTTTGGGCTCCCACAGGTGTCAGCACAGACTGCTGATCACACACCATGCTGGCAGCAATGGTGCAACGTTCCAGCCATTTCAGGTATTCTCCTGTCACTTGTTAACCCACAAGTCCTACCACGGCCCATTATACTCAATTTTAGCTGTGTTGTCCTACTGGCCATGGCTCGTTTCTCTCAAGGCCTCTTTGCATTGTTCTGTCATTCATGGATCACTCAGTAACTCAACTCTGTGCAGGCAAAGCTGCTGTGACAGCCTTTATCAAACAATGCAATGCTCAGGCTGTGTGTAGTTCTAAGTAGAGGCTTGTAGTTCTTTGGGCTACATTTATTTTCACTTGAAGCTTGAATTCTGTTGGCCAGACCTATATCTTCAAAAATTATAGTAACATGTCTATGTAGATGTTATTGAGGTAATTGTAGGAAATACTGGTTGTTAATCTCAGCCATAGAATATTTAGGTAGAAATGATATGTAAATCAGATTTGTAATAAGACAAGGAAAAGGTAGGAAAACCTAAGAATTTATTTTAGTTTAGCACCAGACCAGCAATATCTAAAGGTCAATAGGATGATGTTTATAATAACAAAATGCCTTTCTCTTTGAATTCTTGTTAGTATTTACTAACTTATTTCAGAAAAAAACTGTATTATTTTATGTCATGAAACAGCTCAATGAATTCTAAGGACAGTATCATCCTCAGTGTGTGGGCAGCTCATATGATTGATAAAAGAAGTTGAAGAGAGCTTTTTGGGTTCTATGTTACAAGATTGACTTGCAATGTTCATTTGTGGAAAGCAGAGGTTTTTGTCAGTGGGCAAGTGTAAAATTAAAAGATACAAAATTGCCTTAACAAAAATGTTTTGTTTTATTTAATTAAATTGTGGAACCCTGTTTAAAATACTAGATCAATTGAAATATTTGACATACTATTTTCATTCTTAGGCCACACAGAATATTTTTCCTCCTTTGGCCAAAAATATTTGTTCTATTCACAAATAGTTTTTGATTGACTTAAAACTGGCTTTACCAGTGACTTTGTGCAGTGAGTTTTTTTCTGATTTCACTCAGCCTGCTCAGCAAAAGGATAGACTCATGCAGAGTCAAGCTTGGCCTAAATGCTCTTTGGTAAAGCAGTTCCCTTTAGGATCAGTCGGCACTACTGAAAATTTAAAGGGAAAGTGAAACAAAAGGTGAAAAGAGTGAAATACCAATCATGCCAGGGAAAATAGGAGGAAAGGAAGGAAGGAAGTAAAGGGGAGATGCACTTTTTAGCATCCTTAGTGCTGACTTAAATATTTGGTAGGCATTGCCAGGAAGCAGAAGTGGCCTGAATGCCTTGGTAATACTCAAAGAAGATAGATAGCCCTGCCTCTCTGAACTCCTTCTCTTTTCTTCTCTAACCTCCAAGCTTTTATTTAAGCCCAGTAACTCCTGCCAGGGCTTGCTGAGCTCACCATTTGATCTTATATTCTCTCTCCCTCTCTTTCATTACAGCACAGCTTCACTAAACCTAGAATAAAATCTTGTTTCATCTGTGCTGCATATGGTGGCAGGCATGGCAAGAACTGATTGTATGGAAAGGTGTGAGTGTCATTTCCTTACCCTGGTGTGCTGTGCAAGTGAGGAATACTGGGGTCATGGTAAAGCTTTGTTATTCTTTGTCAGGCATTACCTGGTTTCCTCTGAATTTCCAATATGTTGTCGTCACTGGTATTACGACTGTTATCATTCAGTTAATTTATTTAGCGTTAGTAATAAATTACTGTATCCAGATTTACAGTTGTAGCTGAGAATGTTTCTGGGCTTTCATTTTGAAAATCTGCTTTTATATGCTTGGTTTTGCTGCTTTCCTTTCTTGCACAATATAGAACAATCTGCAGCTATTTCTGCCTAGAGTCACACTGACTGCCAACCAATTAAACTCTGGCAGCTTTATTCTAGTTAGCATCTGTATGTGTTGTCATGTTTCATGTATTTCATCTGTACATCTAAATCTGTATTGTAGTCTGACCTAGAATTTTCTTAGGTATTTTGGCTGTTTAACACATGGAGATACAATTTCCAGCTTGATCTGCTGTGAGATACAGTACCTGGCATTTGCATTTTGAAGTCTTGGCTAAAAAGGCATAATGAACATTTAGCCAAATGTCCACCAGTCACATCAGATACTGCTCCAGAGAGGTTACATGTAGCCTTTGCTTCCTCTCTTATCCGGAGACACAAAGACCTCTGACACTGCCAGACTGTCTGAGTGCCAGCTGGCAGTGCAGTGCTATCACCTCAATTCCAGTGAGCTTCAATGTGCTTTATTAATGCTTTGTGCCTTCCCTTCTCTCTGTCTGTTATGTGTCTGATTTCACACACTGCAGAGGGGAAATGCACCCACAGGCACCTCCTTCTGAAAATGCACATTAGGTAGTAATTCTGTAAATAATCCCAGGAACAGTTTTCCCCTTTACTGATCTCCCTTCCTGCTCTCCCAGAGGGAAAGTGAAGGGAACACTTGCAGAATGGGGAAATGCTCATGTTTCCTGTGGCCAGTGTGGCTGGACAGAAGGGGCTGCCACCCTGGGCTGAGAGATGGGAGTGAAAGAAGGCATTTTGTGGGCTGTCCCTGGCTAGAACCAGTACTCCCCTGCTCCCTCTGGAGAAAAACAAGGCCTGGATGGAGGCAGTAAGGTCAATCAGGACTGGAGGACTTCACAAGGTCCATGTTATTTTATTTAGACCTAATCTTCTGTTCTTGTGTGCTGAGTGATCCTTGACAGAACTGCATGCAGACTGCAAAGGACTTGTTCCAGGTGCTATTGCTAAACAGTTAAACAGCTTCTGGTCTGATTTGATGCATTTGTACTTGGAACCAAAAGAATCTAATTTGGTATATGTATAGCTGTGGTGACTGCAATTTGTATTAATTTATCTGAATTATCTTAGATTACAGCTGTGTGGCAGCACAGAGCTCAAGGCAGGCTACAGGCTCCTTAACCACTTTAGTTGTCCATTTTCTTGCACTAATTCTGCACTTACACTCAGGCCCTTGGCAATTGCAGAAACTGAGCTCTAGGTGCCTACCAAGCTACTCCCTGTGCTGGCTGGAGAAGCAGCTCTGTGCCAGCCAGGGATTTCCTCTGTGCTACAGGAATGCTCAGGGTTGAGAAGGCTGAGAACATTTCTAGCTGCTTTTTGCCATTTGTGTAGGGTAAAACTCTTGGAACCAAATTGAGTCTTGTTCTCACAGGCTCTCATTGTTGCATTGTTGTGAGCAAAGCAGTTTTTCTTAGCTTAAATTCGGACTAGACAAGATTTTACAGCAAGGGAAAGGGAAGTTTTTCAATAGGATTGCTTGGTCATATTTTTAATGGGATATTTCACTCTTGCATATGGCTGAATAGGTATTAAAAGCTGGGAGGTAATAAAGTATGAATGAAGTAATTTTGACTGCAAGAGCTATAGTAGGAGCAGCCTATCAAGTTGTGTTTCCTGAGAAAAGGATTAACTTCATGAGAAAAGCCAGGAGTGATCTCAGTGGTTAAAAAGTGTTTGCTGGTGCAAAACTTTCTGTATCAGTTACTCTTGCAAGTGTTCTCTCCTTAGGGTGCTGGTTTACCTCTGCACACAGCCTCTTTTTGCAGTTTCTTCATCCTTGTCTCTCAAGCTGTGAGTATATTATACATGGGATAAAAGGAAGGAGATTTCAGATAAGTTTAAGATATGAGAAAATGTTTTGGGGTTTTTTTTTGGTGTTTCCCTCACTGATCTAACACTTTGGTTAGTGAGTTAATTAGTACTAATCAGTTGTCTAGTGCATTAGTTACTATGTGAATATGACAAGATAAACTAATCTAATGTACATTTGAAATTGCAGCTTTTGGGATTTAAGTTGAATCGTCTCTGGTGTAATAACTTACTCCCTGGTACTTGTTGCAAAGTAAACTTGTTTCATTTCCTATTTTTGAGAATGCCCACTCCTTGTTCAGCTGAGGGGAAATATCTCTGAATCAAACTGGATTGCTCTTTCTAATGTTCCTCAGTTAGCATTTAAAGAAGAGAAGAGTAACAAATAATGAGGGGACGAAAAAATGTGTAAGAAAGGTGAATAAAGAACATGAAAAACAAAGTTTACTTATGACAAATACATGGGCTCTCTTCAGTTCGTTTCTCACTGGCATCTCAGAAAGAAAAGGACTCCTGGGGCCTTGATTTTTCTCTTGTGCTTATATAGAGTTCACAAGCTGGATGCTTAGCTAGTGTAAATCAGTATAGTGCTGCTGAAGACAGGAGATGTGGCTGAGGAACTACTCTGGGAGGAATTATTCTGATGCAAATGTGGTGTAAGCAAGATGGAAATGATGTGTGCCTTTATTAACTCAGGTCCTTGAACACAGGGATGGACAACAGACAAATAAAGTTCTTAGTAGTGCCTTCAGCACTGCTTGGCCTGAAGGACAATCAAAGTGATCAAAAGAGCAGAAACATGGAAGAAGCAGAGAATGAATGGGGTAGAATCACTAAGCAAGAAACACTTTGGTGAAGACAATCAATACCTTAAAGTAAATTACAGCCAATATAAAGGAGCTGGACCTTGGGAAAGCAGTGTTCTTAGTCCAGTGGTATTGTCTCTTTGAAGCAGCTGGTCTTTTGCTTATCCCAGAGCTTGTAATGTGATCTGCCTCTGTTGAAAAAATGTTCCCCATACAATTATGTATCACAAACCAATTTTCATATAACAAGATCTACATTTCAAGTGCATCTGAAGGGCTAACTGTGCTGTTTGAATGTATTTAAATGATCCTTCATCTATAATTTATGTACATTGCTTGTGTCAGGTATGTATTGATTACCATTCTATTGGATGTCAGCTCTCTCTCTCCAGAGATGTGTGGAGCAGAGCAGGGAGCTGTTCCTCCTGTTAGAGCTCTATTAAGGTGTAATGATTTGCAGTCTTGCGTGGCGCAGGAGCTGTGTAAGGTCGTGGACTCTGGGACAAGAGCAGGCTGACCTGTGCAGGATGGAGTTTGGCCTCTCTGTGGAAACATTTGGCTGTTTCTTTTCCCATATGATGGGCATGCAGATCTGTAGGGGCATTTTGCTTCAGAAATTCAGTTGTGGTACATACCTATGTTACTCGAAGATTTTAAATGTGGGCATCTACTCCTTGGAGTTATAAGAGTGGAGGGTATACCCATATCTGCCTAGGCAGGTTTATGACCTGGATCATCACATCCTTTCCCTTTCCACTCCCCTTCCCTGTTTAGTCACAAAATGTGAGATTAACAGTCTTAGGTCGGTTTTTTTTCCCTTCTTTTTTCTTCAGAGGCAGGACTGGTTAAATGTCTTCAAGACATCATTTGTTTAAAAGCTTTTTTAAAGTTGCTTTAAATAGTTGTTACTATTGATCCTTACTGTTACTACTGGTTCTTATTATGTGCAGTAACCTGCAAGGTTTAAGTGAAAATCAGGGATCCAATGTGAGAACTTGTGTATAAACACAAGCAAACCTCAGCTGAGTAGCTTCAAAGAATTTACTGTCTGGCTGGAATGACAAATTGGCATTGTAGGTGCTCTTCCTGAAATGACACAAACCAGTTTATTGCCAGCTGCTTATGATCCAATGTGTCCACTCTAGAGCTGTGCTGGGTGACGGCAGTTACAGTTTTATTTTGAGGATACATCACCTGAGGAACCAAACTAAGCCTTGTGTGGCCCTGTGTGCCAAAACTGAAAGGAGGTATTATGACAGAAATTCTGGATGGATATTTTACCACATCCCGTTATACCAGGGACACAACAACTTTGGGTGGCTTTTTTGTCCTCTTTAGCCAAGCTAGAGAAATCTCTCTGAACTTTGTGAAGCAGGTTTCTTTGGCAGTGGGAAGTTATGCAGGTGATGCATCTTGCAGAGCTCAGCAGGACCTGTAACCCCGAGTGCAGAGCTGCCCTGGTGTTCCCTTGCAGGGGGGCCAAGTGCTGTGCTGTGCTGTGTAGAAGTGCTGCTTGGAGCATTCACGACTGGCCACCCATCCCATACAAACATACCCTGAGCTTCCTGCTCCTCACTCCTGTGAGTCTGGTAGGAAATTTCTCAGGCTCAGCTTGTCAAGGAAGAAAAGCAGATCTTGTCAGGTGTTTATGAGCACTTTGTGCCTTTCCACAGATGAATTTTTAGTATCTGTACTGCTGAGTCATGAGATGTGATAGCTCGGTACAATCAGAGCTAATTTTGTTTTGCCTCCAGTCTTTGACTGCCATCCTGAAAAGAAAGGTTGGATTAAAAGGATTTTTCAAAAACATATTCAGAGGGAACAAATACCACTGATTAACTTAATAGGTGAATGAGCATCATTGCACTGTAGAATTATACCTCTAAATTGGATTCTCAGTGCTAGAAATCCAAGGGAAGGAGCTTGCCAATGACAGATATTTTCCCTCCATGGTTTATTTGTAGACAATGAAGCAGGTGGTTTGTAGTTGGCTTTTTTTTTGTTTTGTTTCTTGGATGGCTTTGTTGGGGGTTTTGTTGGCTTTTTTTTTGTTATTCTCTTCTTAAATGCCTAAGGAAAGTCTGGGTATTTTTATACATTTTTATCTGCTTATTTATGCTGTATATATTCAAAGTTGGACTGCTATTAAAATGAATCAGTGTAAGGGGCTGGGTGTAGGGAAAGTGGGGAAAATGCCAATTTTTCTTTGGTGCCATTTTTCCTGTTTCTGAGACTCACATCATTCCCTGCAGCATGGACTGGGTTTTTATTCAAGTTTCTCTGCTGTCTCTGTCTTTCACACCAGGCAGCTGAGCTCATGCTCTGACTTTCCTGGACCTATTTGAGAGCCCACCCAAGGATGCAACATTTAAGTTTGCAAGTGTCAATCTGGGTGATTCTATGATTTTAACATATATTTTTTTGTCAGAAGCATGATCTGAGCGTACACCATGAAACCTTCACAGAAAAAGAGCTCTGACTTCTAAAATGTCCTCTCTTGGTGGCTTCCTAAGACAGAGGGATGCTAATTTCTGTGTTTCAGAAGGCTTCTAGGCAGGAGGCAACAACTGCATGTCCCACATGCCCTGATACTGGCATAGAAAACATTAAGTAAAGCAGAAAAACTATTATAGAATTCTGTAATAAGTTAAAATCTGACTTCTGGGCTTATGTTCTTCACTGCATCCAGCCCTCCATCTCCTGTAAACAGTGAATTACATGCACTGAAACATATTACAATTTCCTAATTTTCAGTACCTTAGAGACTACTGGATTATTTCAGAGAGAGATTGTTTCTACATCAAATAGCTGAGGGTTTTTTCTGCTTTTTTTTTTTCTTTTTTTTCCCCTCCAGATATAACTGTAAATATCTGTATAAACTGATCAATGATATAGAAATTTGTGTTTCTGGCACCGTGTACTGAAGTATCACTGTTTCTTACTGTGATCAACAAAACCTTTATTTCATGCCTGAAAAGCGCCTGGGACAACACATGAGAAATGCCAACAGAGTTCTAACTTGTTCAAAATTTGCCCTTGACTTTTTTGTTGTACATCTACAGTCAGTTTTCTCTGCTTCAGGGAACTCAAGCAAGTGGTTTGCAGAAATCAAAGTTAATTTTTTTTTTCCCTTTCACTCTAAGCTTTTGGGATAATCTACCTTGTACTTGTGGAATCCAGTGAAGAATTTCCCTTTTTGCCACAGAAGTTTTATCTTCAGCCTACCTGAGCAAAGATGTATGTTGATAATTTCTGCTATTTCTGCACCAGTAAACACCCTAGTTAATGCTGCAAGCAGCCTTTTACTAAAGCCCTCCTTTTTATCCCATCAACTACATTTTTTTAAAATTCTGCTGTCTCAAAGCTGCCATCATTAGTCTCAGCTCAAATGTTTTCAGGAAGGTTTCAATTAAATGCAGTCAGCTATTATGCAAGTGGGAGGAGAATATAAAATTCCCATTACTTTTGTTTTGCACACAATCACTTGGAAATAGTTACTTCTGTACTTAAATTGTGATGAAGCATGATTTACACACACAGAGCTGCTCATCCTTGAAGAGCTTAGGGTTGGATTTTCTTTCTTCCTATCATAATAATTAAAAACTAAACTAACCTAAAATCCTATTGACTTCTTTCCCCCCATTTTAGGAGCATTGTTGTGGAATGGGAAATGGCTTGTTCTGTCTATTGTATGGGTGGATTACAAAAGCATTCCAGTGTATATCAATTTATTTTCTCATGGTATCCTATTGAGTTGGTATTTCTGGGACAGGAGATCATCTAACTTATTATGTCTTCCACAATTTCCTGCCATGTCAGTAGTGTTGGCACAGGAGAAGATATAGAGCATCCCAGGGCAGAATCTCAGGTATGTCCTTTTCCTGACATTTCCTGACAAAGAAACAGACAAGCTATTGTATTTTTCAATTTTTATTTAAGTTTTTTTTGATAGCCACAGTTTAGCACTCACTGCAACATCCTTTAATTTAAATCAAGATCTCACTTTTGTAATGATAAAATCTGATATTTTGAGACTTGATGGAAAAATAGAAATTGAGCACTTCAAGATCTAAAGACAAATCTGTTTTCAAAATCTTTGTGTTATCTCATAATATTCTAAATTTTTACAACTGTTTTTGTTTGTTTGTATTTTTCTGAAAAGACTACGATTCATGTAAAACTTTGTGTTTATTTTGGAATTGCATTTATTTTCCAGAGTTACTCTAGTTTTGGAAATTTTCCATTTCTGTTTTCTTTTGGTGGGGTAGCAAAAGTGACAAGTTTTGATTCACTCTTTGTGTAGCACTAATGTGGAGAAAATAGGTATTCTGTAGTTTTTTGGAATGATTTTTCCCATAATATATTTACAGAATTCATAATCCTCTGACTTTCCAAAGGTCACACTAGTATTTAAGCTCTTTCTCTTGGGAAGACAAGTGAAAGGTTGGTTAACTTTATGGTTTTTTTAATATGCTTTCCCTTCATTTTTAATATGACATCAGTGTTGATAATGATAGTGAAGTATTCTATCGATCTGCTTTAAAATTAATACTATTTACATGATTGAAGGTGGCGGGGTTTTTTTTTAAGAAAGTGAGTTTGCAGTAAATATTAAACTCATTAATTTATCTTGAACATTTGTGGATATTTTTAATATGTAACGTATACCTATATAACAAATATAGCTGTTTTTAAATCTGGCAATGTTTTCTATAGTGCCCAAAACATCTGCTGCAAGAAGAGCATGGTAGTCAAATGAGGGAAGGGACCTCTGTGAATCTCTGCAACATATGACACACACCTTGCTCAGTGTAGTAATAAGCTGAGACCCTTCTTCAGGTACTGAATATAAAGCTGTTTGCAGAGCAGATCTTTTCCCCCTTCATCACCTGTCTGCCTTTTTCTTTGATTAATGTCATGGTCAGTCAGTATCTTCTGTGATGGCAATTTTTTTTACTAATCTGAGCATGGTCTTGCATTCAATTTTTGGTTCCTTAGACTCTCAAAAGTCTTTTAATTAGTTGCTGTCCTTGGGCTGATAAGTGACAGGAAATATGACCTATGTGTCCTTTCATCAGTGCCAGCAGTGTGTTTCCCCAGGACTTGCAGAAGGAATCTGCCAAGTGACCAAAGCAGGATGGATAAATAGACAGATAGATAGAGAGACAGATAGTTGACTGCAAGTGTTCCTTCTTTTGCTTCAGAACAATGAGAACCAATGCTCTTGGTAGTTTCATATGTGATTTCTGCTCTATTCATCTTTTAGGGTTTCTTTATGAAATTTAACTCACAAAAATAAAAATTGTACTTCATTAATACATTTCAAAATATGATCTATGCCCTTCAAATGAATCTGCATTTCAAGTACATCTAAACAGAGAGTGTCTTCCAGATGCAGTGTGTTTCTGCAGGTCAGACAGTCCCCAGCTCCACTGCTCAAATAGCTCCCACATGCTGGGACTGGAGCAGGTGTTTCTCTCTTCACTCAAAGCCACCCACTTGACATCTGATTTCCAGATGCTCTAAAATGGTACCTTGTAACAGTCTATTTTGTGCAATCCTGCTTATCTTATCTTATTCTTATCTTTTGTTCACTGTTTTCAGGACATATATTAGTTTCCTCTCACAAAAAAAAGAAAAAAATAAGAAGGTTGGATTTGAGATGAGCTCTTACAACTTTTTAGGTGTTGCAGCCTGATGTAACATCCTATAAATGTTGAAGCTTATTTTTATGGCTACAAATAATTATGCTCATGGGGTGGGCATCTCAGCAGTGCTTATCTACAAGCTTTTAATTTCATCTGTCTGATTAGCACTGTTTATTTTTTCTCTTGACACCCTGTTACTTTTCTAGCCTTCACCTGTGTTTGTCTTCTCATATGTCCCTAATTTCTCTTGATTTTCTTGACATCTACAGCAGGTGTCTTTGGCCTGAATGCTCCTCAACACCTGCTGCCTTCTTGCTGATTCCCTTTCAATACGTATCTCAACTGATATATCGGCAGGGGAGAAAAGTAATTGTTTATACGTTGTGTGAAAAGTTGTTGTGATTTTTTTTATACAAGCTAGTCTTCCAGTGGAAAAGGAATATATTCCTTTCCTCACCTCATTTTCACTGTTTTTTTTTCTTTCTTTTTTTTCCTGTGTGTATGGGAAGAACCCCCCAACACTTGCCATTCTTATCCTATGAAATAAATGGGCAATGACCAATGAGAAATGAGGGAAGATGCTGAGACAGACTTTCACTTTCTTCTGCAGGAATGAAATGTCAGTATTACTTTGTTTTGCCTTTTCTTGTTTAAGAGATAAAATGTAAAACACACAGGTTTTTGAAATGCCTTTTTCCTTGTATTCCAGTAAGTGAAGAAACAAAAACCTGAGGCATTGGTTTTCTATCTACTTCACCAAAAATAGACAATACAATCATGTAACACAGGGAGGGTTACTATACTGGCCTGAGATTCTGAACATACAGTTGTTTCTCTGTGAAACAAGAAGACATCAGAAGAAAGTTACTGCTTGTTCTGGACATGGTCATGATGTTGTTGTGTCAGTGATGGCCTGGGATTTAAGAATTGCAGTGTTCGTAGGGACAGATAAAATCTTCTGTGAGGTCAGATGGAATATTTTCCTTGTGTGTCTGCCTCTCATGGCTGATCTAATAAAAGGTAGCTTGTTATTACAAGTCTCTAGACTTATGCCTTTTTCCAGGTTGTTTTTTTCAATCAAATTCCTTTGTCCCTGGATTCAACACATGTCATGAACCCTTTCTCTTAGAGGAGTGTTTTTCAGAGAAAGAGCAATGATGACTCCCATTGATTTCAGTGAAAACTGTGTCTGTCCATCATCTCTACAAAGCAGTTGTGTCCCTTCTGTCCCAGGCTGATCATTTGGGAGCCCAGACCTTGTTCTCCTCACTTTGAGAAGAATTATGACATTCCTTTCAATGGGAAAGCTTCCATCTCAGAGGAATTTCACATACCACCCTACTTGCCCATCCCCTGGGATATCCTCAAGCTTGAACAGAGAACAGGGACCGTCAGTTCCAAGGTAAACTTGATCTGAAGTTAATTGTAATGATAGATTTATACAAATAATTTCATCTGTTTTCAGTTTAGGAGTTTTGACTTTTGGAGCCTTTGGCTTTGGGGGCCATGTGTTTGTTTGTAGTTAGGGTATATAAAAATAACTGGAATCACAAAAAAATTTTTTTTCTTAAAAAAATTTACTTTGACATTCTAGTCACTTGGGGTTTTTGTCTACTGAAGCCTGCAAAAGTCCTTTGAATACTAAATCTCTAATCTGTGCCCAGTGCCTTTTATTTCAAAGTTAGCAGACATATGGGATAGTAGTTTCAACAATCAATGATGAGGGAGAATCATTAAAGGCCTGTTCCTAGGGAAGCATTTTGTGGTACATAGACTTTTCCTTAAAAGGAAAGAGAGAGAGAGAAAGGCTATAGTTTTAGAAAAAGTCAACCTCTCCTCCCCAAACCAAAGCTGGGAAGGGGGCGATGGGCATCTTTCATTTTTATCTGACACAGACATCCCTGGAAACCTTGTTACAGAGTTTTTTGAGTCCCCTATTTTCTCACAACGAATATTTTGATTCACGACAACAGAGAGAAATAAGTTGAAGAAGTGTGGGAAGTATCTCCTTCGTAACAGTGTTGTGGTTTGAGCAACGTATCTGACTGGTACCCATGTGCTAAATAAACAATTTGTCTCCTGGATGTTTACAAAGAAGTAACATGGCTGATTTATTTTGTGAAGCCACGGTGGTTGCTCTACCTTGTCATCAGAGTCCTCACGGACACGCAATATTAGGTCACGAATGAAGAATGTTTTCTGATGGGCCTTGAAGTAAAACATAACAAACAAAAAAAACCAGCAGTGTGTGATTTGCACTCCTGGAAGGTCTAAACTCTGTGAGATGTCATTTAAAAATATTTCCTGTTTTCTCTTACTTAGTCTCAATACGTTCAGGCTCAGCTAAACGAAGAACTAAATTAAAACTGTCATTTCAGCTCATAAATAACAGATGTCTCGCCCAGTTAATTATTTATAGTCTTGAATCTTTCAAAAATGAAAATGGCTATACACATTTTTAATGTAGTTCTTGGTAATTTGCTGCATGAATGATAAGATTGCAGATAATCCCAGCACACAAACATGAAAAATAAAACTTTGACTGACTCGCTTATCTTATGTGACTGCTTCTTCGATCCCCTGTGACTTTTTTTAAATTAAAATTTAAGTGAAATCTAATCACAACAAAATGATGTTCATACACTTGCATTAATAATTTATCTGCTAGAGATCACAGTGAAGGTAGTATGGACATTAGAGATTCATTTGCTGCCTGAAAATCAATGCTTTCTCTTTTTGCTAAGATTTATCTTTTCATCTGTGTGAACTGTGTTTGGATAGATCACAAGGCTGAAGTAACAACGGTGAAAGAAATTAAGACTGTGCTGACATCAAGAAACCAATACCCCACCCCAGAAAAACCACCAAACCCCCCTCTCCTGTATTCCTTAGCTAATGATAAAATTATGTCACTTGACTTAATGACTTACTCTCTTTTAATGAACATAGCTAATCTAGTGAAAGATGAATTTGGTGGGTTAACAAAGATTCACTGGCGTAGCACAGTGTGTGTGAACTGAAAGAGGAAACATATGGGTGTGAACTCTAAAATTCATCTTGGCGAAAACAGTCCCCCCCAAGAAAACACACCTATTCTTCTCACTTCCTAAGCAGCACATTTTAAGTTTCTTGATGAAAAATAAAAGAAAATCATTGAAAACCCTCAAATAAGGGAAAAGTGTATGGCTTGTCTACAATCTGTGCTATGTGGCTTAAGAATCTTTTATTTAGAAACTGAAGAGGTTGAGTATCATTCCTTGGGTGGAAGAAGGGCTCTTTTGGGTGGGGGTAAACTGAAAGAGGCAAAAACTCCAAAATATGATTATGAAGGAACTATATGTATGGTTAGAAAAGCATTTACAGAACAACTATAGGAAAAAAAAAAGAATTGGACTTAACATCTGGGCAAGTTACAGGCTGCCAAAAGTTTTAAAACACTGATTAAAGAAATTGTTGTGCTGCTTGATTCACAATGTGTTCAAGAACACAAAATCTGCTTACACTCTTTTAGGAAACAAGCATATCCAACACCTGATCATGTATTTCTAGTTGAAGCAATCTTTGAGGCCAAAATCTTTCAAAAATGCTTGAATGCTTGAAGATCAAGATGATTGTGGTTGTTCAAGCTTAATACTTCAATCTTTGTCAGGAGGAATTGTGCCCTTGCAGTCTCCCATCCTGATGCAGTAGGGGATGTTCTGAGAAGCTCAGCTTCCAAGGAGGAGGTGGAGTCACTGTAATCTGGGTTTGTGGGAAGTGGCAGGTAAGAAATCCACGGTGGAGTTTGAGAAGATTTAAGCACTTATGTTCCTGTTGGTAGGGAGATGGGGCTGGACAGTCTGGGGAGAGAGAAGTAGAGGGTGGGGAAAACACAACTGCTGTGGCCTGAGAGACAAATGGGTAAGAAGTGTTTCTGGCAGTTCAGTAAAGACTTGGGTACATGGGACAGGCAAACTCTGGCCTCCTCAGGCATCAGGAGCTGCCAGCTGTGGGACAGGGAGGAAAAGCAAAAGATGCAGGTGGTGGAGTGACTAGAAAAAAATGCAACCTGAGTGCTATTAGGAAGGTGGGATTGCCAAGGACAGGAGAAAGATGTCAAGTCAATGAGCTGAGGAGCTGCTGGGCCTGGCTTTTGGTGTAAAAGGCAGCTTATGTTTTGAATATGAGTGACTGCAATACCCACATAAAGTGATTAGGACTTCCTTGGTGCTTAGTCAGTTGAACCAATATTGGTGAATAAATATATAAAAGCACTTTTATGCATGCCAGGTGACAGAGCCAGAAAAATCAATCTTTTGCAAACACCACCCATCCAAACTTGGCTTCCAACTCGTTGTGTTTTGTAAATATTTTGTCAACATGATACTGCATAACAAAGAAAAAATAATATACTGGCATCCATTTTCTCAGCTGCAGGGAAATCTAACTGGCTGTTGTAATTGAAGAATGACAATTCAGGATTACAAACAGATTTCTGTTCTCAGGTTGTGTAAGGATTGACAAAGGTAGGTAAAATAATGATTTTAAAAATCTGATTCAAGCTGTGGCAGTGTCCCTTTAATTCTGCACCAGGGCAGAATTACATATTGCAGCTTTTTGCTAGATACTGCCCTTTGCAAACTTTCTGGAAAATATTTTCCATCATTTTGACATTTCATTTAAAATGAAATATAGAAGATATTAGAAATTCATGTTCATGACAGGTATTATTTGTTTGACTTTGAAATATACAGAGAACACACATTAATGCACAGTGACTGAAGTGTTACAGGGGTGTGTGTCTGCATATTCATGGGACTCTTCTTTACTCCACAAGAAAGTGTTGCAGAATCAGAAGAGGACTGACCTTTTATAGTACTAAAAATATGTGTATACAACAATGAATAATTTAAAAAGGGACCAGCTGAAATGGCCTTCCCTGTATAGACACATGTGTATATAACCAAGCAAGAGTGTTATTTTTTTCTTACAGAGGTGCACAGTTCCACAATGTTCTCCAAGTTGCTTCTGTTTACACATTCAGCACAGAAATTCTTATCCAAACTCCTTTAGTCATATAGGTATATCTGCTCATTTTGGAGCTCCCTTGGGGAATATGAAGGCATTATATGCCAGGGCTGGAAGAGGGCTGAGGGCTACTAAGGTTGTTGACTTCTGTACTTCTTTATTTTCCAATTCTTTGAAAAAGTATATTTGGTTGGGAGTCCTTTTAACATGAGGCAAATTATATTCTTTTTATGCTAGAGAGGAAGCAGGGATGGGAGTTCTTGCTAAGTTGCACATATGTACATGTGTGATCAGAGCAGTGAATAAGTTTGGATTGACAACCCCTGTTTGTTGACCAGAGGAAGATAAAATCCTCTTGCATTTGGATTGACAGTTGCCTTCCTTCATGGTTTAACTGCTGTGTGAAGAGCTTCTCTTCATGGGTTTTGATTAACTGTTGTACAAATACAACACACATTGCAGCATGGTGAGGGAGGCATTTTAATCCTTCCTTTTTTTCATATCAAATATTTTGTAAATAACATACTGAGGAGAGTTATTTTGATTTATACAACCTCTTCTAAAGTGGGGTTTGTCAAAAATTTGTTTTGAACCTTGAGCTCATCTGAATTCTACATTCAATGCAGTCACAAACTTTAGTATATAATTGTAAAGCTTTCATAATTCCTATCCTGAGCTTGCACCTGTGAGTGCTGAACTGTGTGGCAGAGCATCTGTAGTCTTTGGAAAACTGAGAGTTGGAAGTTTTTTTATATAGCTGGAAGAATCACAGGCTTTCCTCTATTGCTGAGGTGTTACTACTTTTTCCTCCAGAAAGCCCGGAGACTCCAACCTATTGAAGGGGAAATTATAATTGTAACTGATCAGCACTAAAAAAAAAAATAAAATAATTCTGTTTCTCCTTATCTATTAACACTGGAACTTTGTTAGTTATCAGAAAAGGTACAAGGCTTTCTTGTTTGTATTAGGAATTGACTCAACCTGGTGACGCTTCTTGTTCTTTGGTCCCAAAAATATCTGTTTGATCATAGTGATTGCCATATTTTTAATGACGGCCAGGTTTCATTCTCCTCTGTGTATCCATTTGCCTGTGCACTCATTGCAAGTGCACATGAATATCAAGAAATTGCCTAAGTCAATTATTAACTGCTTATGTGCAATCACTGAATTTATATGTACAATTGTACAGTCAGGCAATACCCAGGTTTTGGTAATGTAGGTAACATTTGTTGGTGACGTGCATCATAGGAGAGAGTATATGAACTAATGCAGAATAACTGATTATATCATTACAAGGATGTAAAATCCTTCTCAAACAGGATTAGTAAGTAGATATCTTCTTAATTAGGATATACTTTTTAAGATGTTTGATGGAGAATGAACTGGACTGTTTCCCAGCCTGACTGTTATCATCTGGAACAGAGATCTATCTTTAGATCTTACATCATATTTGTAGGGTCCCCGATAAGTGCTGAATAAAACAAAGAGAGTCAGTAGGGGAGAGACAGCCTTGTGTATATGCATCTGTCTGATACCTTGGGAAAAGTCAAAGGAAAAAAAATCTATTCAGGGAATTTGCAACAAACATCCATAGACCAAACCACCTGATTAAGTCAATAATCCCTTCTCAGTCTGAGGTGTATAAAGCTTGTATGATTGTATTATTTTGTTCAAATTCAAATAGAATATTTTTCCAACTTCCCTTTTATATTTTCCCCACAACTTTAGTTTCCAGTTGCAATTGTCACAGACCTTACACTTTTGAAAGCCAGTGCTAGGTTGTTTTCTCAGGCAAAATGGTCTGTGATCAAGAGCAACTGATTATGTACTCTCTCCACATGCCTCAGCATGTTGATTATGTGAAATCTCATGAAGAACTACAGTCAATGCCAATCACTGTCTAGCTGAAGGTCAAATTTTACATTCCTCTACTGATGTCATCATTTTTTTTTATAGTAATCTATAAACCATGTAAGTAAACCTTGGATACATGCTCTCAATAAAATGTATTTATGCTTTCAACAGCTGTTTTAGCATGCAAAACCAGAGTTCTGTTCTTGTTCAGCATGCTATTTCTCTAATGTTTATTGATACTGGAGAAAGGAAACACTAAGAAGAGCCTCAGGGTAAGGAGTGTTTAGAGCTGCAGAGTGATGCTGAGCTATTATGCCTGTTTTGTGCAAGGTTTGCATGTGGGTGCTACAGAGGGAGGTTTCTTGCTCAGTGCACTTCCCAGGTCATTATTCACATTCCTTGTTGACTCTCCTCCTGCTTTGGAGCATCTGGATGGTGTCACCACTGCAGATGATTCCTTGAGGGGTTAGTGCCATGTATGTGCCCCCAGCTCAGCTCACTGTGTCAAAAGATAGTGGCTAAGAAAAGTATATTGTTTAAATATCCTTAACTGGAGCTGTATGTTTTCTGATTTATTTCATTTACAGTTAACATATCTGATTAATTGCTTATTAATGATTAAACAACATTTTATGAATCTAATACAAAGGTACTAAGCTAAAAATGCTATTCTAAAAGTGCTAAAAAGCTATACTAAAATCTATATAATATGTTTTTTAAGGCATCACTATCTAGCAATTGCTTTGTATTAGGGTGCCATATGAAGCAGTCATATATGTGGCAGATTTAGGTAATTAACAAATAATTTAAAAAGTTTGATTCATAGAAGCGTATCTTTGAGGAAATAGCTATACAGTGTAGGGAGGTGCTGTGAAAACATGAAATGTTTGCCCAGTTAAGCTTGTAATAAATATAAATTGAAAAGTCAAAAAAAAAATGCAGAATAACAAACCCCCTCACAAAATGAAAAGATACTGGAGCATTCATTTCTTGTCAGTTCCCTGCACTGGAACTGTCAAGGCTAGAGATTTTGAAAAGGCAGTTAAGCTACATCATACATGTGATATCTACATGTCTACAGGTTTTCTACAGACAGGTTATCTTGCATTAATGTTCAGTATGGGGCTGTATATGTAGGATAGAAGGATTTCCCTCTTACATGTAAATTCTGCTAATTTGAGATAAAAGGCTGCTCTGTCCCCTAGCCCCATTCCCAGCTTAAGAACTTAAGGGTATCCCCTGCTTAAGAACTAAGCCTTCATTTCCAGATTCTAATATAATAATATCTACCAGTTTTCAGAGTACAAAATAAGTAGTAAATCAATTTAGCACTCTTTTTCATAATTCTGTACTAACTCCACTGGGTCTATGTGGTAAAAGTGCAACAGTTTCCCTGGCAAAACAGATCTGCTTTTATTTTGCTGTCTGTCCTCAGGTACAGCTGTGGACAATGGGAAGCTCACTTAAAGGACTGGCTGGAAACATTTTCCTACCAAGATTACATAAAGCTAAACTCTTTGTACTCTGAATCATGTCCCTGCACATATAGGGACATACACATTGACACAACTGGATGCAAAAGGTAACAATCAGTTTTTGCAGTGGGCTATGATGAATTCAGCAGGGGGGACAGCAGAGGTGAATAAAGGTTGTTATGCCTGGTACTACCACGAGAGTCACACATCTCAGTCAGAAATGGAATTTTTTTTCAACCTCTGTCTTCCCCTAGATGAGATATAAAATCAGGTTGCAACAACCTGACTATTATTTTATTAACAGATCAACATATCAACATCACGTTAGATGCTTTAACGTTGCTAATAAGGAAGAAGCTTGGAGTATTTGAAATAGCTTCTTTGAAATAATTCTTAATGGAAGAATGGGGTTTTATTATTTTGTATTTTTAGATCATTTTCAGGATGTGCTGGAAGTAAACTTTAAAAAAAAAAAAGGAGAAAGTATAGATGCTCTTTAATTTTGCTTTTAATGAAAGCTGAAATCCATCTGAATTTTGACTGACTGCTGCTCTAACATATTGAAATTGTAAGTTGCTTTTTTTTTTCTATCCCTGGTAGATTTTATTCCTCAGATTTCAGAGTGAGCTCACCTGGTCAGAGCATGGTGGTGATAATACCAATGTCAGGGTTTCAATCCCTGTAAGGGCCACTCACTTACGAGTTGGACTTGATGATCCTTGTGGGTCCCTTCCAACTCAGAATATTCTGTGATTCTGAGCTCGGAGACCCAGCCATTAATTCCTTTATTAGAAGGGAAAGTGGTGTATTGTGGGAGGTAAAGTCCCACCCATATTTGCTCGTGCATCCTCATAGTGCCTGTAGTACATCAGTGGTGAGGCTCTAATAAACATTTTTCCAGTGCTCAGTAGTGGAGATGAATAGGGATTTTGCTGAAAAGTCAAGATTTCATGAAGAAGGGCCATCTTAAAAATTTTATATATACCTGGTCTTTTGGTGTTACTTAAAGGAGGACATGGTGAGAGAAATAGTTATGAGATTTCTATGGGACCAAAGTCCTCAGAAATACAGGCGCTGTTCTGCTTTGGCCAGATTAATTTCAAAGCTGTTTTCCTGCAGTTCTAAAAATAAACTAGGATTTTGCAAACAGGAGGCATTTTTACATTTAAAGAGTTTTTTCCCAATGTGATTTGTGCCAGTGTGATTCTTAGCACTGAACTGATTTTCAGTGCAGAATCTCTTTTCTTGTTAATATTTAATGCTAGTATGAGAGGAAGACAGAAATAGTATTTCTCACTCATTATGTTGTATGGTCAAATTGATGCCATTCTAAGAGAGATGGCATTTCTCATTTAATTTCTTGATTTGCATAATTTAGATATAAAAAGTCAATGTGGTAAAGAGTGTTGTAGCTTAGTGTGGTCTCTTTTGGGAGTTCTCTGTCCACTGTCAGGCAGTTGGACGATAGATATGTCTGTTCAGTACAGAACTGGGAATTCAATATTATGGATTTCTTTCAATTTAACCATTCCCAGGATTACATTGTACCTAGCCCCAGCATCACAGCTTCATGATTGAAAAATTACATTTGAATTCTTAATCTTTGTATGGAGCCAACAATAAAATATTGTGTATAAGCTTTGGAAAAAATCAAACTGTGAATACGCAATGAATATACTTTTTTACAGGATTAAGAAAGTTGCAATAAAAATATCTTTTGAATGCTAGGAAAAAAAAAAGATCAAAATATAGAAGTAAGAACAGCCTATGCATAGTATGCCTGTAAGCAATTCAATAACTTGAATTGTTCAGTAAGTTATTTCATCAAAAATTATTTCTTTGTTGGAATTTAAAATTGCTGCTTCTGTACTGTAAATGAGCATGTACCTTGTGGCTTCATAAGTGCACTCATCAATTTGACTTAAAAGAATGTGATTATAGCAGGTGGCAGATCAAAGGCTCCCAGAAATATTCTAGTATTACCCTCAGAAGATGGGTAAGAGGAGAAAAACATCACTAGGTCAGACCAAAGATCTATCTAGTCCAGCAGCAGATTTTTACAGAAAAACTATTGAAAGACCCTTTTGAGGAAAGGGTCATTTTATATTCTTGCAACTTGTGGCAATCAATAGTTTAAGGACTTCTAAGTCAAAAGTTATATTCTAACTGTCATTTCAAATATCCAGTGATAGACCCATCCTTCAGGAATTTGTCTAAACCTTTTTCAAGACATTTATAGTTTAGCCTTTGCAACACCTGTGGCACAGATGCAATTTTTCACAGTTTGGTTGTATGATGTGTGAAGAAATATTTCTTTTGGTATGTTAATACCTGATAATACAGCTACATAGCCCTGTTTGTGCTGTCTGTGCTCCTTTCCTTGCTCTGCTTTGGTGTGAGCCAGCCCAGCACTTGAGGGTTGGTGGTTTTAGCTGCTCAACCAGCACTGGTGAACCTTTAAGCCTGACTTTTCATCACGGCTGAAGTCTCACTTTTCTCATTCTTCATAAATAGACCTGTTGCTGCTGGGTTGTGACATTAGTCTTGAGCATGATTATTAAGGATGAAGGTCTGAAAATTCTGAGATTGTGCAAACAGTGTCTGTGATTTGCATATTGTTCGCTAAGCTTCATTATACAGCATTAGAAACACTAAGCTGAATATTTGCACCGTAGACACTCTGTGATGGTTGTCCCATGGGTCACTTCATCCCCACAGCCTATCTGATCATTTGGACTGGACAGCCCTTAAGCATTTATTTTTGCAGATATGCAAGTTTTGCCTTCTGAGGCATTATTTCCCTTGAGGCTGCTTTCCCTCACAGAGGAAATTATTTATGGCTCCAGTAGCTTTGATGAGTGTTAATGGCATATTCTGCTTTTATAGAATGATTTTTTTCCCCACAAAACATTTCAGGATAAATTGTTCATAGCTCCAAAGCTCCCTACCATTCTCCCTGTGCCAGGAAGACTCAGAGAAGAGTCAGTATTTCTCAATAGCAGCTTGTGTGAAGCTGAGGATGGAGGAGATGATAATGTGCCGTTCTAGTTCTGGGCCACCAGGCAGATTTTAAGCAGCTGACAAAATCCTTACTCAAACCACTTTGGGTTTGACTCAAATCCTTCTAGAGAATGATTTCACAATTTAGATGGCATTTAAATTCATCCTTGCTCTTATTCCATGACGTATTTGGTTTGGCCCAGTGTTTCCACTTCCAGATAGTCAGGTTCATTCCAGGAAAATGCTATTTTACAAGAGAAAGCACCCAAAGCAGGCCAAGAATATTGATATTGAGATGAGTTGCTATCTCAGTATTTAGCCAGAGGAGGATTATCCATTGAACTGGAAGTGAGATAGTTTTTTACAGGCTCACTGCTGGCTTTGGCATGAATGCCTCTTGCTGTGCTCTTCAGAGAGATCTCTGAGGATTTGTATTCCATTCTAGAGTATTAAAAATGAACTGAAAGTGTGAGTCTGTCAAAATAATGCCATACCAGTAATATGTAGTAAATGCCCAAGTGTTCAAAACAGTGTTCATCTTAATAATTTAAAACTTTCAACATATGTTTTTCCATTTCTTGTTTTATATCGTATGCCCTGGCTTCTAATTAAGAGATGTATCTTTTCTAGTATATGTGGATAACAGCTGAGATCCTTGTGGTACACACTGTTTAAAATTGCAGTTTCAATTTCATCAGATTTATCTCTGTATGTTGTTTGGGGATTTTTTGATGAGTTTTGTTGTTGTTGTTGATTATTCCATAAGTATCTTTATTCCATAAATGACTTCATAATCCAGGGAATCTGACAGACAGTTCAAGTTAACATAAACTTTATATTTAGGAAAAACAGCAGATAGGGACTGTATAACACTATTATGGCAGCATGGAACAAGGACTGAATTAAAAATCTGAATGTAAAATAAGTAAATTTTTCAGTATTTATGCTTTGCTAGTGGGTAATTTGAAACATTACTTATTTATTGCCATAATAATTTATTAATACAAATATTATTTATTTATTACATATCCATGCCTGTGCTAGGCAACTCATAAAATAAGACTGATATTTACTAAGAAGAGCTTCAATGCTTAAATGGGATAAAATCTCATGGTGATAAATGGCAATATATCATCTGTAAGTCCAGGATTTTGGTGATGGAAGACTCTTGGAAAATGTAGCAAAAATGTAATTTTTTTCTTAAACAACATAATTGAATTCTATTAATTTACTTTTGGATTTCTGCTTCATCAGTCTCTTTTTTTATGTCTTCTTATTTGACCTTTTCTGGAATTTTTCCTAATACAATACTTGACTGTCATCTTTGCAGTGTACATGGTGGGGGGCATGTGAAAAAGGGACAGTCATTTTTGTGTTGGAAGGTAGAAATGCCTTAAAAATTGCTACATATTTGGGTGAAAAGTGAGTTCAACTGATATTATATTCAATACTTTTGAATCTTAGCACTTTGGGCACAAATTTGAGAGCAAATATATTCCTTTCTCTTCAAAACAAAAGAAGTTTAAAAGCTGTGAGGTGAGGGGTTTTTGTTTGTTTGTTTTGTGGGTTTTTTGTGTTTTTTTTTATTATTATTTGTTTGTTTGATTGGTTTCGTTTGGTTGGTTTTGTTTGGTTGTTTTTCTGGTTGATTTTGTTTGGGCTTTTGTTTGGTTTTCTTTGGCATTCCTACAGTTTATTTTGGGCAAAGGACTAGAAAAGTGGAAGTAAAGGCATATGATGCTGATTCTTTTGTATTTCAGAAAATATAGTGTTCTTTTTGCTAAGCCAGCTTTGGTCCAGGGAAATGAATGCTGTGAGAATTTACTTGAACTTTACATATCTGCTGGTTTCAACTGATAAGAACACTGGGATTGCTAAAATCAGACTTCCCTTCCTGTGGCTCAAGAAATATCCTGTAACAGCAGATCTCTACCTTGATCTTTAGATGATTAATTTTTTATGTTTCAAAAACTACAGTAGAAAATGCTGTTTATTTCAAACTAAGGTTCTTAGTAAGAATGTAGATTTTTTTTCAGAAGTTTCTTAAATCCACAGTGCAACTGTTGGTGAGAAGCACAGGGAAATGGTAACCACGGGGCAGAGTAGCCAGGAGCTTTCCAATTAGGATACTAAAATACAGGCTCTGGGATCAAACCTTATTATTTATGCTTTGTTTAAGAATCTTTAACATGGATCTTCACATTCCAGGTAAATCCTCCAACTCTGGCCAGTTTCTGTGTTTACAGCACTGAAGGAATGATCCATCTGAGCTACTCTTAAATGTTTACTTTAGGATGAAATGAATTGCTAAACTCCATTGACTATTAACTACATTTCTGTTTATTTTGAAGGGTGCTGAGGGTGAAAGAATGTATAGCCTGTTTACAGAATATTAAAGGTATTCTTAAGTAGCCTTAATTCTGACCTATAAATCACAAACTGTGGGGTTTTTTGTGTAACAAATACCATGTATTTTAAATCCTATAAATCTTCCATTTCCTTCAGGTTGATATCCACGTAAGTACTCAGGGATGTATTTTATGTATTGAAACATTTTTAATTCAGGTGTGGCCACCTGAAGACATATTGACTGAATCAAACCCCACTGTTTCATGACATGGACACACCTGTATGCTGATAATGCTGCTTTCATGATATTGCAGTTGTTCACACAGTTTTTTAATCTGCCATTACGGACATTAGCTTTTAATTTGTTATTTTATCCAAATTAATGATAAAACTAATTTAAATCCACAGAATCTATCCTTGCCTTTTTTCTTTGCTCAAGTTAAATTTATCAAGAACCAAAAAGATACACAGTTAAATGCAATCTTATTCTAAATGCTTTTGCAAATAGGTCTTTGTTTTCATGACCAAAGTGGTTGCCTGAAGCCCAAGATAATCATAATCTGAAATTAAGGAGTAGTTGGTTTCTTTCTTGATGAGGTGGGAAATCATTAACACTATTAACAGACTTTCTGCCTACTAAACTTACTCTAAAATGATAAACTCTTTTAAATGTCTTCCTTAACCCGTGAATGCATGACACAGTCTGATTTAAAAGGCATTCTAGTGAAAGGAAATTCTTCTCCACTGCATTGTACCTTGTGAACAAGTGACTATAATAAATTGATGTATTTTATATTTATATGACTTTAAATATCTGTACCGTTATGAAAGAAGTTAGAACCCAAATGAAGGAGAAAACAGATAGAAAGGACAGGAAAATAATAGAATCACTGATGTCAGAGAGAGAAGGAATGTGCATTTTGTGCAGCTTTCTTAATATTTGACCTAGATTTTGATTGTTTTCTGACACCTTTGCAGCTTCCAGCCACCTCATGTTATTTACAATGTGACACTTGATAGGGAATTTATATAATAAATGCAATTCATTTAATCATTGACTATGCTAATACCAAAACAAATCCACCTTACAACTGTGAATCACAAACCCACTGGGATGTATAAGTCTATCCCTGCCACGAAGCTCACAGGAAAGATGGCCTCTGCAAATGCCTTGAATATTAATGAATGAAGCCCTGAATTTTCCAAAGCCAGAGCAATTGGAACTGAACATCATCCTTGACTGACATAAATCTGCTCAGCCTTAGAAGTCTGTTCTCACCAAATGAGTTTGACTCCCTGAACACGGTTTGTGACCAAACATCTCATCTGCTGCATAAAAAAAAGTTTTCCCTCTTGCCCTTCTGGTGCTGGGATCTACCTGTGTCTCTTTTCCTGATACAATTCCAGTATTCAAATATTTATAGGCTCAAATAATCTCCTTTGGTCTAAAGACTTTGTGCAATCTTCCCCTGGGAATAGCCAAAACCACTACTTGGTCTTAAGTTCTGGTCTTAAGCCACACTGGGGAAGTTAAACAGAAAGAATGAGATCTGGTCTGGTGCTGGGCCTGGTGTGCTGCTACAGTCTGTGCCAGGGGTGAGAGCTGGATGAAGAAGAGAGATAAAACTGCAGCTGCACGGGGCTTTTGAGGTACCACAGAACAGCAAATAGAAAAAACTTATATAAGAGATTTCTACCCCATCCTCATAAGCTGTCAAACTCACTAAATGGCAGCAGGATTCAGTAATCTGTGTTATCAAAGCATGTTTCACTTTGATGTTGTTTCTGTGAACAGAATTGCTCAGTTACTGCCAGAATCACAATGGTCCTTCAGCCATGGCAGGGCTGTGTGAGGAGCTTGTCCAAAGCATGGCCAGGGTAAAGGGAATTGCATCCCTCCTTACACACTGAACTTCACACTGCAGAGTTCTTGCTGATGGTTTCCATCTTCCTTGTTTTTAGAGGTTGTAGTTTGTGAGGGGGTTTCATCCAAGCCTTAGGAGAATTTTTGTGTATTTAAAAGCAGCTATCGTAACAATACTGTGTACTTTATTGGAGTTCTTGCAGCCATTCTCTTTTTCCTTGGTTGTTCATTTTTGTGTTAGAATGACAGCCCTGTCTGAGATGTAAATTAGATGCAAAAGAAGCAAAGCATAATTTCTGAATTCCTGACTGGCAAGCAGAGTAATAATGCAGAGGGTAAGGAAATTTTGAGGGCCATGACATTGAGAGTCTTCTGGGGCCTCTGTCAGTACTTCACAGTGTTAGCTGTCAAGACTGCAAATCTGATTGTCTTAGCTTTTAGTCCTCGTTCTGGACAGAACTGGGTGGTACAGGAGGATAAAATCAACCAGTTTCTCTGTGGTTCAGTCATGGCAGGACGAAATAATCTTTGATCTTCCTGCTCTATGTAAGGTTTTATGTTGCATTCATCCTTTTTCAGCCTGAGTACATAGAGGACATGTACTCGTAGAACATAGACTCTGATCATGGGTGACAGAAGTGTCTGATGAGAATGCGTACTGCTAAAATGCAAGATGTAATTAAAACAAATCTGCCCTCACTGAAGTCATACAAGTGCAAAATAAAAGCTGCTAATGAAAACATTTCATCTTTTTAAATCGTTCATTCATGTCCACAGGCTAATGGAGCAGAGCCAGGGATAAGGGGCGGGGTACAGGAGGACAGGGTGTTAAAAAAGACATTGTAAAGACTTTTCTTCCTCCCTTCTTTTTTGCACAGTGACACCACAGGCTGGGCCTTGTTTATTGGCAGGTAGTAAGACATTTTGCCATTGGAACATTGACATGTTCAGTTTCCCAGTTATCATAAAATTCCAACTTGTTCTTTCTGGAAATTATCTGCTTATTTTTATCTACAAAATACACATTTTTTTTAAATTTTGAAATTTCTGTCAGTGGTTGCACCGTGGTAACAAGAACCCTCCAGCACAGGCACTCAGAGTTACCCACAGTAACAAACACCAGCAGAATTACCCTGAAGATACTTAGACCTTCCTCCTTTTTAGGCCCTATACAAGGATAGAAAGATGAACTAAGCACTGCTTGTCTTTGCTTTCTCACACAAATGAATGACATCTCTAATGTGAGCAGCAAAGGCAATGCTGAAATTATTACAATTAATCAGTCATTCACCCTATGCTGAAGGAGGGAAGGCATTTCAGAAGAAAAGGGAGAAAGCAGAATGTGAGGGTGTCAAGAATTGAGGACACAGGTTCATTGAATGATCTTACTGAAGAGTACAATGGAGATGCAGCCCACTGCATGGGAGGCAGTATCTGGAATTTTCCTGCTCAGCAGTTACCACGTAAGGAAGCTGCAACTGTTACTGGTTTTTGTGTAATCCCTTAATCTTTTCTGTTTATCATTACTCTTCTGTGTTATTAAGAGACCTCAATCAGGCCCCAATTACACTGGACACTTATACAAACACACACCATCCCCCTTCCTTTTTGTGGGAAGACCTTACCATTAGAGTGAAATAGGGAAGGGCTGGAAGGAATGTCCTATAAGGAGCAGGTAAGGACTTGGGCTTATCTAGTTTGGAGAAAAGCAGACTGATGGGTGATCTCATTGGTCTCTACAGCTTCCTGAGGAGGGAGGTGGAGGGGGATGTGCTGAGCTCTTCCTGATGTTGAGTGATAGATTATGTGGGAATCTGTGCCAGGGGAGGTTTAGACTGGACATGAGGAAGAATTTCTTTACCAAGAGGGTGGTGAAAGACTGGAACAGGCTTCTAGAGAGGTGTTCAATGTCTCAAGCCTGTCAGTGTTTGAGAGGCACTTGGGCAATGCCCTGAATCACGTGGTCAGACAGTAGCACTAGAGCCAAAAAGTGCCTTTATTTCAAATTTCATGAGCAGATACAGGTTCCTCCCTGAAGGTAGAAGAGCCCTCTGAAGCCCCAGCACAAGATGATGAAGGCAGAAGTGCAGTAGTCAATGTGACTGGTTGAGAATGCAGCGGCATCTTCTGTGCACTTTTTTTTATTGTGATAGGGAAAGGTGGTATTGCAGTATATGAGATGCTGGGAAAGACATCCTAAAAACAGAATTTAGGAAGATAGGCAGGAAAAATAGATCATGGCTATATTATGTAGAAATAATCTGTGAGACTGTCAAGTACCAAATAACTGTTGTGTATTTCCCTAAACATTTTCTGGGATGAATGAATTCCTGTTGAAATCAACGGAATATCTTAATCTGGCCATTTTTGGGGGAAGTCTCAGAGCAATAAAACATTGTAGCTGCCACCAGCAGTGTAGCTAAAAATAATCAGCCAGATCTCTCTGCTATTGTGGCAAAATAATTTATCACTTTTGCCTTTCCTCTGGCCTTGTTCTCTGATTTGGTTTCAATGCTACTGCAGCAATACCGTTTGCAGTGAAATGCAACATACTGCAATTAAATCTTCTTTTTTTTCAAATATTATTCAGAACTTGCCAATTAAGAATATCCACAAACAGGAGCAGATGTTAATGTTTTCCGTACCAAGAAAGTTCATCTCAGTTCATTTTTGAACCTTTTTCCAGGTTTTCTAATTATCTGTGCTTCATCAGAGGTGGAATTCCTGGATTTCTAATGTGCACTGCCATACTGCTTTATTTTTACCATACCCAGTGAAATGCACTCCTGGTGGAGTGTATACAATATTCAGAATATTTGGAAATATTCCAACATACGTGAAGGACAAAAAAGTCAGGAGCTCCATATATCTAGACATCCATCCAGTTTTTGAAGGTAGTTTGTGAATTCCCCATTCTCAGTTTCTTCCCTCAGCTCCTTGGAGGTTGGATGACCTGTACCCTGAGCTGTGTTACACACTGGCAGCCACATTGGTGAGCGTTTGCCTTTGAGTCTCTGGTAGCAAGACTTCTGTGCAACACTTCATACTGTGAAGTCAGCTCAGAGCTGTTCTCAGATGAGTCTATTTGTTAATCTTTATTTCACAAACTAGATGTTATTTTTTATAAACTCAATAGAGAGCAAGCTTTTGTAATGCTTGCTGCATATTTTGGAGCATTGTTCTCTGACCTTGTGAGTGGATTTCTTAGATAATTCTATAATTATGTAATCAGGGTTTGGGAATGCCCTATGAAAAACTGTGTCAACATAAAGGAAGATTGTTAGTTTATTTAAATTTCACCAGAATCCTACTACATAACTACAGGCAGAGGATGAGTCTGAGATCTAATCTGAAATTGCTTATGACCTTGTTGGGGGGAAGACAAAGGAAAATGAAGGTTTTTATTAGTTTACCAAGAAGAGCCTGATGTCTACCAGATTAATAATGTAATTTCTGAACATCCATAACATAAAAAAGTAGAAAATTCAATGAGACCTCTAATTTTTCTAGATTTTTTCCAGTGTCAATGTCACCTTCAGTCACTGATTGCAGGGAAAATGCCAGATGCCCAGCAAGTAAATAATTTAGCTGAGGCTGTGATTGTTAATTACAATCAGTACTAAAGAATTTGGTAGAGATGATGATCTCTTCAACCCATGAGCAAAAAAAAAAAAATCAAAGGGATTAGACAAAGAATGTTACAGTTAAGGAGAATAAAAGAAAAAATCCCCAAACTTTCATCTGTGAAAAATCATTGCAATGAACTTTTTATTATAAAGCACTGAGGGACAAGTGTTAAGGGGTAATTTCCTGGAGGACTGTTCCTGAACTCTAAATTCTTTATGCAGAAGATAGTGCTAAAAGGTAATAATTAATCATTTCCATTCAAATCTTCCAGGCATTGTGTGAACAAGATTTAGCTGCATGAGTCCTGTGGCTAAATCCCATGCAGTGTTGAAAATGTAGATGATAATATCTCCATCAAAAAACCCAGTGCCATGGCAGAAATATTGGAGCCAGTCCCTGTGGGAAAATGGGAGTGATCTAATGGCTGTCAACTGCTCTAAGATATCGTTCTCATTTGTGTGTCTTTGCATTTCTCTCAGGTTTTGGCCACAGCACAATGTGGTTCATGTTTTCTGTTTACTCAGTAGCCTTTGATCACACAGGAAAAGGAAAGTAACTAAGTATATGATGAACCTTTTCCTGAGAAGACCCTTAGTTAGAGGGTAATCACATTAAGAATGATTATTTCATCATGAAAGATTGATGTCATGTGACCTCAGAAATGCCTACAATTCCATAACATGAAACTGGGGATTTTGCTATTATGAAGTGGAATTTTTGCCTTTGAAAGTGGTTATGCTCTGTTTTGGGGGTGGGTTTTTTGTATATTCCAAGACAAATACGCGATATAATATTGTGATTAAAACATCTAAAAGTCGTGTTCCTGATGTGTTACTGGCATGTTACTGTAGAACTACTACAATAGAATAATGTAATGCTGCTTTTTTTTGGTCAAAATGTCTTATTGTATTAGGAAAAGTAAAACCTATACTTTCCTGCTGCTGGAACTTCACTATCCCTGTGGACTCACAAGGAAGGTGCTAATGCCTCCAGACAGAAAACTTAGTGATGTCTATCGTGCTTCACTCTCTCTCACTTGTTGTCACAAAAATGTTTTTGGATCTTTTACTTTGTTGTTTGAATCAACATGGAGAAGGAGTAATTGCAAATTGCCACCATTCATGAAGATGTGTTTCCTGATGGGAATGCACACTTGGACAGCACCACCAAGACAGTGCCAAATCTGATTCTATCAGAAAGGGTCCTTTGAAAAGTGTTATAGTAAACCTGAGATGTGGAGTTCCTGTCATCAGATGGGGACAGTCTTCTGCAAATGATATATTTAGTCTTTTAAAATTGTGGGTTTACATCACCAAATTAGGCAGGAAAGATTGTGCTACTTAAAAAATAATGCCCACAGTTAATGGATATACAGGCTGAACTTTGAGTCCGTAGGATCTTAAAATCCCTATGAAATGTCAGATTAATATTAGTGTCTGACTGCTAATTGCTTATTTAGTATTGAAGTATAACCTTAATTATAGCTTTCAGTATTTAAAATGACATAAATGTAAGAGAAATAATAATGAGGCTGGTAATGGTGAATAGACCAGATAACTCACTAAGGGTAGACATTTTATTTTGGTGAGGCAGTTAAAATGAGAACAAGTTTCCTCACTACACTTCCTAAACACTTCCTTCCTCTTTAAAACTATTATTAGCTTTACTTCCAGTTAGTATCTTTCTAGATATTGTACTGCTCTGTCTCTTATTTGACATAATTTAACTCATTTTTATGAAGGAAATACATAATAGAGGTTATTTTCTCATGGTCTCTAAGCACGCTACTGTTTGACCTTAGTGGTTTCCTCAGCCTAGGTAGTCCTAACTTCACTTTGCAGTGTGTTTGAGCTTGGGAGTGACAGAGGGGCCTCGTTTGAACTGAACTGCAATGACTTCATTCTATGTGAATTCTGTTCATTGCTGTCCTTAGGGTGCAGGGGCAGGTGAGAGTGAACTAAGAAATGACTGCATAAGTAATGTTTGTGTGGGTCCTTAACTACTTTGAGACAAACCTTCCCATCCCAAGAAGACTGATGGGCATCAAAGCTGTGTGTCCTTTTCTGCCTGGGACTCTGATAACAGTGTCTCCCACTCTGCTGCTTAAGAGCTGCTGGGCAGAGCCACAATTGGTCCCTTTGCCGTTGTGCTCTCGGAGGTGGCACCAGACAGTCCTTCATAAGTGGTACTTTGTGTTTAACAGCTACCCAGGCTCTGCTGAGATTCTGGGAGGTTTGGAAATGAAGGATTGAAGGGAAGCTGTTCTAGAGGCTTCTACAAAAGTGATGAATGAGTAGGGCACTGTTACTAGTAGGGCTGAGACTTGTTCAGGAAAGCAAAGCTGGATCTGCAGGAGTCAAAGCACTGCGATAACTGGTGACACTGGATCCTGTCCCTCATCTGCTCGTGCCACAGTGCAGCTGTGGGCTGCCACCTACACAGAGCAGATCGCTTTGTGCTGCAGGTTTGACCAAGCTTCAAAGCTCTGACTATCCCAGTGGGAAGCCTTGCCCTCAGCAGACACCCATTTGCTTCTTAAGTGCAGTATACAGACTGCAAAGTTGTGTTTGTTCTTTTTTGCAGAGTTCTGATCTGCAGACATGTTCTCTAAAGAAGTGCTGAGCAGTATGATGGTAGTATGAGTTCAGACTGAAGTCATCAAATAAAAGAAAATTTAGTAGAAAACCTTTAATGGTGCTTTTTAATTCATTAGAAGGAAAACACTGTGTCAGCACTTTTAAGATTTTTGAAAGTATGGCAGAAAACAGTGTAATACTTTTTTCTGCAGGTTCTTTCAGAGTGAATTGTGGACTCCTTTGAGCCGATAAAATAAATGTATCTCTGTTGTTGTCTCAATGTTAAAATATGGTGTTGAAATTTTGCAATCAATTTCTCCTGCAGTGTTTTGAATGGATAAGAAAGCAAACTAAAGTAAAAGCAGTGTGATTAGTTATGTCTTCAAAGACTTAGTTATGTCTCTTCAGAGACATTAGTTATGTCTCTCTCTCCAGAGAGACTGGCTAAAGTATTCCTAGTGGGGTTTTGTGCTAGATATTGCCTGTCCTCTTGGTGCCTCCTTCTGTCTTCTTCTTGAAGAACACCAGCTGAATCTAAGATATTCTGCATTTCTGAATTATTTAAAAACACCTAATTATGTAGGCAAAGAAAATAATTCAGTCTGTTCACCTCAAGAAGGTTCTGTCATGTCTTCTGTTTGATGGTTTTTCCCACTCTGTTTCAGAGTGTGTATGGGAAGGGATCCATCTAAGCTCCTGCTCTGGTGAGATGCTGCTCCAGAAAGGGGAGTTTTAGTTTCAGAGACATTATGACTCCACAAGCTCTGTAGGGTTCACTTTCTGTTGCCATGTTTGAGGACCAAGTTGTATTTGGAACCAAGACAATGCTGTAGAGCCACGAGAGTCACTGTTCAGCCCTGGCACAAGTGACAGCCAGCAGTTCCTGATCCCATCAGCCATCCCATATCTGTTTCTTCAGGTATGGCCCCTTCACCAGCTTTACCAACCTAGATAAAACGAGAAAAATCTCACTTTATTGCTCAACCACTGCAAGCTGAGGCTTTCTGAAAATTCAATGTCATGGTTTTCCATTGCTAGATGGGTAGCTAGTTCTCATTTATGCCCCTGAAAACCTCCAAAAAAGACCTTAGAGCATTTTTAGTTAGACCATTCCAGTGTGTTACTCCTGTTTAAAGCAGAAGATTCAGATAATGAGGGCTGTAAACCTGTGCAGAGATGCATGATGGTAATTTCAACATACCCACTGGCAGTTTGAGATTGCTTCTGTCTTTATCTGTGTTCTAAGCCTCATTTTTTTCAAAAAAATTAGACCTGCAGATTCTCAATTTGTAGTAACTTAAATAACCAGTTTATGCAAACTAGAAAGAAAAAAAAGGCAAACAAGAATTTAATTGGTAATCACTTAGCTGAAGATTATTAGTTGGCAATTGTTTTGGGGCAAAGTTTGTCATGCCTGAAAGATTAATAAAATATAATTTAGACTAGTGAATCACAGGTTCTTTTGAAAAGTTGAACTAAAATCAGACAATGGATTTGCAAAAAAACTTCAGTTATTTAGAGAATCCTGACATTGCTAACATCAAGAGTGCAAAAGTACTGAGGACCTTATTGATTAAAAGCTCATGTCCAATAGAATGGGACCTGTGATTGATTTTTATTACACAGGCTTATTTTTTTAAATGTATCTCTCCTGTAGACAAGTACTCCAACAAAATGGATGATATCAGTATGGCAAATGTTAGCAAGTTTCTATACTTTTGCAGAGCAGTAATTTCAGTCTAAATGACTAAGACCATTTTCATTGTGTTCTGTGTATTTTTACTTCTGAATTTCATTCTCCTGCATCAAGAATGCCTGAAATTGCAAAGATAAAGGCATTGAAATAAATGTTATTAAAGCACTTTCAGAGCTTCTGGTAAACTGATTTATATGCAGCAGCTGTGGGGTAAACTGAAACAGTAATTGACCCCATTGCCCTCTTCTGGTTGTTCAAGGTGGAGTAATCTCAGGGGGATCTGTTCATCTCTGCACCACAGAGTGAGATGACTGCAGAGTCATTACAAGGAATTCAGGTTTAGGCTTATAAAGATTTGTCACTAGCCACTGGATATCATTGGGCTCAATAAAATCAACAAGCTTATAATTAGTCTGAACTATCTAACAGTAACCTAATTTAAAAATGCAAATAATAAAAACATCTACCATAACATTAAAAATGTCTTAAAATATTACAGATTCAAGTCACAGAAAAGAGTGCTGATCTTGAAAAGCTTGATGCCAATTATGTGCTTCACTGAATTAAAATGAACTCATGTTATTAATAAAGACTCAAATGATCTAGTCTGCTAGTCCAACCTTTCATCACCTCACACTTTCATTAGAAATTAACTTTTCAATTAGGAACTGTCTTCCAAAACTTAGTACTGAGTTCCAAAATTAAGTTTTCCAGACTGTGATTCAGTTACATGAACTGAAGTAATACAGAACAATCTTGCAGGATTTGACACTGTTACATGTCATTCTCTCCTGCTGCTTCATGGGTCCTTTCACATTAAGTGATCATTTTGTTTGGGCTACTGACAGTGAAAACTGGATCCAGCTGAGCTGTGACTTTTGGAAGAATAAGGCTCACAAGTAGTCCAGGTGTGTACAAAGAATAACACCTATCAAAGGTAATATTGAAATCTGAAAATTGAAATGCAGATGTCAGCTCTTCTGATGAGTGCCAGAAGCAATGGATAGAATGAAAAATATTTGAAAAAGTTTATGCTAATTTTTTTATAGTTCAAAGAACATTTTGTCATTGGAATCTTTTATTCTATTAATCCTTAAGGAATCCCATTGATTAAGCTGAGAACATTTGACAGGTGAGTCATTTCTGGACTTAGAGGTATGCTCGTGTAATGATTATCAAGTCTGGGAATTGGTAGATGAGGGTTCTGTAGCTAATTTTTTACTGGAATCTTTGTTCAGTGTTGAAAAAAATCTCTGAGGATTTATATAGATATTCAGGCTACATGCAGCACTTCTCATTATTTTTGATGTCTATTTCTTATAAGAGTGCTTTAATATCATATACAAAAATTTGTGGGATTTGGCTTAAGTGGGTCAGATACTGTTAATCTGTGAGTTTAGTTATAACAGATCTATAGAAAATAAAAATTAAAAAACATTGTCAACTAATATCATATACAGTTATATCTACATCTGCTATGATGCTTAAGGAGTTATAAAAATATAATTGAAATGTTTGAGTGTTTTGCAAAGAACTCAGTATAGAATGGCTCTGCAAAAGCAGTTGCATTTTCTCTCCCAAAGAAATTCAAACACAGTACTTGGGCTAAAAATATAGTGATCTATAAAGGAGAAAACCAAAAAGGTTAATTTGGTGTCTTCCTGGAAGCTCCTTCCAGCTGAATTTTAACAGAGGATGACAAAAAAGAAAAAAGGACAGTAGAAGACCAAGTGAATGACAATTTCACTGGGAATCATCCTCCAGTAGAGTGATCCATTACAATTCTTCCCTGACCTATTTTTCTTTTTCTATACCTAGGGAATCTAAACAATCCAAAAGTGGGTGCCAGTCCCCACAGCCCAGAAGCAGGAGTGAAGAATTTGCTGGAGCTCAGAGCACCCATGTCAGACAAATCTTGGAAATCTCATAGAAACATGGGTAGAGTTTGGGGCTATTTGCCTCAGAGGAAAGTAGTAAAATCATACAAATAATGAATGTAATAGGAAATTAGAGTAAGGAATTAAAAAATGCACTTTAGAATAGAAGCTTTAACATTCTGCAATGATACTATATTGCAGGATGTTTTGGTTGGGGGAGTACAAGGATAGCTTCTGTGAGAAGGTGCTGGAAGCTTCCTCTGTGTTTGACTTCACTTATCTTCACTTTTGTCTCTCACTCCTCCAGCTTCACTTCCAGATGTGTCCTAACTGGGAATTGTTCTTCAACAGCATTTTGTCTCCCCTCTCCTGGATTCTACCCTAGTATCTCTACTCAGCAGTCTACTTGCTCTCTGTTTGCTCTCCATCTTCTTTCTTCTGCCCCAGATGGTCTGGGTCTCAATCTGACTTTTCCCTACACTTATCCAGTCTCTTTCATTCCTCAGCTCCTCTTCCCAGACTGTTCCCCTGAAGGATTGGTGCTTTCCCTGGATATTTGAGTTTGAAAGCTGCCTCTTGTGTATTGCTTGGACTTAGTAAGGAGAGTACTGAAGTGGCAGCAAAGACCTTTGGCCTTAGTTCAGATTGTCAAACTCAGATTTGGCACTAAGATGTAGTTGCAGAGAAAGACCTTCTCAGGCCCCTGGAGCATGTCCAGGACTGACAGAAAGGGTGGGAAGTACAGCAGCTGAGTCCAGGAAGTACTGGCTGTGCACAAACCACAAGGCTTGACGTTGGACATTTCTGGGTGGCTTTTCATTGAGAGTGCAAAGGGCACAAGATCTCTGCCAACTTGCAAGTCCTTATTCTAAAGCATGGGATTTCTTAAAGAAAGGTCTTCAGAATCTTTTAACATTCTAAGAAAATGCAATTTCCACCAGCCTTTTTCTCAGGAACTGCTGCAGTATTTTGACTGAAATTTTCCGGCGAAGGTCAGGCCAAGGGGGACACATCACACAGGTGATCAGAGCTTTTTCAGTGGTGCAAGTCATTGAGAACAGGAGCACTATGTCAACCTTAATTGAATAATATTCTGTGAGGGAAAGCTTTTTCTGTCTTTCTCTTCAGGTGTATATTTCTGAATTCTTCTACTTTTAACACCTGTTCCCCAAAGCTTGTAATTCTCCCCACCTCTCAGTAAGCAAGCAGTGACACGATAACACCTGACAGTGCAGTGAAACCTGACTCTCATCATTCCATTTGAAACTCAGCAGAGGAAACTTAGTTATCAGAGTCCTTTTGAGTAAAAATTATTATTATTATGTGGGAAGAACTCACCTTCATTATTAGATTGCCAAGCTTTGTGGAAAAATTGTTTACATTTGCAAACCAGCAAAATTGATGTGGAACATTGTGATATTTAACCAGAACTGCCTTTTTCCCTGTCTCTTTCAACATGGAATTTTCCTGCTGTCTATTTTTCATTAAAAGCTGAATGACTGCCATTATTTATCAGTTACTTCCAACAGTGTAAAAGGTTATATTGGAGAAGATTTTTTAATCTGAATTTTAGGTTAGTTTATAGCACCTTGGTTCAGAATTGCTATTTTCATTTGGGGAACACTTGAAATCACTCCTACATCCTGTTGAATTGAAAATATATGTGTATACATGTTTAAATTAGCATGTTTTTTTCTACTGTGATAAACACACCAGAGTACAGCAAGCTGGTGTGGCATGTGCTGTTCCATGTGTGGCTGTGCAAAGCATTCAGTGCTCCTGTACCTGTGAGAAATACCTGGAACACTTTTGGGAAAAGATATTGAATGCAACAAGTTTTTAATTCCCAGTTATAAACTTTTGTTGATTTTTTTTTTCTATATAACCTTATTTCTCTTTTCCTGGACTTGGGATAACAAGAAAGAGTGAGCAAGCACAAAGAATTTGGAGGCACAAGAAGGACTGAAAAATCCTTCATTTAAAAAGTACAGATTGAAGATTTGGCAATGGGGTTTGGGCATCTGTTCCTAGACAGAGCCTTGTGTTTAGGCAGGGCTCAGAGTGGTTGAGATTGATGAGGCTTCTTGTCTCCAGTTTGTGTAGAGCCATCTAATCACCTGTCACTGACTGACACTTAAAGTTTAACTGAGACATCTGGAGATGACAGGATGAGGAGACTGACTGATCTCCCCAAAGGGTCCATATAGTTGAGGTCTTTGATTTGTTTATATATTGAAGACAATGACAAACATAGTCTATTCTATACTCCATAGGTGACTAAATGAAATATTTTGTCCTCCAGACCTCATGATGGCAGTAATTAAAATAAAAGTATTTTTGCTGTTTGTCCAGCTATTAGTAAAAGCTTGTTCATCTGCTTAGTTGTTACATCATGATGAAGATTCCAGAAAAGGGGATCTGTTTTATCCTGTCTGCATGCTGGGTTTTCCTATTATCAAAACATGCCCTAACACCATTTTAAATGGAAGAAAAAACTGAAAATGTAGCTTTATCCATTATAATTTTTTTCTAACTTTATTGTGTGGTTTTGTAAAAAGCTGAAGATATTGGTGACGTTTACTATGTGCAGAAGAAGTTGGAACTGGGAAAGGATGCTAACAAAGGATGGGGAGCATGTACACATCATAAACTTTTCATAATTTAAAATTTATCTTTTAGGGAAGTCCATCATGTAATTTAATGTCATTATGACACCAACAGTGAAAACGCTTTGGCTTTCAGCACTGAAGTGTTTGAGCTTTAGTAGCAAGTGGCTGTGATGACAAGCTCTTGATCTCCTGGGAAACTGTAGGATGATTCAGTAATGTCTGAATGTGTCTCCCAGTGCAGTCTTGCTTATGGTCCAAGGTTTTTTTTCTGTAGTAATAACACTTGTCTGGGATGGCTGTGTGAATAACCCCCTTGAGAAAGCCCATAAAATATATTCTACCATTTATTTGCAATTACTTGTAATAAAAGCATTTATTGCAGCATTTACTCTATCGAAGGTACTAAACAGAATTATCTGGGAAAAAGTTCATTAGTCACAAAAACTATTTTTGGAGATGTTTATGGTCAACCAATCTTTTTTTTTTCTCTATAATTTACATTGGAAATGAAGTTTGAATGTAAATATTCAAAGGCATATTCATTTCTGCTTCTCAGTACATGCCTGAAAGATACAATGTCATGTAAATTGATGACTTCCCAGAGCTGGCAGTGTAAAAAGGAGCGTGTAAAGGTTGTAGCATCCCCTCCCTCCACTGGGAACTGCTTCTGCATACTCAGTTTTTCATTCTGGACTCGTAACACTGAACTGCCAGACTGATTACTGAGATTGGAGCTGCCAGTTGATGGGCAGGGGGAAGGAAGTTTCTGTGTCCATATGAATTATCAAATAACATCCCGAGATGTCACCTGGTAACATTTTGTTTAAATGCCATGGTATTCTAAAGAGTTGCCTGAAAAGCACATTGAAATGGATCCATTTGCCTCTTGCAGACATCTATTAATGGTTATTGCTGATAAATGACAATGAATAAATTAATTGATGAATTGCAACTTTTTCATAAGAAAAAGTAAGATATTCAAAGACCTGCAACTTTCTCAGATAAAGGTTTCTTCTGTAAGAGTTTGTATGATTGGAGCTGAGTATGGGCACTCACTTACTGGGCTGGCTCTGTTCTGAAGTGGGTATTTGTAAGACAAGTATACATTTTGACACAGAAGTTTGAACTGCAAATTTGTGCAGAACAGGAAGGCCTTTAGTCAAGGTGTATGACCTCTTGGACGAGGCACTCTAAGAGAATTTTCAGTTGGTTTGCTCCATGGGAAGCATTGGGCATGTTCATACCCTGATAAAACCAAGAGAAAATACAAGATAAATTGCATTTTTTTTTTTACTGAGAGATAAGCAACCTCTCCTTTATGTGAGCTGAAAACATGCACAGTTACCATGGAATGAATATGTTATGCAAATTAGTTTTCTCTTTAGCAAAGTGTGCATGTGTCCATTGTCTCTCTGATAAAATTGTTTCAGAATACAGTACCATCAAGCAATTATGGAACTAATATGGGAAGAAAAAGTTTCTCCTTAATCACCATCAGATGTTATTTATAGAACTAAGGGATGTAAGTTCTGGATTTATTTTTGTAATGCCTTGAAACATGAGGATGCATGCTTTATATTCAGTTCTCACTAATAAACTTGTATTTCTCCTCATTATCCATAAACATCTAACCTGTCTAGTTGCTGGTGTGAGTACCTGAAAGAAGCAAATTAAAAATTCACTTTCTGTGTCCGTTCATGCTGAAGAAACTCAATTAAATGAATATTCATTTAAAGAATTTATAAGAAAGAAGTAAATTTAGCGAAGTTCAAATGTATTTAAAATTTTAAAACTTTTTTTTTTCCTTTTGCAGTATTTGCTCTGTCTCTTAGAAATCCAAAGAGAACATAGGGGTTATCAGGAAATGGATGAATCAGTACTCTCTGGAGACAGAATTCAATTGGAGAAAATTCCAAGATCTGGAGAACAGCTATCAATGAGCATAAACAATACTGCAGTGAGATGAGGGAGTTGGGATTGCTCAAGGCTCACGTGAATACAGTAAGTACAGTTTGAAAGTTAAAGGGGCTCTTCTGGGCAGAAAAATCTTTGAATAGTGTGGCTTTAAACAAAGTCATTTTCATAAGTATTGAATTTGAATCTCAAAGCAAACTTGATCTGTGTAAAATTCAGCCAGAGCACATCCTCGCAAGTTCAAAGTGAGGCTTAAGGGAATTGCACCTTCATGCAGAAACCTTTGGCATTTTTGTGGCTAACAGTATTTTAGGAGCTATATGGCATTCAGATAAAGTCCTTGTAAAGGAAATGAACAGTGTGAATTGTAAAATTCTTTGTTACTTGGCGATTCCGAAACGTGGATATGAAAAACATGTCTGAGACAGGCATTACCCAGTGTTTTTTGGGGGATCTTTTTATTTACATAATAAAATATTGGAAAAGGTCAGATATGTAAAGAAATACAAATTTGAGATGTTTTCTTTGGAATAAATAATATATTTAAAAATTTCTATTTAGAAACGTTAGAAATCAGTGTTCTGCATTGTTTTGAAATTTTCTTTCTTTAAGTTTTTTTGGCAAAACTACACTTTTTCACTCAAGCCACCATCCAGTGAGTAGTTGTTTTTACAAACTGATTAAAGTCTGAACGGGGGTGAATTTTACAGCCAGAATAAAACAGTAATTATCCTAAAGGTGTCATTAACACTCTGCACTCTTAAACTTGCAAGAGCATCAAAAAACCATGAATCCTTATGATATGAGCTCAAGTTTCTGTAGCTAAACATGACTGCAGTTTTTATTGATTGGTATATGAGGGACAGTGATTAAAAAAAAGTGCTGCTTCTCTAGAGCTCTTATTCATACCCAGTAGTACAGATCTGTGTGTTCCAGTTTGAAAAGCAGTGACTATGATCTTGCACTCAGTAAGTGATTTAAACCAACTTTGTGGTCCATGGTCCTTAAACTTCTATTTATTTTAAAATTCCAGTGGGACAAAACATCTCTTTTCAGCCTCCTGAACGCAGTAAACTCTCTATGTTCTCTTTAACCATTTTTTGCGATATCAAACCAGTGGGAGCTCAATAAGATGTGATAATAAATGATGAAGTTGCAGAGAGTAGAAAGTGCCAGATTATTTGATTTCTTGCAGTATTTTATATCACAACTGTCATTTGAAGGTCTAAAGGAATATTTGTTTTGTATTAGAAGCTTGTGTTCTATTTGTTTCCTATGAGATATCTATTTGGTTTTTATAATCTATTTGCACCTGTTATAAAGTGATTATGTATTTGGGACCTCATTCATGCCAGGATAAACCAGTAATTATCCTAAAGGTGTCATTGACACTCTGCACTCTTAAACTTGCAAGAGAACCAAAAAACCTGTTCTGATAGGTGAGTGAGTAATCTGCTGACTTTTTTACTGAGGAACCTCAGGCTTTTGTATTGGCTTTTTAACAGTCTTATATGTTTGGGAAAGGTTTTTTGCCCTATGGTCAGCTATTATAATTAAAAGATAGAGATAACAATGCTGAACGTGTCTCCTGTGTAAGCTCTCCCGTGCAACTGCAGCACTTTCACTGGTTTAGATCCCTCTAGTGTACAAACATGGGAAACTGCTTTTATAAGGCAGTTTTACCTCAGGATGTCCATTAGCATTTCCCAAAGCACTTTGTGTCCTTTCTTGTGTGACAGAGAGATCGATCAAACGCCTGGTGAGTTAAATGGCTGCAGCTTAATCATGTAAACTTGTGGATTGTGGATTCCACTGCTGGGAGTCAATGCTGTAATATTTCTCTACTGTTGATAGAGAAATCAGTATCCTGATTTCTGCCAGTCTTGCAGTTGATTTTTCTAAGCTCTGTACCATAGAGCAGTACACAATTATGGAATTCTTAAGAGATTTTCTTGCTGTATTTTTTCTGGCTGCTGTAACTTCTGAAGCCTGTACAGGCTTGCCCTTCACCTCTTTTATGTTGGCTGTTCTGAGAAGGGAGAAAACCTTCCTACTGCTAAGTGTGTTAACTGCACAGATGATCTACCTGTAGAGTTCTGAGGAAAAGTCAAATGACAACATGTCAGCTTTTCAGTTCTGGGGAAATTATCCCACATTACCATGGCAGTGGTAATAGTTTACAGCGTTCATGGTCTGTAATGGGCTGTTTGCCTTAAAGGGCTTTGACAGTTTTGCTGAACTTAACAGGTACTCAGCTAAGGGATGATCTTTCTTCACTACATCACTTGCCATTTGAATAGGTCACATTTTGATAAGACGTGTTTGATTTACTAACTGTGAAACTGCTGTATAAAGCCTCTTTATGCTTACACACTTCTCAAAAGATTCAGTGTATTATTCTGAGAGCAAATACCTAATTATTTGCTGCTGAAAGCCATGTAAGAACACCTCTCTCTATGTCTAAAATCCTTTGGTGACATCTGCCACTGTAAGTTTACATCCAAAATGAATAATGCAATGGAAAGTGATTTCATTTCATGGGTTTGTTGAGCTGGAGTCTGGCTTTGTGATTATAAAAAAAAAATTAAAATGAAGTCATAGTGCCTGGGGGTGTGTGAATGTGTTTGTGGGGTGTCTTCAGTGGATTGACTCCATTATATCCAGGTCTGGAACTGAGCATTTGTTGATGCCATTGATATCAGGTCAAGCTGCACAGGTACTTTACACCTTTCAGATACAGACCTCCTGAGAGGGTGCCTCTGAATTGGTTTCTTCTTACATAGATATGTCTTCCAAATGCATACAGCAGAAAATAATATTTAGAAAAAAAACACCACTGGCATAATGGATGGAGCTTGCTTGTGCTCTTCTGATTAGTATCATCATGACAGTGTTTGTAGGGCTGCAAGAAAGAAATGTTCTTGGTAAGTCTTGCACTGCAGAATGATCTGGGCTTTATTGCAGGGTTTGGGTATCTCTTACAGCTCTGTTCAGGGAGTAGGGGTTGGTTATGAGAGGACAGGCCAGCACAACTAGGTGAGGAATCATCAGCATGGTAAAGTCTGTGATTTTAGCACCCAGGCACCTGTAGTAGGATCCTTGTATAGAGTTTAAAGCCTATGAAAGTTTGTGCAAAGAGAAAAAAGGAAAATGAAGAAAATATGTCTAAGAACATCCACTGTCAAGTAACATTTCTCTAATGGTGGATATGAGGTTAATATGAGGCTGACTCTTCACACACAGAAGCATTTGAAGCCTCCCCTGGAGCTGCAGCAAAGTTGTCTGAAGCTGTCATGACAACACTAAGCTCCAGAATGGTTCACTGTGTTTGCCATTTTGAAGATTATATTAACTGGACACCACCATACTGTGACCATGAATGATCACAAATAATGCTCCATGAACATACTGCACTGGAGAAGGTAATGAGTATTTTAATGCTCAAGGAAAGGTTAATGATTGAGGCAATGAAAAAGCTTTACAGCAGAGAGTAAACTGTTTCCCTGAGTTCCATGCACAGCTCTTTAGCTGTGTCTTTGGCTCTTCTCCAACTGGCAAAGCTACTTGGGAATCGTAGCTCTTTATGTTTAAATGCATAGAAAGTCCATATCCAAACTCCTGCATATATAAGCAGCCCCATTGTCTGAGCATCTGACAATGCCCATAAAGTATCTTATGAAAATGATGGTAATTCTATTCCACCTGTTGTTTGGATCTAAAAGGGGAATTGTCTTAAACTGGGCCTTTAGCCACCCATGCTTATGTTTGAAAAATGGTAACAGACATTCTGTTTATCACTTGTAATAGTTGCCCATATGCCATGTGTTAGGTGTCAGGTGGAAGCATCCTTACTTCTCTGTATCACAGGAAGAAGCACTGTGAATTTCCACCTGGCTGTATCCAGAACCCACAGAGTCCGTTCATTTGGCCAGAGGGCATCCCATTAAGTGACATAAGGAAAATCTCTTGCAATCACTAAAGACTTTTCTTGCTGTAATCCCTGCTGCTCCTGGGAATCTGAGGTGGGAAGTGAAACCCAATCTTTTCCTGGCTTTGCACAGCTCTGTGACAATGCCTCCAGGGCTGCTTATGTATTAGGGAAAAATTCTGCCAAGTAACATTTCTGTTCATAAATGTACCAGCTGGTTTTAATGACACTTGTGAGATACTGTTGCACGAAGTCAGGGTGGCAGAATCTTACTTTGTTGATGAGTGGCAGCTCATGAACAGCTTTAATTCCAGCTGCTTAGAAAGGAACCAGAAACGTCTACAGTTAGAAAAGAATCAGAAAGTTTTTGCAGACAAATGAAGCACCTGACTTTGAGTTCCACTTTCTTCCATGACATGCCTAATGGTCTGATATTTGCTATACCAGGCAGATCATCCCTGTGAGCTGGTGGGTGAATTATTTATCTGTGTGTCCATTTACAGTTCTGCACCTGTCTTGGCTTTGGACATAACTAGTCTTATTAGTGTCAGGTTCTATATTTCCTATTTGTTGGGCTGTTTTATTCCACATCAGTCTAGCACCTCTATAGTCACCAGCAGCATCCAGACCCTTGGGGAGAGACCACTTAGCTGCTCCTTGATAAATAATTAGTAAATAACACATCAGCTGCTGACATCTTGCTTTACCCAGTTGACTTAAATGTAGCAAACATTAACTCTTGTATGATTTTGTTAGGTTTATTATCCATTTCAATTTCCACAACAGGCCTGCATCTGAGTGAATGGAATATTTCCATTCTGGAAATGACCAGTGACATTCACATGTTTGCTTTCATTCCTACTGTGTTTCTGCCACTGCTCACCATTCTTTCATAACAAAGCTGTCCTCCAGCTTGCTTTTCTGTGTTTCAGATCACATAAAGGTGCTGACATTGAACAGAGAGATAGTACATTTGTTTATTTTTCGGTTTCCTGAATGCATCTACCAACATAAATTTCAGTAGGTGGAAAAGGTAACAGAGAATATTGAGCGTATCAAAACCAGTGTTACAGCAGCAGAGTTCACAAAATCCCTCGTACCACAGCTAATGGGGTGGCCCTGCAGCTGTGCTGACAAAAGGGCTGTTTTAAGTCCTGCCCTGGTTGTGCTCCCACCAGCCACACTGACTGTGGGGCGACGGCCTCCAAACTCCACAGGCAAATGCTCAGAGGGCAAGGGCAAGCTGTGGTTACCAACTGCAGGGATTGCAGCTGCAGCCACTGATTTCCTAGTGCACAAATGAGAAATGACATCAGATGAGCTTTGTGCTACAAACTTGATTAAATTGAATGCTGCACCAGGCAGAAAGGATTACAATGCTGTTGGGTTTCTAAGGAAATGCAGCACAAAGGACCAGGCTGTACCTCTGTCAGTTGAACCTGACAGCTTTGGTCTGTGAGAAAATCTTTTGAAGGTAAAGACTCCAGTTTGATGTACTTTGTTTACATCAAGCTTATGGTTGTTTAAAATCTGGGTTTGGTGCTGCATATGTTTGGATAGAGCAATATGACTGACTTCTAGTTTTTCAGATCTTAACACTGATTTAGCTTCCTATTACATATGCACAATACACCAACTGCATATTCCTTTCTAGGTACTGGAAATTAGCTACAGTATATGAATCTCAGCATGTAATATGATAGCATTTTATTCATGTTGGAAGTAATGATTCTATTATGTATTTCATGCCCAAAGAGAAATAGCATGGCTTCAGGCAACAGAAATTAACAGTATGAAACATTATTGTTTGTGATGTTGTTGATGTTTTAATTGCTGATCATTAATCTGTGTTCTTCAACTCCAGTGTTGGTGAAATTATAATTAGTCCAGTGTGTTTTGCTGAAATGTAGAAAACAATCAGTCTGCCACTAATGATAGGGCACGTGGGACTCTGAAACTGAGTATCAAGTCAGTACTTCTGTTCCACAGTGAATAATCTTTTTTTTTTCTATTTATATTTCTGGAGAAAAATGTAGTTATCAAGAGAATAACTTACACCAAAGAAAACTTAAAGAACTTGAAAAAAAAATCAAAATTGCACATTTTATTTATTTCCATTTAAATGGTAATGACATAATAATGTAATTTCTCTATCATGGTCCAGTGGAAAAAAATCTTTGGACATGTTTCTGGAAATGTAAATAATGTCACAGTTGATCCTAAGTGTGGCCTTCACTCTCTCATGTGTGTGTTTGCCTAGTCAATTAGAAGTACATATTTCTTTTGTTACTTTTTTATTCAGGCAAAGATCAGTTTCATCATAAATTAACTCATCATAATGCATGTGCAGATGTGCATTCATGAACTTTAAAAACTGTGTATATGTTTCAGGATTACTTATGTTGTCAGTCCAAATCTAGATGTACTCTTGCACCAAGTTTGATTTAAGTTTAATTTCTGTTACTTTTTCAGTCTTTACTTTCAGAAAAAAAAAATAAATAAAATGATGATTAATAATACCAGTCAAAAATACCCAAAACACCACCATATCACATTCACTTACATCAATGCAAAAGGGGTTGAAGAACTGCAAATTAGTTGTATAGTTGTACAACCCAGTCAATATGACAGATGCTCACTGGAGTAAATATCTAAGGACTATAAAGCAGCTTTTAGGATTTTGCATTGTCTGCAGTGGTGGGGCTTTGCCTGCCTGGGAAAGATGCTCCAGCAAACCAAGGTAAACTGTAAACTACCAAAATTGAGTTGATGTAAATCCAAATGTGGAAGATCCTTATTTCATTCAGTTAAGCTGAAATCAACTGGAAATAGGTTTTAATTAAAGAAAACAAAAGAGCCCTTCAGAAGTGACTGCTGAGTATCCCTCTGAAGGTTTTGCACACTATAAATACAATGGCTTCAACTGCACTGAGGTCACACTGCTACATTTCGCTTTTAAAGTATCTATAATCTGATCTGGCTGTAGATGAAGTCACTGAGATATTGGCACCTACTACAAGACAGAGGATTGAATCATTCTTTTAATGAGGCAGGGACCAGTTCTCATGTGGCATAAATCAGTGTTTAAATAATTTATCCTGACTAGGAATCCATCCCCTTCTGTTTAAAGAATAAACCTATTTCCTATTTAACACTGATTCTTAACCTACTTTCTCCACTAAAAGAAAATAATTGTATTCAGGTTTAGCACAGAAGAAAAAAAGTGTTTATTGAGAAATTATTTGGTATAATTCTAAACCCAGATGTTTCCACAGTAATCTCCATAATCAGTGATGACATTCCTATTGCCAGAAGACAGATGAATGTCAAGATCTTAATGGCTGAATTTTGAAAAATGCTCCATTTCAGTCCAGTCTCAGATGTGATGGTGCAGCAAAATTATGAAAGTTTCAGCTTGAATGAAGTACATATCTCATTATAGCTGTGAGGGTGCACAAAGTGTTTCATTGAGTGTCACATCACTTTGACCATCAGCCTGACTGTGCTGACAGTAAGGTGTGATGAGTAATGTGCATGTGTATGAGATTAAAGAATAGATGGTTTAAATTGTGGAATTTTCTTTTGTAATGCAGTTTAACTGAGAGATTTTAAGGTGTGTTAGTAAGATTAGCACCTGATTCTAAACCATTTTCTGGCAACACATTCTAAATGGAGGCACCTGCTTGACTAGTGGAATACACTGAACTTTTAAACCTGAACTAAAAGAAAGACAGGCTTATACATAATAATAATAATAACAGTAATAGTAATAATTATGAAAAATAATCACAGTGTTTTAGAATACTTCCAGAATATGATAAATTTTAGAAACAACACTTAGCTTGGCTTTTCTCTGTTACCAAGCAATGAAAGGTTTGTAGCTGAAGTAAGATGTGATGAATGAATCCAGTGAATACTTTACAAATCCTTCAAAAGAACAAAAGATAAATCCTCCCCCTTCAGAACCAGTTTTGTGATGAATTTGTATAATACTTCCAACCCAGAAGGCATTTTGTTACAGACAAAGAATTTTATGGAGAAATTTTTTCAGACAAATTCTGGTGTGTTCCGGTTGGAAGTGTCAAGAGAGGGGAAAAAATAGCCTTGGCTACCATGTAACATAGGAATTGTTAAAAGCTGCCCACTGTTGGTGTTAATCCATCTCAACTGCAAAGAAGATTGAGACTGGGTAGCTCTTCAAATGAAAATTGATGTTGTAATAAACCTTGACAGATGTATGACTTTTGCTGGTATTGTTAAGACAACGCTCATTTCATTGATTCATTCAGTATTATCATGCTGATTATAGATCCTGGAGAACATCTGCACATCCTAATCAGTTCTTTCCTTCATTGACAAGTACATTTTTTGTGTTTCTGTGAGATTACCCAGCTCCCTGAGTGCTGAGCAGTGGCATTTCTTGGCAGAATGTGTCACTGCTTTTAGTAAGATACCCTTCGAAGCATTGTGCCACACCACACCAAACCTTGCTCTAAACAGTATGAATCCTTTCACTTTAATTTCTTTCCTTTTCATTTTTTACACCTTACTTGGAAGCATTAAAGGCAACCAGCTTTTTGGCCTTCCTGCCTGCCTGAAGATGTAAGTGCAACAATGCTGATGCCAAAATGACTAAAGAATCAGAATGAAAAAGTCTCTGAAAGGAGAAAGGGTGGGAGGGAAGCAGGAAAATGAGCAAAGAAGATGAAAGAGGAGCACTGAGGAGAAAAACTATTTCTTAATTGCACTATGAACTTTCTCTTGTGAATCTTGGATCTCACCCTAATTAAAGTAATTGGCATGTAGCAGTGTGATACAGATGGAATTCAGACACATTCTGTACTGGGCAAAGAGGGTTTAAATTTGCATTTGCTAGCTAGCTTTCAAAAGAGCTGGGTTTTTTTCTCTTTTCTTTCATTGTGTGCAAAAGGAAGAGTGGGATTACACGGCTGTTAAGAAAGAGGAGGCACGTGAATGCAAATATCTGTGTTCATCTTTAGGCTCAGTTTGTTCACTTTGCATTTAGAAGGAGTTAGAGCTCCTGCAGGATGCTCCTACGATAAATCCTCAGAATATCTTAGAGACTATTTAGTTGTTTGGAGGAGCTTTTTCCTAGTCTGGAACTGTTGAAATAAAATACCATTAAAAGGTTAAAAATTGACCACAGTATAGTACAGGACAAAAAAATGAACTTATGAAAAATGAGGGAATAACAAACCTACAGGAACCAAGAGCCATGACTCAAGAAGTAAAAGCAGGAGGACACTATAAATCAAACTACAAAACCAAAGAACAACTTTGCTTGAACTTTGTGCTTATTAACATAATAAAATACCCACCTTAGACCATCCTTTACTCACAAAAGCCCCTTCCTCACAGTGCACATGTGGTAAGTAAGTGTGCACTGTATCTTCAAACAGAGATGAGAAGACAAGGACTTTAGGCTGTTACATACATGGGAAATAACAATTTTTTTTTTTTTCCAAGAGTATACAAATGAGCTCCTGGCATAATGAAGGTTTGGATTTACCACCTAGCTCCCATCTCTGTGCAGAAATGAAATGAAATCAAATATCTCAGCTCTGTGTGTGGACCAGCTTATTGCACACTGGGTGTAAGAAACCTTTTTGGGACAACAGAAGCAGAAAGGAGTTCTTGGGGTCTAATAGCAACTGGGGACTAATCTAAATCCTTTTCAATGACTGGAGTGACCCAAATGGAAATCTGGCCCTTTACTCTACTCAGTGAATTCTCATCAGTTTTGGGGTTTAAAAGGTGAAAGCACAGTAAAGGATAATGGGTTTGCAAGAGAGAATTTATCTTCCCTTGGTGGAGAAAAAAGAACATGTGCTAACCAAGTGGATCACAAAGGCAAAGTCCTTGCTTGCTGCTTCCCCACAGCTCTGTAAGGCTGACATTCTTGGTCTGGAGACTTTCTTCACACATCCCTTGATCTTTGAGAAAACCCAAGATGAGTTCAGTTCAGTTAAAAACAGAGCTGGCAAAAAACACTGGCAGTGGTCCTGGAGAAGCCATAAAAGCCTGACTGGTTTGACTGAGGTTGATCCAGCCCCTGTGCAGAACAGCTGTGTAAGCTCTGGAGAATGGGCAGTAAAATGAAGTCACAAACTACCACTAGGACACCAATTCTCACTCTGATCTTTGAGACAAAATTTCAAGTTTTCCACTGCAGGTTCCAGCTCAAAGCTTGCACAGATCTCACAGATTTCAAAACTTCTCCCTGAAAAAAAATTCAGTTATCCTGACTGCCTCAGGTGTCACTGTGTTCCAGTTACAAGTTTTGTAACGTGCTCTTAAGTTTTGCATTTTCTGGGGTACCAGTGGAAAAGTTCAGAGCCTCAGAGAACAGCTGATGTACATCTTGAACACTGGTGTTCAGACGTGTCTGTGTTCTGGTAATACATGCCTGTCTTCTGCAAATCTGTGCCAGCAGGACATTTCAGTCCCAAAGGTTTCTCTCTGTGATTGCTGCAGTGTGCCTAAATATGTCAAAGAAGGACACTATGCTGTTAGTTGATGAAAATGGTGTTTGAAGGCCTCAATGTTTTTGATTTATCCTCCGTTCCTGTGGGGCAATTAATTTTCCAGGGGCAAGCATGCTTTGGTCCAGGGGTAAAACATAAAAATTGTGATCAAAACCACTGGAGAGTTTCCTGGTAAAAGAGGATCATTCTCATAGGTGACAGTATCTTTTTTCTTCACCTTTTAACAACGGTTAGAACAACACAGTGAATCCTTTGAAAGGGTAAGGAATTTAAATATGAGTATGCTCCTCCATTTCATCCTGTCACCCAGGCAGGGGCAGAAATGCCAGGAAGTGCACTGTTGTCTCCTGTCCTTGTCAGCTCTTCTGTCTCTGCAAGCAAAGAAAACCTCAGCTTTGTTTCTACGAGTGAGTGACTGTCAGTTTTTGCTTTCCCTGAACCTGTTGTGAGATCAAAGAAAGGGGTCACTGGATGGGAGAGATGCTACAGTGCAAGCTCAGCAATGGAAAAACAGCAGAGTAGCACAACTCCCCTCTGCTCTGTGACCCCTCTGCCAGAGGTGAGATCAAGAAACTTGACCCATCCGTAGATGTGCAAAGCCAAAAGGAGACTCAGCTCTCACTCCTTCTCAGTGGGAGCAATAGCTGTGCTGAAACCTCGTGGGGCTAACCAGGTGTTTCATTAAAACCACGCTAATTTAACCAGCTACAAACTCCAATTAACAGGTAAAAAAACTGTGTAAATCATTATAAAACTTATTGTCTCAGACACTATTCCTTCTTAGGTGTTTTCCAGACTTTGTGATGAGACAGAACCGATGGAGATTAGTGGTGGTGGTCACACATGGTCTGCGTAAGTTTAGCATATTTCATAGGTCTAACTATTTAATAGAACTGCAGATAGGTTTAAATTTGGTTTGAGTCAGGGAGACACAGACTCAGGTGTAGTTTTACATGTTTTTTTTTCTGGGTTGGAACTGTATATACAGCTGAGATTTTTCTTCTAGTTATGCTGCACAGATTTTTGTAGTTTCCTTAAAGGTTGGTACTAAAAATTGTTTTATTTTAATAGTTGAACAGTTGTTACTAGAATGCTCCATGATACTTTCAGGAAGTAGTTACTGACTCATATGTTGCAGTGTGCCTTTGCTTGGGCATCTACAGGTGTAAGCAAAGCCATGCTGTTTAAAAGATACCATCTTTTATGAGGTGCACAGTGAATTGTAACATTTTGTAGGATGGGTCTGTTCGGCTCTGGAGTGTTTGGATTTTTTGTTTTGTTGTTGTTTTAGACATACTGGTTTTATGGCACTCAGAGTTCTGAATATAAGCAGGAAGCTGTGAGGTGAATAGATGGTCCTCTTGGTGCTTAGAGCTGCGTTTCCTGTTGTCCTTTTGTGTGTTTGACAGGTCTGATATTTTATGGGGGAAAGAGTTATAATTTTTTTTGTAAGTTAGGAAAATAAGTCCAATGAATCCTGCTAAAAGGCAGCCTCATACTGTTGTCATTAATGGCTTCCCCTGAGAAACTGGCAAATTGATAAATTAAGCTTTCCCTCTGTGACAGCCTTTCACACACTCAAGATGTAGCCCTGCTTTAGTCTTCAGCAGCATTAAATCAATCTACTATAGAAATACTTTGCCTTCCTAGCTAGGTACAAAATATATCTAGAGACTTGGTGTGTCTGTTCACTATGTTTAGCTCTAAGTCATTTTGGCAATCACAAGAGGCTTGAATTTTGTATTTATGTTGAAATGCATCCCTAATTGAGATGTCTATATCGCTTCAAGCCTCTCTTCTTGAAAACCAATTAATACATTTCACACTAGAACACAGTCTTTTTATTAAGACTCAATTAAGGAAGATATAATGAGGCCAAACTAGGTGAAGCTTTTAGTGTGTATTATACACAGCAGATCTTGAAAGATAGATACAAAGTCAAATCTCACTTTGAACCTGCTTTCATCTATCTAGTTGCACTAGTAAAAAGTCCTATATGGGCAAGAAGTTCATAAATAAAAAAACTAAGCAAACTAAAATTACCATCCATAAGTAAGAGATGAATTTTAGTTGTGTCCCCTGTGAACATGGGAAACCGATCTTTTTGTTTCAAACTTTTTTATACAGGCTGATGTCTTATTTCATTTGCTGTTACCAGATGCTTCTAAATAAATGTCTTCATATAAATACCAAGATATAGTGTAGTTTCTCAGCATTCCATGGGATATGTAGCTTTCAAAATGCACAGGGTGATACTTTGAAAAACCCATGATACTGTTTATTACTGTGTTTTGTGACACCTACAGAACCGAGATGCTCGTGGGAAATCTCTGATGTGAGAGGGTTGCAGTAACAGCTGGTACTGACTGGTCTGAGTAGTCTTGGCCAGACTGATAGAAAACATGATAAATTTGCCTAAAAATTCGTCAAAAACCTGAACTTAGGCTACTGTATTTAAGAAAGTTGAAAGCAGTGTAGTTGATTATGAATTCATTAATGTTTCAGGCAGAATGTGTCTGAATTAAACACAAGTTTATATATTATAAGCTGATTTCAGTATGTGTTTTATCAATCCAGGCTATGATTAAGTAGAATAAGAAATGAAAAACTTAAGAAAGAAGACAGAGTGGAAGGAAAATTGCAGAGGTCATCCCTACAAATCGTAGAATTGTGGACTCACAACAACTCTGGGTTTACTGGGAGCTGAAGATCCAGATCTATTAAGTTTTTGCCAGGTCTGAACCTCACAGTATAAACCCAGAGTGTTACTGGAACTGGGATTTTGGAGATCTTGGAAGTATTTATTAAAATTTATAATAAAGAATATTTTTTTCTGAGGCTTTGGTAGCAAGTTTCATTGTAGTTGGAAATGGCATTTCTCACTGCAAGATGGATGCCTTTCCAGAAGTCTTTAAGTTTTAAATACAGAATTCTTACTAATTTTCCTTTTAAAATATATGATAATTTCTGTGTAGTCTTGGCAGATGCTCACAATTTCTCCCTATGGATAAATGAGGGGGTGATCCCTGACAACAGCCACTCATCCTAAAGGGATTACTCCCTCCCCAAAATGTGGTCTTTTTGCAGACACAAAATTAAACATTAGCCCAAGAACAGAAAAAAGGGGTGACATTGTCAGAAGTGTGAAGGACCTGAGTCCTCCAGGGCACCAAGGTGCCAGAATAACTCAAACTTTCAAAGGGCTTATGAATATGTATTAGTTTATTGATCTTTGCATACAGGATGCAGCGATAATTATGTTTGATTATAGCTCTTTGATAATTAATGAGAGATTTTAAGTGCAAAAGTCCTTCTTGTGTATGTCAGTGGGATTGTTGCCTTAAAAGTGGTTGAAGAGGTGATTCTTCATTTCGCTTATTTGAAGAAAAAGTAAAATCACATACATTAAAAAAATTCTTTTGAAAATAAGTAATGCATGTGTACATTGCTAATGAGTGAAACTTGGATGAGTGTAAATCCATTTTCAAGCATATTTTTCAAGACTTAACCGAATTTACTTTTAGGATGAAATAAAGGTAATTAAAAAATAATTAAAAATTGTAAGGAAAGTTTCAAAAAGTCTTAGCCAGTATAGCTAAATGAGTTCTGTTGATAAGTACTTAAAGGGCTGCAGAAAAAGTAGAAAAAATTATCACAGCTTTCTGAGATATCTGTTAATCTATTTAGCAAGATTTGAAAGAAAGCACTTTGGCCAGATTCCTGAGCTGTAATTCTTTTTGTCCTGTTTTAGAAAATAAAATTAATTTACTCAAGCCCCAATTTGATATTGACTTATTGTTAGAACTCTTATGACACATCTCCCAGTATCACAAGGTTTGGGGCCATTTTTAGACAGGTGAACCCAGACTGTCCGTCTTCTGAAGGGGTTATTTCAAATATCATTATGGAAGAAAGACACTTTCCAACACAATGTGTGTGGCTGTAAAGAAAGAGGAAACCAGGATTTTGGAGTTTATCATTAAATAAACGTTCAGTTCTCAAGTGTAAGTCCATTTCTTTGCTGGATTTAGCTAGACTTCAGTCCAAAAAAAGAGGTCATTGGGCCTTTATCCAGCAAGGCACTTAAACACATTCATAACTTTAAATACATGAGTGACTGGACTCAAATTATGACATTAAGTGTTTTGTTTGACTAGGGATCCATTGATTGCTTTTTGGCACCCATCTCATTCTTTCTTTAAATGAAGTTAGTCAAGAAATTAGAAGCCTTAGTTCCCTTCCTTGTTCAGAGAACAATACCACATATAGGATGGAGCAAGACCTTTTTTTCCATTGAAGAAAACAGTATTGTACATGACTTTTAATTAGGGCTTGGTCTGAAGATCCTTATGGTTGTCTCAGCTTGAGCTGGCCCCAAACATCATCCCATCAAGAATACAGTAATTTAAGGTTCTTATTTTCTAATTCAGTGGAGCAGTTACTCCTTATCTTTTGAGATTCCCTATAGGCTGTGGATGGCAAACAGTTCTTGTAAGTGTTTCTGGCTGCAGGTGTCAATAGCTTGTTTTATAACTGGGGCCAGGAAGTAATTTTGAGGCAGTAAGTGGCTCTTTGCAGTTGTAAAAATAACAGTGAAAATGGGCTGTTCTGCACAAGGGTCCATCCTGCCTCATGGTTTGGGGGTGAGTTACCTCAGCTCAGGTACAGCAGAGCTGCTCAGAGGCAAGTTGCTCTGGCTCCTGTGTTACAGGGAAGGTCATGGAGCCTTTCCTCTGTTCCAGAGCTTACCATAGTGTTGGAATAGCAGGTTTCTTTCAGCCCCTGAGCTCCACCCTGACCATCATTTCGATAATGTCTCCTTTGGCGACGCAGGAGGCCTGAGGTATCTGCTATATTTGTGAGCTTCTTGGCTTCCTTTTCTGATATTCCCTCTTTACCTTTCTTTAAACAGCTTTAGTTAATTACCTAAATAGCCCATGTGAATCAGATTAGAGAATTTGAGAATCTTTCCATATGGCAGAATGTCTGGGTTTGTTTTCCAGTAAACAAACTCAGTTTTCCAGAAAAACTCAGTTTTTCTCCGAGTTCTTCATTTTTCTGCAAAAAGCATATTTACAAAAATTATCCTGGCCCACCTCAGGATTCTTATTTTCAAGAATCCAACTAAATCCAGGAAATCAAACTGAGTTTTGTTTCATTTTCCTTCCTTTTAAGGCAGTGTTAGGGTTCCCCAGCCGCTGTGGTGTTTACCAGTCTGTATCCCTTTGCTGCTCCTCAGCAGCTCAGCGTTGCCTTCTGCACGTGTGCATAGGTGGGAGCTACTGGGAGTGATGATTACACCACACAGGGTTCAAGCCCCCTGATATAGAGGCAGATTCAAACTGAAGGATTAATTTTTCCTTGCAGTATACATTGCTGAAGAAGAAATAAAGGGGTTTTTAAGATATTTTTCTGTTTTCAGGTAGATACAGATAAAAGCAGTACCAGACAAGTAAAGAACATTTTGTGCTGGCAGGACATTAAAATGCTTTGTGTGTGACTTAATGTGTTTTTGCTAGTTTTACCATTTTTGGTTTTGAAGCTGAGAATCAAAAAAGCAGTATTTTCAAATTTTATTACAAAAATTAATTTAATGACTGTGTATACTACCTGTGTTTATTCCCATTTTTTCTCATAGAAATGCATCATTTGACAGAAACTGCTCATGGCTGTCTCAAGGATGACCAGAAAATGGAGTGAAGACACAGTCTTTGATCTCAGATTTTCCTTGTGGGAAAAATTTCCTCGGGGATATATTTTGCATAAGGGTTCCAGCCCTTGTTGGAAATGTATCCCAGAGGAAACTTGGAAATGCTGTAATAGCCAATCTCTGTTGCAGATTTTCCAATGAAAATCTTTTCTAATGAGATAGAAAAGATGGCTGCAGTGAGATTGTAAAGAAAGTTTCCCATGAGAAGGTCACATTTATGTCTTTAAAATTAAACACATCATTAAAAGGTCTTGGCTGAATCAAGGCTAGGGAAACACAGATCAGTGACTCCACTTTCACACCTGAATACTTATGAGGCAAAATGTGTGAGGCTTGTGAAGCTTTATTCCTAAGTTTTCCATTCAGTGCACTGGTTGGCAGAGAGCTACATTCTCTCGAGATTATTTTTTAAAAACGTGCTAGCATCCTAACTGGGCAAAACCAGCTAGGTTATTAATGCATTTCCCTTTTTCTGTGTGTGTTTTGAGTTATTTTTCACAGATCCAGAAGCGTTTGCCAAAAATGTTTTCTCAAACAGACAAATGGGAGGATAGAGGAGCTAAAGAAGCTGTGCCCACTGAATGGATTTGCCAAATGAGTCAGAATAGCACCCCTGGAAGCCAGGGATCAGGGCATTATTGGCCTGACCAGAGACTTATGCAGGCAATAATTGCAAACTGTAAGAATGGGAGGTGGAGGCCATTGGAACTTGATTACAGAGGTCAGTAAATTGTGTAAAATCATGGCTATGACCCTCTGTACTTCAGGCAGTGGCTCAGTCATTCAGAATTATCTGGACACCTCCCTGCCTCATCAGGCTGTTTTCAGATAGACTATACAGACCTAAGGTGAAAGCTGACACAGATTGATTTTGACTGGATAGAGGGAAAAACCTTTTTACTTTGAGGACAGTCAAGCACTGGAACAGGCTGACCTGGAAGATTGTATAGTCCCAGTTTGGGTGGATACCTGGGGGGTTTTCAAAACCTGACTGAAAAAAAGCCTGAGAAACCTGGTCTGAGCTTATAGCTGACCCTGCTTTCAGCAGGAAATTGGACTTTGGTCCTTCCATGAGGTCCTTGCCAGCCTGAACAAACCTGTAATCTTTATATTTTGCTTGTGTTCATGATGAAGAAGATTCTCAGCCTTGGGTACTATTCATGACAAAAATTAAGGTCAAAGAAGGAACTCCAAGATCTTGACAAGTAGGAGAGTGTCATGTGGCTTGGAACACAGGGAGATCAACAAGTGCTTTTTCTTGAATTGCTGTGGTCTGCCATGCCATTTGATCTGTTGAAATGTGGCCTATAAAATATCTGCTGATACTACTAAGCCACCACTAAGCCAGAGGACTCAAGTTAGGTTCTGATACTTGCTCAGAGGTGGGAAACATTAAAACTGAAGAGATTACTGGAGCTAAGATAACTATCTTCGGGTAGTGAGATCTCAAGATACTCAGAGGACTCTGCTAGATAAGTTAAATTTCCCTGCAGTTGCTGGTTTCCATTTGAACACAGCCAGAATCCCTGCTCTGTGTGGGAAACTGGCTTAGGGGGAAAGAAAATGAAATCAAAAAGAAAAAAAAATATTGATCTAAAAAAGTTTCTTTGGATAAGTTTGATAGTTATGAAAAATTTACTTCCATTTATTTTCTGATTGGTTGTGGGGGTGGAAAGTAATTGCTGACATTTCAACAATAAGTTGCCATTTAGATTCTGGACACTGGACCAGCTGTTCAGTCCCACTTCTGCACATCAAAACTGTATTAGAAGGGGGCAGTCAATGTTATAAGTCACTCTGGGCTCTTGTGTAGAAGAAACGACAAAGGAAAATATTTTTCCTTTTACCCCCTACTTCTCTTCCCTTCATGCTGCCTGCTGGGGCGTTTTTAAAAGCCTATCTCCATCATAGGCACATGGTTGGGTTTTACCTTTATCAGGCACAGAGGAGGCAGACCAGCCTTTTGAAATTTCTCAGCAGTCAGCAAGAATAAAGTGGGCATCCTAGTGGTAGGAGTAATTTTCAGCTTCCTGACAACAATTGGCAGAATGCTGGGAAAAGCTATTAAAAATGAGGTTCGATCACCACAGTCTATTTTGGCCTATATTTAATGAGATGTGTCAACTAGAATTTACAGTAAGTGGCTAATTGTTAATAATGTGCCTGTCTAAGACATCTGTGACTTCAGCTGACCTGCACAATACAACCCTATGTGTTCGCTAGGTTTTTCTTTGTTGGGTATCTCAGGTCAACTCAGCACTGTAGTGAAGGAACAGGATGTGACAGGAAAAAAGGCACTGTTAACTTTCTAAAAGTTTATTTATTATATGTTGCTGAACATACTATATGAGTATGTAAATTACGACAAATAAGTTAAAAATTAAAAATGAATGTGTGACCCCAATATAGCAGTGGCATTTCATCTCCCTTCTTAATTGTGCTCAGAACCAAGGCAATGGGTCTGTGGAGAAGGATGTTTGTGTTTAATGCACTAAGTGGCTGGGTTGCCAAGGTTCCTTGTTGCTTTGGACAAGTTACTTCATCTCTTTTTGCTTCAGTTTTTTATCTGTATAAAACTTCTTTCCCTAACAAAAGGTGGGGGGGTTGTGTGCACACTGAAGTGACTGAGGGACAGCCATAAGATCCTATAAAAAGGATTTATGACAGAATGCCTTAATATGAACAAATCTAAACTTCACTTTCTCAGTCTTTTGAACACCAAGGTTTTGAAGACAGCTATGCCTAGTAAATTAACCGTCCCCAAACTCCAGAAAAAAAGCATTTAAGAGCACGTTTGTATCTCTGGGTGCACCAGGCCAGGGCTCAGTGCTCTGCCATCCCCCTGCAATGTGTGTGTGTAGAGCCAGTCAGGACCACTTACTAAGGCCATCTCCTGGCAGTGCCATGTTCTCAGGGAAGTCATATTGTCTGAGATATTTAGTACTTCAAATTTTCTTCTAGAAGGATTCCACAGCTTTGCTTTCCTTTCCTTCTATCCTTTTCTAGTTCAGTAAATTTTTCAGAAAGGCAAGACATCTTTCACTAAACTAACTGATGTAGTTGAAGAAAGCAGGGAAACCTTAAAAGTCTTTTCATTTGGATTTAAAATGAAACAGGCCTTGCTGAAATCCTTTCACCATCATATAAAAAATTGGCTGTTGTTTCTGGCTGTGCTTCTTGACAAACATTTTCCTCTCGTGAAAACAGAAACTGCATATAAAGATTATTTACTTCCCAATTTTCTTTATCAGGCTTTTGCAGTTTCTGATAATGAACACAACTTGGGAGACTGCTTCCCTCATGTTTCCAAAATGCCTTCTGAAGGTCTGGCATGGCTTCTGTAATCCTGTATATTGTAAGGAATGTCAGGAAACAGAGTGTAAATGATCAAACACAAGTAATAGGAGTTGACAAGAATGATAAACTTTATTTTTCATCTTCAAAAAAAATCAAAACTGTATGTTTAAGTGGTTGGAAAACTGATAGAAACTGTAGACAGTTTGGTAATGGTACTTAGTGAAAACACTGGTAGGCACTAGTCTAACACTGCATGTTGAACAGGTACCCAGACATTAAGGATGCTGGAAAATCACCAACTGTGTGAATGGGTTTATGGTGGCTGTGCACGCCAAAAAAAGTGCTTGAATTAAAAAGTGAGCTTGGGAAATAGATGGCACATGCCTATAAAGACCTGCACATCGGAATGGATCTTGTTCATTGAGCATGTGGGCCGATATTTCAGTCATTTTGTTTGCATATAATTTTTCTTGATAGGTAATTTCTGAGCAATAAGCTTCCATCTTCTCCAGCTACCAGTTTCCTCTTAAAAATGAAGAGTTTATAAACCTATGAAGTGTAGAAGAAAGGAAAAGCAGCTAGAAGAGTGTAGAAATTGAAGCTGAAGGGAAGGTGGCCATCCTTGCAGCCAGATTCCCTGAGTGTCACTTGTGGTAGGGCACAGATGCCTTGCTGTGGTCTGTAGAATAAAGTGAGACACAATAGCAGTGCTGCTTCTGTATGTGTTACTCTCCTTGCAGGTGATACATTCTGAGCACTTTTTAATAGTTTATTTACTTCTTTAATTTTAATTCTTTATTTTCTTATCAGACCCTTCGAGGGTTACAATGATAAAATTAAATTTGGTTCCTTGGGCTTTCGTCTTGGGCTTGTGTATTGAGCATTTTACTGTTTATTGTAGAAACAAATGCTCAGTTGTTTATTCATTCACCACCTGTCTTTACAAAGTATTTTGTTAGTTTATGAATGTCATTAGAGGAAATATCCAGGAATACCTTACCATCCTTCTGAAAGCACCATTTTCAGCTTCACAATGAATATATTTTTGTAAAGCAGTCTAGATATCATCCAAGAGATCTTCTTTCTTTTGAGCCTAAAAAGTCTTTGTATGTTTGCTGGGTGAGGAGGGTCCACATGAAGGTTCTGTACCACTTAATGCCTTCTCATCATGAACATCTTCTTGGGAATCTAATGAAGCTCTCAACTCCAAGAGTAGTCAAAAGAAACAGCTCTATCAAAGCTAATGGTAGCCTAAAGTGTTTTAGTTTTGTAATCTAAGAGCTTTTAATGGAGGCAGTGCAGATAGGAAGATGTTCCACAGGGATCTCAGTAGGTTTAGACCCTAATAACTAGATTTGTTTTTCAGAAGATCTTACGTTGCAGTAGATAAGGTTGTTTACTGGTTTAACAGCACAGCATCACATCACATGGGGGTGAATTAAACAAATGCATTTGAAGTGCAGATAAATGGTATTGGCAGAACAAAGGTCATATTGTCAGTATTTTCATAAATTGAAATTTAGGTGATGAAATTTTTTTAACGTTTATTTCCTGACAGCCAGTGTTGCAGCATGCTCCTGTGCTAAACTCATATTGTTGGATTTTTTTCACTAATTGGGAAAATATTCTAATGACGCATATTGAGGCAATATCCATGGAGTCATTACATCACAGGGATGAGTCAGGAACCATTAGCACAAGCTGACAATAGTCTTCTGAGTTTTCCTTGTCAATTTGCATCTTGAAGAAAGCAATAACATGTACTAAAAATAATTAAATAGGGAGTATAGATGAGCTTTCTTTTTAGTTAGGACCATTTTAGTGTGAAGGATAATGTAAATGTCATCTGCTTAAAGTGATTCTCCTTGATAGTGATTTCAAAGTGTGTAATCTCTGTACTGCAATCCACTCATGTGAAACTGGGGCACACTTTTATTCTAAGCTGCTGTGAATTTGTGGTGGATATCTGGCTAATTTCCAAGTCAAGCAAGATGACAATTCTTGCCTTCAATAATTTTCATAGAACTAATTTAGTCTTCAAAGGCATGAGAGGTTAAAGCTGGGTCAACTGACATCCTTCTTCGCAACAGCGTGTCTTCAGTTAATTATGTTGCGTCTAAATGTGTGTTCTGTGTTGTCATACTGACTAAACTAAGCCTAAAAATAGTATAAAAGAAAAAATGTAATTGATGAAGATGAATGCACAGACTGCCAGCATGGCTTATTTAATAGCTTCTTCAAATATATTAGTGAGGAATTTCAGCTCAGAGCCCATTGTCCAATGCTGCAGCAGATCTGTCCATGCAAAATCTTACCAAGTGTTAATAAAGATAATGTTTTCTCAGACTAAGCTCAACTGACACATGCATGAAATCATTAGAATGTATCAATTCAGCTTGAGTTAGACTTCTAACAGTAAGAAGTGTCTGTGGAATTACATATTCATTATTTTACCACATCAAATAGATCATAGTGGGAATCATAGAGCTTTTTGTTAGTAATTAACCCAGTACATAGACAGTTCTAAACTACAACAATGCCACATCATTTAAATGACACTGTTGAACCCTCTAACAGTAGAAGGTAATGTAATAAATTATGTCTTGCTGATGTAAGAAAGGATGTAGGAAAGCAACAATATATCTAATACTATAGTAAATATAAAGACTTGCACTCTAGGCAAAGCTGTGACACTGGGTTTCTTGTTTGTGTGAATCCTGTTCATGCTCATATTAGTCTGAATGTGTGTAAACACAGCAGTGTCTGCTCGAGAGCATCAGATTAACTGATCTCTCTACTCCTGTTTGTGCTTTAGGTAATGTGCTTACAGCAATCATCAAGTGCTCGTTCAGGTTTGTACAGGATATCCTTTCACACCAATAAACTCAGCTGGGGCCTGTAAGCCCTCCACATTTTCTGTTTGTCTACTTGTGTCACTCATCATCTGCTTTTCTACCTGATCAGTTTGCAACCTCATTGCAGCATGGCTGCACCTTGTGGGATGTGACTCCAGAACTCCTGCACAGCTAATTCTATAATTCCACCTCTCTATGTTTGCCATCCTGGCTGTAGTTGTATCCTACACACCTCATTGCCAGCAGTGGTCCTGCAGTATCATTTCAATGTCAGCCAGATGAGCACAGTCCTGGAGCAAGGACTGCAAGGCAGATGTTTCAGTAGCTGCAGTTTTCTCACCTGCAGAAACACTAGAATATATTGCATTGTTAAAATGAGATGAATATGATCCAGAGGTCTGGAAATTTTCTAGCTATATTTAGCTGGTGAGAAGAGCCAGACATTTCTTGTCAGGGCTTCAGGTATTCCTGGTTAGAACCCCAAACACAGAGCTGCCTGCCTGCCACGATTCTGTTTACAAAGAAGGTGAATTTTAAATGGAAAAAAATACCACAGTTGATAAGTCTGAGAATATAAAATAAATAAAACAAATAATAAAAACTGAGGTGTCAGATAACTCTGCATAGGATGCTGTTTCTCTGTGTTTTCTGGGAATGAAATTCAAAAGACCTCTATCTAGCAGTGGGTCCAGGGCTGCCCTCACAGCAGAAGACTTTGAGTAGCTGAAACATCAGTTCAGTAAGTATTGCTTAATATTTCTATAGTTTTGTGGGACATTTCTGTGTTAAGAACTCTTCTGCTGAATGACTGTAATGCAATAAGAAATTCTGGCTTTTGGGGGAAGAATTAGCTCTGATGAAGGGCAGAAGCCACATGAGGGTTTTGTTCAGGGGCTGTTTCCAGCTGTGCCCCTGCCATGTTCTTGTCAGGATGGATACCAGCTGTGGGGGCTTGGGGCTCAGCAATGTATTTGGGAGAACTCTATTTCTACCTCTGATTGTATTGCACGGCCTAAAGGATTTATCTAAAGCATTGAGTAGTGTCTCAGTATATTAGCCATAAGTTTCTTATGTTAATTTAATTATTTACATGTAAGTAGATGTTGTTTGAAATTCCATAGATATAATTCATTACCAGCCACAAACAGATTACCATTGTGCATTAGCAATAATAATGAGCTATTTATTACTTAACAAAAATGTAGAACCATAAAATAGCTTATTAAAATATTTGTGCACATTGTTTAACTATTGGATTTGAAATGTCTAATGCTTTTCTTTAAAATATCATAGACTAACAAAAGCAAAAGAGCTCATTCCTCATCCACAGGTGCTTCTGGCACTCAGTAGCACTAATATGAGTGTTCTGTAGACACTGAGAGCTGAATGAACCCATTTCCCTGACATGAGCAGACTGTACCAGTGCCTCTGTTGCTTCTCCCCAGAAATGTTTGTGTTTTGAGATTGCACCGACACAAAGAGGTGCAGGTTGAAACCAAGTTACTGTTCAACATAATTACTTTAATATCACAGAAGATGTGTGAAGTCATTCAGTCTCTTTTTCTGTTATAAGATACCTGCTTTGTATCACAGAAATGACCACATAAGTATTTTTGTCTGATCTTTTTACTAAAAATTTAGATTGATTTGTTTGGTGCTTTTGTCCAAAAAGAGGCCTGCAAAAAAATCCTGATAACATGAGTTTTTTGACACTTTCTAAACAAAGCTCTTATTTTGTTCATTAGTTGTTTTTTTCTAAAAATGTATTTTAATGTTTATTACTGATTAGTTTTAAAATTTAGATGTATTAAATAACTGTAATAAACATTTATAGTTTGCACTGAAATGAAATAATAATTTTAACATGTGTAACATTTTAAAATATGTAACAGCCTGCTCCACTGCAAAACATCTGTTTGGGTAAACACACACTTTGTATTAAAAGAAACCCAAAAGTTGTAGAAGTCATAAGCAGTATAAGAAGAGTAGATTATTGTACCAGTCTGGTTCATGTCCTTCAAAACGTTCTTGACACACTGTAGATCAGGGACACTGTGGACTTTTCCATCTGCTGATATTCCTTCTGCCTGAATCATTGGCCCAAGCCAATGATTCAATGAGTAAGAAAGAAAAAATCCTGGAGAGTTTAGAACAAGAACCTGCTTTTCTGTTGTAGGATGAGCTGTGCTAACAAACTACAGATGCTGAGTTAACGAGGGTGTTTTTTAATTAGCAGATGGGTGGGGAGAGTGGTTCTGCCTCTGTATATAAAGCAAAGAGAGGCTCGGGGAGGTCAGTGGCTGGTGGTGTTGCTGGTACTTGGAATGGAGTCGTTTATCAGCATGTAAGCTTTTTCTTCAATGTTTCATTAAAAATCTTGTCCTTGTTTGGGTTTTATGTTGTAATGAGAGTGCTTTGGGGATGTATTTAGGAAGCTATGATAAAGTAATTTGAAACCCCTGCAAATGATTCTCAGTGGCAAGACCAGGGACTGAATTGAGCCTAGAGAATGAATGATCCTTAAAATTGAAACAGTGCATCTGATCTTAATTGAACTTTGTTATCCAGGGAGCTCTGGTAGAACAGATTTTAGGAGGAAATCTTGATGAAGAGAGTAGGGATGGTGAATTTTCATTTGCTGCTGCAAGTGAGGGTGGTGGCAAGGATCTTGGTGCTGTACCTTCTAAAAGCTCTCCAAAAGGTCTTTAGCTGGTGATGAGTCTGAGGATGTGACTGGCTGCCTGAAAGCAAAACACAGGACTTGCTTTCTTACAGGTCTCATCTCTCTTCCTGTGAGCAATGCCCTCTATCACAGATTGGTGTGTAGAACCATTTGGGTATCTGCCCATATCACTAAGAAATGAGTCTGGGTTTGAAATCTAAGCAGTATTTGTCTCACATTGGACAGTAAAAGCTCTTTATTTTTCTATCTTTATGTCAGATCTTGGAAATATGATAGTACAAATCTAAAAAGCCATTTAATGAAGATGTTCTTCTATTTGAATATAAACATATATCACTATATATTGCTTTTCTTTGATAGTCTTGATAATTTTCTTTTTCCCCCCAAGGGAAAACAGGTCACTCTGGTGGTTAATATGCTTGGTAGGGGTCTGTAATAGTTTGTAGGAGCTGCTAAGGAAAGTGCTTACAAAAAAAATGGCAGAAAACTTATTAAAAGGTACTTACTGAAATGTTATCCTTCTTGAGGCACTGCAAGCAGCTCCATCAGGATCCTGCTGAGGCTGGAAGTAAGCTGGCTATTTCTAACCAATGGGTGTTTGAAAGGGTGTATTTGCCTCAGGAAAGGCACACACAGAAAGTTTCTGATTTTTAATTTTTATTTGTTTTGTTACATAAGGGTGGTTTGGGATGTGTTGGTTTGGGTTTTTTTGTGTGTGTAAGGAAAGAGAGAACAATGCAGAGAAGGAAGACACAACCACATCTTTCAGTGGTGGCATTACTTTGTAGTTAGGAGAAAATGCAATATCTGTAATTAGGGTAATTATTTAAACTGAGAAGGAAGAAATAAATTTTACCTTAAGAGACAGGGAATTTCTACCCAAACTTTTATATTTTGCAAGCCCTTTGGATTTATGTCACTTTGTAATTTCTTTAGCTACCACAAGTGATGAGTGAAGCATGGAATATTTAGTCTGTATTTTCTGATAAAAGTCTTTCCAGACAGGGAAAAGGCTTTAATCCATCCAAAAGAAGGGATGTGATTTTTAAAAGCAAACAAAAATGTAACTATCAGAACTCCAAGCATTTGCTTTGATTTGTGCATTATAATTCCAAATAAAAGACAGGCTTTCTTTTTACCACTGCTGCCTTGTCTCTTTATAAAGCAAATGGATTTGTAGAAAAACAATATTTGTACCAACAGCACATGTTAAATAACCTTAGAATAGGACTGTATTTCGTGCTTTGAATAAGGAAACACAGGTTGGGTTCCTTGCCTGTGCTTTTAACTCCAATATTGATGTGGCCAAATGTGCAGTCAGGCACCTCTTTGCTAGTTTCTTCTTAATCTATAATTAGACAATAATGTTGTTACATTTATGCTGTTGCACCAAATATTTTTGGATGCTACTGGTTAGATTCACCTGACTAAATCAAAGCCAGTGTAACAGTATATAGCTCTGACACACTGAAACTGTCTGAATCTCCCATAAAGAGTGATCTACCCTGAAAATATGCCTTTTCAAGTAAAGTAATTTTCTTTTACTTCAAGAATTATAGATTATATAGAAGCAGTTCTGCAACATTCGTATTCTGCTGTGAAGGGACAAGTCATGTGAATGGATGCTTAGTAAGAAGCACAGAGATTAAAAGATTCAGGATGCCATTTTTGTAAACTATAATTTAGAGAGCTGCAAGCTGTGTTCTGTAATCAGTGAAATTATAGGCACACAATTACTGTTTTCATTATTAAAACTTATATTTCAGTGTACTGTCGCAAATCCATCTTGTTCTCCAAATAACATCAACAACTCCTCCAACCCTTTAGAGCTCATCTGGATAGTATTTAAATTCAGTTTGGTCAAGGTCCTATGGCAGGTTAATCTAGAAAATCATGAGTATCCACAGAAAAAGTGGGATGGTGCAGAAAGTGCATTACAACGTCCAGTGGTTATAAATTCAACCTGTCCCGACATGAAGTGTAGATACAGTTACTCCTCAGTTAGGCTGCAGTCTTGTGTCTTTGTGCAAAGTGGTTGAATGTATTTGTTTCCAAGGCATAGGATGGGAAAGCACCTGAATTTGCTGCAATCAGTGACAGCTTCTTAAGCTCAAACAATCTGCAGCTGTGTGGGGAATAAAGTTGTGGCACTTGGCTGATCATCACCATTCTGCTGCCTCTTTAAAATCTGCAAAACGCCTGCAAATCTTCGTGCGGTTGTGCTCCATAATGTGTTTCCACCAAAGTGAATTTAGCAGACGCAGGGACTTCGACCTGTTTGATAAACTGGTTGACCTAACCTGAAGTAAATTAGAAAGTTGTTCTGCTTGCAGATTGGAAGCAGGTTTAAAAACAGTTCTGTTCACAACCTGAATAATTGTAATCCTAGTAAAACTTCTTGGAGGACACAATCTATCTAGATAGAGACTGAATACCCAGAGCAAAGTCTTCCTCAGACTTCCCGCAGAAGAATGTTCCTCTTGGTGACACTGAACAGTCCCTTTCAGGGAGGTTTTGTGATCAGTGTCACAAGCAGTCCTTTACTATCGGTTGAGAGATAAGGTCTGAGGCATTTCTGGAAACTAGTTACAAGATGACCTGAGTTGAGCAACCAACAAACCAGACTCTTTAGTTTAATGAATGCTCCTAAATACTTGGTGGTTTGTATCCTCCGGAAAGACTGCAAGTCCTGCCAAGGACTGAGGCTGCTCCAGCCTGCCTGGCATACACAGCACACAGAGTATTTCCTAGGAATTAACTCACACCAGCGACTTGGACTAATGCTGCTTTTACCAAATGCCGATGTAGTTCGATTTTGTTAGCTGAAGTCTTTTAAAAATGCTTTTGAAATCCTCATCTCTAGGAGTCAGTGCTTTCAATTTCTTCTGCATACATTAGTCACTAGATTGTTACTGCAAATTTCCAAAGGACGACTTGTATTCATATGCAAACTAAGTTGGGGTGGAGGCATGAGAACATACCATTTCTTTTTACATTGAACTTGCAGGCCTAAGAAATCCTAATGTGCACAAGAATATCTCGGAAGTGCTCTGCACCCGCTGGGAGAATGGTTAATGGGAGATTCATCAGCAATAAGCTCTTCTGCCATCACCATTTGCTTTAGAAGACTCATTTCAACAGAATGGTGGCAGAGTTCCAAGTGTAGTTAAAATCTACAATAAAACCACATACATAATATATAAAATGCCAAAGGTTTAAGGAAACCTAGAAAAGATTCCGATAGTTTTATCAGTTTTATTGTCATTCTGCCCTTCAACCCCAAATAACCAATTTCTCCTTAGAAAAATGTGCTGCCGTTGGGATGCAAACGAATGTAGGTGTTTGCAGGGTTAGATAGTGTTTATCTGTTGGTGTACAGGGGGGAGCTTCTGCCTTTTGAATGGCAGCAGTGACAATACTTGGTGTTGCATCAAACTGTTCACTGAAGGATGTTATGATATAAATCCAGACTTTGAAATAAAGGGATGAAGGAAATGCAGATGAGAGTTAAAAAAGTGGGTAGGTTTGCTGCCCTGCTAAGTCTTGCATTGCTGAGTAGGAATGATGTGTTTGTGTAATATTCACTTGAAAATATGGATTTAGGCATGTTTCTAAATTTTGGATGTGTTGGTCTATTAACTTGTTCTCAGCTTTGTAAGCATATATTTATTTCTTTGGGAAGTATGATTATGTTTAAATGTTGTCATGTTCTATCTGACACCAGCTGTTACTCTTATTTATACTTAATTTTACTTGCAGTTTGTGGGTTGTTGGTGGTGATTCCAAACAGGTGGGAAGATGATCTAAACGAGGCTCCCATTATTGATTAATTTACTTTAGCTGTGGAAACAACCTGATGCCAACTGTCCTGTATCCTAGAATTTAGGTTTATTTTAAATGCCACATGGCTTTTTAAAGCTTTCTATGTGAGTGAAACCTGGTAGTGCTCAATTTTTGGTGGTACTCAAAGATTATTGTAATGTTTTGTTTGGTTTGTTTTTTTTCCCCTTCAGTTAAAACCATTTGAGGAATGGAGAAATGCTCTACCATTACAGATTTAATCCTGAGAATATCTTAGTTACACTATATAATTTCTTCATGAGTAAAAAGTGGCTTTTAATCCAACAGCAAATGGTGGAAAATGAGTGATTGAGAGCTGAAACTAGACAGATTCAGGTTGGATGTTAAATATGAAATATATCTGGGAAAGGGAGCTACTAACTACTAGAACACACAATTAAAGCTCTAGGGTTTGGTGGATTCTCTGAAGCTGATTGAAAATAATGCTTTAATTACATAGAAGTTATTTGGCCCAGTGCAGGAATAACTGGGGGAAATACAGTGGTCTGTGAAACACACAGGGTCAGCCTGTATGATCTCATGCTTTCTTCTGGCTTTAAATTCTGGGAATGAGAATTGTAAAAATGTATTACTTCAGGTTCCTGTATATCAAAACAAAGCAGATTTTTACTCTGTGTTAGGTTCAAATTTGAAAGGGTTTTTCTTTTTTTTTGCCCCTGCCCTGCGGGACCAGCACTGCTCTCAGCCTCGTATATCTTCAGGATGTGTATTGAACTCAGAAGTAGCCCCAGGCCAGCAGCTTTTGAAATTTCTTCTGGGCCCTGGTGGTCCATACAGGAGACAACTGAGACCTTGGTAGACTTAACAGGCTTGACCTAAGCATGAAATGTAACTTCTGGCACCAAAGGCTTTATTAACCAGTGGATCATATAGTTATAAACCTATAGGGGCTACCATAAAATACCTGCTGGGATTTATTTCTGTGATTAGTATCAGGTACTGGTTTGAACTAAAAATCTGGAGAGAAAATTCTACCTCTGTCCTTACCAAATTCTTGAGCAATGAAGTGACCCCTAATAAAATACTTTTAGGCTTTATGAATTTTTTATTGCTACCGACTTTCTCACTTTGAATGGAATAGACACTCTGACAAAATAATTGGTAGTAATTGTTGTACTGGTATCAGTTTTAATAAACCATTCAAGTAGAAAATATTTTACAGATCCAGCCTTTCCTACGTGTCACTAGATAGAACTTTCACATCCTTCAGTACCTGGATCTTAAAGCCAGTACTGGTATTTTTCTTTCATGCTATATTTTTTTCTTGTTAATAATAGAGCTGTCATTTCTAATAAAATATGAAACAACCATCCAGGGAAATAACACTGGTGATAGATAGAGCAGGCTGAAACACTAGACTGAGTGAACACAAATGCTCAATAGCTTGGAATATAATTCTGTCATTAAACAGGACCTGTAGAGGGACTCGGACTGAATGCACTGGGGTGAAAATGCTTTGCACTTGGGAGGCTGATTCAGCTTCTGTTGGGAATGTTCTGGTCATTGGAATCAAAACAGGTTTCTGAGATTTGAAGGACATCCTACAGTGAAGGAAGAAATGCTGTTAAAAATCAGGCAGTGTTAGACTGACCAGAGGGAGAGCCCATAAAAATGTGCACCAAAAATTGACTTCTTTTGCCAGCCTCTCTACCAAAAGATTCACTTTACTTGTTAGCCACCTTTTTGAAGAAAAGGATGTCAAGTCCAATCAGAAAACTTGCACACAAAGGGATCACAGAATGCTCTTTAGACGTTATTTTTCCTAGAATGCAAGGCAGAAGGAACAGTGCAGTAGTGAGACCCCCATCTCCCTATTCTGCTTGAAATGGATGTGACCTGTGTAGGCAAAATTTGTTTTCTCTGTGGATCTGGGAAGTCTATTTTCTCTCTATTTCAGCTCTCCTTTGCAAGATTTACCCAGTAAATCAAGTTATACACTATCAGCCACATGGCAAACTGTTTCCCCTCTCTGTTTCCTTCTTTCCAAAAATGGAAATGAATATTTTTCTTTTCTATCTTTGCAAAACACTGTGACAGTTCTGGATGGACAGTGCAATAGGAGACTTCAGTGTCACTGTTATTGTAAACAATGTTGTTTCTTTGTCCCCAAATATTGAAGAAAAGTGGTTTTGGGGGGGATTCTGAGTAGATACGAAAAGTAAAACTGCCTATTTAAATGATAATTATGCTCTTCTCATCCTCCAAATAACAGCTAAAATGTCTGTGTTTTCCTCATTGAGCAGTCTGGTTGGCTAATGGACGATGCCTATTTGCAGTTAAACCTATTGCAATGTTGACAATTAAGAATATACGTGGAACAGGGTAATCAGGAGGAATGCAGTTTTATCACCAATGTTAATTATCTAATATTTTCCAGCTTACAATTATGTGAAAATTCCTTAGGCATAAATGAAAATGAACCCATCAGTTACAATTTTTCTCAAGATAATGGCTGATGGAACATTTGCTGCCCCACAAAAAACGGAAGCAAGAGCAAAATTAACAACTCGGTTGTTCAGGCTCTATAACATATAAATGTAGTCATATGTTACATGATGTGCATTCTTATTTCTTCATGGAGGAAAATTTCCAAGTTGGTGACTGGAATTATTCATAGAAATCTTTCTTTTCAAGAGGTTCCTATGTGCGGCCATTTCTAAAATTTCTAAAGAGAATGCTTTTAAAAGCAGCAGATCTTGAATGTAGGTTATGAATGAGAGCAGAGTTGATCTAAAAGCTATTGTTTACTATAATAATTATCAGAGATTCACTACATCAGTGCCTAGGAGAGCATGTGCTGCTATATGCAGAAACAAGGCAAATACTCTCTGGCATGTCTCCTTTATATTCCTGAACAACTTGCCCTTTTCATTTTATTTCTCATCAGCTGAGGACTAATCTCAGTTACAATCATTCCAATCAGACATTCTCAAATGACCTTTAAATGCTTGGGAGAGCACTGAGGATTATTTCTTAACCTCCACCCTTCAAACTTGAATAAGCATCCTAAGTTACAGAGAAGTGAGAGAAACCATGAATAAGCAACATTTTTCAGGAAAACATATCTTGGCAGTTTCACAAGCCCTGCAATCAATTTTCATTTGGAAGTTTATCTTCAAATGAAAACTGGGAGAAACTAAATTACGCTCTTAAAAAAAACCAAACAAAACCACAATTTGGGATTAGCAATGACTTTTTAACAGCATTTGAGAAACCGAGGGACAAAAAGCTGAGGTCCAAAGGGAGGTGAAGGACTATATGCACTGAGTCTTATGATACAAATGTTTGGATTTTAATTTGTCCATATTCAAGTTTCTTGAGCAAACTGTTGGAAAAGGGCAGTGAGCTCCTTCTGCTTCTGAAACTGATTTTAGGTGCCACAGACACAGATCTTGCCTTCACCGTGTAATTCAATTAGAAATATGAGTGTCTGAAATATGTTCCTTCAATTTCAGAAAAGGGGGTTATGATTGTGGCAGAAGAAAAGTAAGGCAGCTTTCTCTGCCTTCTCTGATAATCCACAGGTCAGGCTTAGCTCCATGAAGGACTAATGTAGAAATTCCAGGACTTTTCCATGTATAGAAGAAAGATAGTTATTAAATCTGATCACTGTAACAAAGCAGGTTAAAGCCACTGGCAGTGCCAGCTGCTGATGTGGGTCATTATCCCCCTCTTTTACCTCTGATCAAAGTAAGGAGTTTGCTGTGTTCCCTTTGAGGCACTTGATGATTCTGAACGATCTCAGCTGACAAAGCAGGCTGAGCAGGCAGTGGGGATCTGGTATAGTTTTGTTTTGCTGGTGTCATAGGTTTGAAAAGAGTGGCAACTGTGCAAATCTGTGTTTGCGAGTGAACTCTGAACAAGAATTATATGAACAGAAGCAACATCATCGTTCAGAGATAGTTTGTTTATTTACCCTCTCCATTCTCAGAGAAAGCACACTAGCAATTTTATATGCTGTGACCTTCTTTGGCTTTCCAGCTCATGAAACTTGCTGGACTGTGTTCTCTATTTTGTATGTTAAGGGGTTCACATTTATCAAAATATTCCTTTATATTGACCTTGTACTTTTAAAAATAATATCAGTTTCTAATTTTTTTTTTTGTGCTTGACATCAAGAGATCTTTCTGTGCCCCATTTCTCTCCAGCTGATTTTGGTTTAACAGAGTGTGTACTGAACTTAAAGAAATGTGTAGCTGTTTCTCCTCTGGTCAAGCATTAATTAATAATTAACTTGTTTTGTTTCTTCATTTATGTAACTAGAAACCCATTGAAGCTCTAGAGGGCTGGGATTTCCAATGTTGGTTCAGTTGGTAGGTGCAGCAAGATTGTCAATGCAGTAACTTGGTGGAGATCTGTACGTTTTCAGCAGAGTAGCAAAAAAAACGGGAGGTGGGCTTGAAGGACTTGTGCTCTAATTAATTAATTATTACAGTCATAACTGTAAATTGTGGAAGGTCAGCCCCTGCAAAGTAGGAGGTAGCTTTTTGCATCCTGCCACCAATCCTAGTCTCTGGAAGTTAATGTGTTATCCTCATTGGAGGAATATCAACATGTGCTCGAGCTCACCCACAAAATCTCTCTTCCTTGCCATGGAAATGGATTCTGCTGCTTAACAGAGTTTGGAGATCCTAATTTTAATGAGATACTGTCAGTGTGTTACAGAACAGCACAGCATTGGCAGAGCTCTGGTGCTACATTTGCTGACACATGGAAATGCAGATTTGATGAAATCATTCCTTGCAGTGTCTCTCACTGTAAAACTTGATTGTTTTAATTCCTTTAATCAAAGTTTTAATCAAGTGATCATGTGGCCACACTGTGGCTATAATTGCATGTATGGATTTATATGCAACACATTAATAACCTTGCAACAAAACCAATAATTTAAAGTCTTTTCATTCATAGAGGAATAGTCTTCTCTCTTTTTGCTATTACACAATGGGATGTAATTGCTTGTCAGTAGGTAACTGCTTAGGAAACGTTTCTTCCTGATTCTAGGGAGAGAAAGAGGAAAAAATTACAGCTTGTATTAAGCATAGAAAATGAGCAAGCCAGGGAGAACTCTGACTTCAAAATGTTACAAGCTTCCAAGTGAATATGCTGATGCTTATAGGAGTTACGTTGAAGATTTAATTACATCACATGATAAAAGTATATTGTGTTTATATTTTGTTTATCCTAACAACAAACAGGAATTTTTCACATAAATTCTAGATCTTAATAGGCATTTCTGTAATGTATCATCATTATGCCTGTGTGTTTCACAAGATTGTGTTCAGTTTTCTCTTCTGTTGAATAAAGTTGTACTTTTATATACGTGATAATGAGTTTTGTTAGATGCTTTTCAGTGTCTGCCAAAACTAAATAATTACCCTTCAAGAATGGGATGTTTTGGCCCAGAAGACTTTTTTCCCTTCCTCATTCTGCATAATGTAAAAGAAATTCCATATAGTCTTTCTAACACTTTTTCCATTTTTGTGTTTAAAAACCAAAACAAAACTCCCAATCTTTTTTTTTGCTGTAAAACAGTATGAACAGTTCAGCAGAAATAGAAAGCACTCTAAGACTGAGTAAACTTCTCATTTTTAACTTTTGATGTAAATTGACTCTTCTGGACATGAAACAGCCTTAATAGATAATCTAGTTAATATTTCTGTAAATACAGGCTCATCTCCACAGAACATCATCTTGTTTTGTGCATACTACCTTTAAATATCTCAAACAGTGGATGCACTTCCCTCAGAGACTAATTTACAGGCCTAAATATTTAGTAAACAAGTCAGTTGTGGCTTATCATTATTCTGAGTATTATTTGCCCTGTGCTGGTTAATAGGGCTTGTTGTGTGAATCAATGTGAAAAACTATAATAGAGACAGTCCTTTGTTTCCCTGAGCCAAGTGACCTCTGGAAACCATCAGCTTTTTTTTTTTTCAATGGTGTGAGTGCTGCTCAAAAACCACAGTGGAGAGACCACAGGTGACTGGGCACAGCTCTGTCCTGCTCTGCCTCCTCTGCTGTACTAGGGGCTTTCTGCAGATATTGCTCTGTTACCATTTGCTCATGATAAAATTATGGTTGGGTACCTCTGTACAATGGTGTATATATAAGTTAAAATAATGTGCAATGAAAAAAAAATTCAGGTTTTGGCCACTCTTTTGAATTGTTATCTCCCCAATATATTGATTTGTCTTTTTCTAGCCTCTCTCATTTCTTTTCTGAAATATGGCTGGGTAACATGCCCATGGCTACTGAGTCAAAAATCTTCAAAGATATATTTTCAGCTTCTTTCTTGCCTCCTTTGCTTTAGAACCTACATGACTAACATCACTTAGTAGTGACCAAAAAGATTCAAGTAATCTTTAAAAATAAAAATAAGAGTCATAACTGTCTCTACATTTGAGTAGTGCCAGGTACATCACAGCACCATTTGTAGTGCCATATTATATAAATTTACTTTTCTTAATGCTTAACAAGCTTATTAAGATTGGAGAGGCTCTGATTTCCATCAGTGTCACTTATAGAACGTGATGGCAAAATGAAGGTAAATGAATTATATTTATTGCTAGGTTAATATGATTTTATGAAGAAAAATAAGAAACCATTAGTGCTATAAAATGAGCTGCAGTTTTCAACAGAAAAATCAGAGTTCAAAGGAGTTTAATATGTGTTGATTTGTTTGTAGACAGGTTGATGTTTCTTCTATAAAGAGATCTGTCCCTTGAAGTGCACAATTTTTCAATACAGCAGAGTAAAAAGGCTCTGAACAAAAGTAGTTTGACTGTATCCTTTGAAAAACAGTTCCTTAATCCCTTTTTGAGTTTTCAGCTCATGTTTCAGTCAGCAAAACAAACACACTGCTCAATGTTGTAGGCAATGATAACACCAGGGTAAACACAGGAAATGCTTTTATTAATATGATCTAAGCATTTAATTGCCTTCCTTGTAGTTTAATCTTATCTTCACACATTGAAGCGGGTGCATATTGTACGTTTCTGATCCTCAAAGGAGAGCTTTTCATATGGCATTGTAGAATAAGACATTATCACCAGAAACCTGACAGGCCTGTAACATTGCTTGCCAGCTGAGGGGCTAGAAAGTTTGTTACAATTATGAAGGAGATGTACAAAAGATCATGGTTTGCAAAAGGCAATGCTGAATACCATTTTATAATTAGAGAAGGGGTAAAGTCAAGGTGTGCCATGAGAGCTTGGTTCCAATGAGAAATTAAGAGTCAGAATTCAGGAAGCCCCAAGCCAGAGAGTTCAGTCTCCAGATGATACATTTACAATCAGGTTAAAATTAGAGAAACAAAGCTTTAAATTCTGAGTGACAAAAGGACTACAATTAAACTTAAACCCACATTTTATGAACCATGTTTATGTTAAACCAATTATCAAAACCAATGGTTCTCATGTTGCTCAGTTTAAACTTTTTCAGATTACAGCCATGTCTGTGTATTTGTGTGTGTAAAGAAACCAAACTAAGGGAAGCTTTGGTTTTGATTTTTGTTTGTTTTTACCAACTATTTTAGTTTCCTCTCTTAAGGCAAGTGATATAACACCAGGAACCCCTTCTCTCTTCCAGTTCTATATTGCTTTTCCTGCTTAAAAGTGGATAGCTAGGATTGCAGGCAGGTTTCAGATCTTATTTCACTTATTCTTAGTGTGTTAATCTCAATCTTTTTCTCTCTGTAGTGGGAATATATCCTCTAAAATATTTTAGAACTCTGCTTGCATTTCTTTTTTTGTGGTAGCACTGTACTAATGCCTGAATTTCAAATGTCTTTATGAAAGCCTGGAGTGAGTCTGCCATAATTACAGAATCTGTTAGGACTTCATGTCACTCACATGGTCTATTTCCATAAATATGGCCAGCATTTTATCCCATTTTTCCTTTATTTATTTTTACTACTCCTATTACTTCTTTTAAAGTGTGCTATAAAGTACAGAACCCAGAAAAAGACACAAAAATGAGTAGGGTTAAATTATCACTCTGCCATTAGGCTGTACAGCTTCCCTTGGTATGTGCTGCTATTTATGTATTTATTTAGGCTGCTAAAGCCAAGAAGCCAGGCTGCATTGTTGCACCCCTGTATAAACTCCCTCCAAAAATGTTCTGTTTCAATACACATGGCACATGGTACTATAGTAGCTAACATGAATGCAGTTACATGCACATATCCTGAATTAATATGCTAATATGCAGAAAAATATTTAACAAAATAAAATTTCTCTCTCTCCTTCAAACTTTGAAACAAAATATAAGTATTCATTTCAAATATTGTGGGCATATTTGTTTCAAAACACGATGTTTTTTCCAATCTGAGGATTCTTCTGCAGTCTTAGCTGCCTAATACAGTATTTCTACTAAACTCCTCTAAGAGACTTTGAATTATGTATGTCCTGGCCTGTTCATCCATAATTTTCATGCAAAGGCAAAATTGTATAGCACACTTTTTATTTTCAGCTAAAATCTGCTACAGACCAATATCCTAAATTTAGACCCCTGGCATAGTATGTTTTGACTGCGTGTAACTAATTCATTTGACGTAACAATAAACTTATATTGTCTCAGTACAAGAGCACGCCAGAGAAATTTCTACAAGGCTTCTGATGTGTGACAGGAAAGTACAGAGGGAATCTTGTTTTATCCTTTTACTATTTTTAACAAATAGTTGATATTTGGGATCTCCTTTTCCTTCTTGAATTTTCCAAGGTTTATTGTCTTTAAGTACAATCAAGTGCATGGATGTCCTTAAATATTACTCTGTTTCCTTGTAGCTGTTGAAGCTGGCAGTCAGTTTGCTTGTGTCATTTGTAACACCAACAATTTCTCGGTGTGTTTTGGACTATTGTCTAAATGGTGTTCTGCATGATTTTTTTTTCTCAGCAGATCTGCAGTCAGGCTCTCATTACCTTTTATAAAAGCAAATGATAGAAAGTGATTTTAGTACCATATAGGCATGTTCCCCTTGAACTTTCTGAAGGCCAGGAGCCTTTCTCAATTTTATGTGAGCATGGCACTCATTGCTTTTAGTGGAATCACTTCTGATTTATAGTGGTTGAAACCAGGCTTTAGGGTAGAATAATTGACTTGGTAACAATGTAAAACAATAAGCATCTGCTCCAATCCCTTCTGTGTAGATTTATATATGATAAGAGTGAGCACTTGGGAGAGGTGAAGACAGTATTAATATTATTGTGTGTGTTTTTCTGTGTGCCTTCTGCTTAGTTTTTGAACTTGAGGAGTCTTTGGGGAAATTTAAGAACTCTTATCATTTACTCTAATAATAAATTCGTCAAGACACTGCTCTTGCAATACTTCGTTCTTGGTTTTGATTCAATTATTTTGACATTACTGAAATGAACCTAGAAATGTCTCTCCACTGGGGAATAGAAAGGCAAAAAGAACAACATAATAAAGAAGTCATGAAGAAAGCTTTGTGAAGAGCCAAGTGATTCAAGAAATAGACAGGTAGAATGTTTCTCATTTCCTGCTGTCCCATCTCAATATTCTTCAACAAGTGAACCGTGTTCTACCATCAGCATCTTCCATACAGCTACAGCAGTTTTGCTCTGATCAGTGATCCTTTGCCTCTTACTGAGCTGAGAATAAAGGATTTTGAAAACAGGGCGGGGGAAAGCAAAGCTATGGATTTCTTCAGGGGAAAATAATCTTTAAAACCCTGTAGCTTAGAGAATTACTGAAAAGGTCTATTTGCTTTTATCTGCTTTTTGTGCCATTTGATGGAACGTAAAGAAATTATTTCTGGAAATATAGAAAAAAATAAGGGGAAATGAGGATATTTGGTCACTTTTGAATGTGGGAGTGAAAAGCTTTCTATAAACCTTCATATGATTAATATAATTAAGTTGCTATAATTAATGCTATTGTTCAGTATAGTTCCTTGTGTTTTGTCTTCTGCTTTACTTCACAGACAGTTAAAACCTAAATACCTTAATTTAACAGACAGATGACACCTAGGAGAATTAGTTTGCAGAACAAAAATAATTCAGTACTTGTTCCATCTCAGTGGAGAACTCTGAAGCTTTTGCTAATGATCTGAACAACTGGCTCTGTGGATATTTAGATCGTGTTCTAATTTCATTGTGCATGGGCCACTGCAACTTGGCCTCTTGGAGGAAGGAAAGGCTCTGCTCGAACTCATCTTCATTTCCCATCTTTATCATGTTGCATGATAACAACACAATGGTGCTCATTATATGGTGCTGTAATTACATCACGGGCTTTTCTTATGTTAGTGACAGAATTCTTTGCAACAGTTTTGTTTGATGTTATTTGTCCTGTGTTTTCAATTGTCTTATACTGACTTTATTGGTTAGTTCTGACAAACAGTCCTGGACTGCTTTGGGCAAGGTTATTGTACTGCTGGTTTTCTTGGCCATGGCATCTTTCTCGACAAGTTCCGCTGGCACAGAATTTTCAGTTTGACAATATTTGACCAGGGTTTGTGAGACACTTGCAGTGAGGTCCATGCTGTTTGTCCGTGGCTGTGGTTTAAGGGAAGTCTGGAAATCTTGGAGTTGTCTAGTTGTCAAATGCTTTCCATTGTTCACGGAGAGTAGCTGGTCTCCTCTGAGCAGCCCTGCAGACCTGCTGCACTGTGGTGTGAGCACACAGAGCACAGCTGGTCCTGCTGTGCTGAGCTGAGCTCATCCCAGAGTTTACTTTTGCACTGTCACAGCCTGGATCCACAGGTTTCACTGAAATATACTCCATACTGCTAGAGTGTGAATTTTTCTGGCAGATCTTGAGTTTTTATAAACCATAATTTTAGGTTCTGTTGTGTTTTGAAGTGCACAGTCTCACTTGCTGGATCCTATGAGTTGTTAATCTGTATGGAAGAAAAGACAATTCTTCTCAGGTTTGTTATACTTCAATTAGGGTCTCTAATATAGTTATTTTATGTCCATAGGTAGATGATCTTTTTTTAATCAGCATACTTTTAATTTTAGTTTTTCAAATTAATTAAGAATCTATTGACAAAAACTTAAGATTTCCTACTAGCCTGACTGTACCTTTAGAGGTAAATTGGCCAGGGAAGGAATATGTTTGAAGAAACAACAACTGTAATTGAAAAGACAGTCAGGAGTCTGTGGCATAGTGAAAATAACAAAACTTAGGGGAAAACCCTATGTCCATTGAGAAAAATGCTTCCAGTCACAAACCCATTATATATAACTCAGTATGGCTTGGCACTGCTGTCAGGCTCTTTTGTGGTGTTTGGTTGTGTTTGTTTTTTTTTTTTTTTTTTTTAACGGAGTTCAAGCACTGAGCTCTCAAAGAGATAAAATTCTTTCTCTTTTCCATTCATGCCATCTTTGTATCAGGTTAAGGTCACTTCAAAGCCAGCCCCGGGGGCCTTGCATTGTGTCTCTGTGTTAATGGAGCTGACCTACTGATAAACAGGGGAGTTTGGTGCTCAGGTGTGCCAGTCTGTGATTGTACAAATATTTACTCAGAAGAGGAAACCAAAACAATACATGAAAACTGAGCTTTGGCTTCTTATGGGATTTGCTTCTTGTCTTATTTTGGAAAGCTCTATTAAAAGCTTTTCTTGCACGGGGTATTCTGATGATGCAGTGGAAAAGTCAATGTGCATCTAACAACTGGAAAACATTATTCTGGCTGACAGCTGAGAATTGTTGGAGTGATAGTGAGATCTGGTGGTGTCATAGCAAACCTGCAGATCATCTGCAGCAAATGTAAAGGAACATATGTGGGGAGCTGTTTATTGTTTCACATATGTGTTGTGAGAGGTGCCCTGCACAGTGTGTGAAGAGAACTCACTGCCTTTGGAGACGAGTAATCTGCTTTCCAGATGGGTGAAGACCTTTGCATTTCCTACTCAACAAAGAGTAGGTCTCCAATGGCCCTGCAGCTGGGACCAGTGACACTTCTGGGCACGTTCTTTGGTATAACATCAATGACTTTGAGTGAATGTGGTTAAGTATTTTAGACTTGACCAGTTTCTGGCAAAGCAGCTTAATTCCATATAATTTTCTATTTGTCACTATTACTAATTTAAAAATGAATTTTAGTATTTTTTAAATTACATACAAGTAAAGATTTTCACTTGTTGAAGCTGTTGGTTTGGTTTTTTTTTTTTTAATTCCATTGAGCCACAAGTTTTCTGTAAACCAAGCCCCAAGGTAGTAGTTTGCTAATAAGAACTGATGTCTTCAGACATATCCCTGCAACTCTTCTTCATTTTCATCAAGGTAAGCAAATCTAATTTCTTCAAGTAGGGCACAGTGGAAACAAATGACATGTCTCTGTCATGCCCTGTGTGAAATCTATCAGATCAGTCTAATTTCATAGATAATGTCTGACCCACAGATGTGCGAGATCTATATAATCAAACTGGAGACTTTTATATTCCTCAGATTTGCACTCACAATCAATTTTTTTCTTCTGTTATGCTTGAAAAAATTAGGTTGTTATGGAATCAGAAAGATAAAGTATATTCTCTGACAGATACACAATTATTTTGTGTAGAGTAGTTGTGCGTGTGTGTACATGTGGTGTAACTTTTTTCTCACTATCTTGCTTCTCACAATAATTTTGACAAAGAAAGTAATTGCAGATAACACTAAAGAGTGTAAATTATCCCAAAGCCAAATCCTGTTGTAAATGAGCTCATAAGAATTCAGAAGCTTCGTAGATTATTTCTGTCTTTAGATGTTTGACATAATGACTTGTTTCCAATGAACCATTACTTGTGCCTCTGGAGTTCCCATGGAGGAAATTAAGCATTAAATTTTAAGTGCTAATTTTTTGTTTTATTTTCCACCTGCCATCCTAATTGCAATTTTCTGGGTTTGCTTCCAGTGACAATGGAAACATAGATTAAAATTAAAAAATAGTTAAAATTAATAAAACTAAGGGTCATAACACTAAGCAGGAGTGGTTGGAACTGAAGCAGTTAGGACTGAAACCCACTGCTTGTGGCAGGGCTGGGCTGTAGTTTATGGCTGAGCCTGTTGCTGGAATGTGCATTTTGCTTTCACTGGTATATGTCAGTTAGGATTTGGCTCATCTTTCTCACTCCACTGGTTATTCTTGATGTCACACAATTCTGTACAAATTATTTTAATTTTTCTTTGTTTCTTATATTGATTTTGAGCCTTTACTACTAGATCACTAAGATGTTTCACTTCTTGAAGGTCTGTGTGCTATTGCAGGTCTCTAATTGTTAATGGTTCAGTTTGTCAGTTCTCATGATCTGTTACAAAGGCAATCCCTATTTCTTTGTTCTTTGTAATGAGGGATAAACCCATTCTTGCCTCACAGTGGTGTGGTGTCATGGTGAAATGATATGACAGATATTTCAAGCAAGACACTGAGATTTGTCAGGGTGCTTTGTTTTGCTTGGGTTTAGAGGATGGGCAAGGTGAAGCAGAGAGAAGCAGATCTAAGTTCTACTGTCTGCTGTTGGATTCTGTATTTTGGCAGCAAGCACACCCTAATGTGTAATTCCACGTGCACTGAACACAATACTGGCAGTTTTCCTATTTATCTCACTTGAGGTTCATGGAGCTTTCTGTAGATGGTGGCTGATCCTCATAACAGCTCTGTAAGTCAGGAAATCAAAGGTACCATTAGTCAAATGTTGGGGGGGGAAGTAGGGCCCTGGGGCAACTGGTGCTGCAACTCTTGAGCTCCATCTAAAGCAGCCTGGCTGAGGTTGCACTTGTGGAGTTTTGCTTTCTATGAAGTTAGGTGGTTTTTCCTCTTTAAGGAAGTAGTGGTTTACTGTTAATTTTGGTTGGTTTCTTGAGAGCTGGAGACATTGGGTGAAAGAAAAAAACTGAAAACTCATTAAAATAAAGGGAAACAAATAATCCAAGTTTTCTTCTGTGGCTTCTGAGGATGAAATACGTTTGAGGCACCTCAGGGGCATAGGGAAAATAAGTATCCTTTAAAATCCAATTTCCAAGCAATCACTTCTTTTTTCCCCCTTTCAATAAATCAGCATTATTCCAGCAGTCTCTCTGCTCCAAGCTGTAGGATATAATCTGCCTTTCCAGATACATCCAGCAGTTCCCATCCAAGCCTGCACTGGTGGGGCTGCAAGCCCTGGCAATGAGCTTTGCTGGACACCAGGCCAGGTGGCTCAGGAAATGGGGAACTGCTCCAGGGAAACAAACAGAGCTTCATCCTGTGCACTGTGAGATCAGCAGAGACACTTGGAAACCTTAACACTGCCCCAGGGTTCTCATCTGATTATTTCTGTTTCTTCCTGTATTAGGTACTGGAGAGGTAATTGAACAACAGTAAATATGTTTGAATACATTATGGAGTTAGTTGTCCTGTTTTTCAAAAAGATTTTGCCTATTCTGTCCTGTTGTCCAAATTTCTGGGAGATTTGGGAAATCTGCAGTTGAAGTGAACTATATTCACGCTCTAGGTGTTATTTTTAATATGCCTGTCATGTTTGAAAATGTCAGCAGAAAAGATTGAATAATACTTGTTGCATATAAATCTGAAGTGCATAATTGCTCCAGCTGACATGTATGAATGCACTTTCATTATCGTGTCAAGAGGACACTTTGTGCTTGCAAATGAACAATGTTTGGGGTTGGCAATAAAATGGGAAGCACTTGCTTAAATAAAGTTTATTACAGCTTTTAAGAAAAATGTAATTATGAAGTGTTCATACTAAATTAGAAAACTGGTTTTGAAGTGTTAACTTTAATATGAAATGGAGTTATGGTTTAAAGGGGAAGTGTGCATGGTGCTGAGGGTTTACTAAAGGGAGCACAGTACAAATGTGAAATGATGTTATTTCATGTCCACATAATATTCAGTGGGTATGTATAATGATTCTACAAAATAACCAACAACTGGCAACCCCCTGCACCTTCCTAAATCAGTTCACCTGATTTAGTGACCACAGATGGAAAGCACATGTGTAAATGTAGAGATTCAATCTGAGAATCCAAGGTAAAGTGTCTAATCTTGGTTAAATTTAATCAGTAATACTAACCTTTACCTGCAGAAAAGATTCTCTGTTTAAAAACTAAAAAAAAAAAAAATCAACAGCTTAAGAACCAACCAAAAAAAACCAAACAAAACTCACAAACATATTTATTGAATAAGGATGAAAATCAGTAAGACTAAAAGTTTCATTCATTATCCAAACACTACCTTATCTTTACAGGGAAACTGAGCAAGGACTGTTGTATTGGGATGCTCATTAGAAGTTATTTGGAAACTTCTAATACTCACTGGTACTTAATGGACCTGTGTGGTTCTCTTTAGATATGACCCATTACAGACAACTAAATATGGATTTCTGTGTCTAGCATAATCTAAAATATAAGATTATTTGAGTTCTAAGCATAGCTTTTCAGCTTGCATGAGGAAAATGCATCCAAAGCTTCCGAGGCATCAGAGATGAAAATCTGATGGGCTTTATTGGCTACCAGCCATGTCCCTGGTCTGTTTATTACACAGAACACATGAGTTAGCTGTGGTTCTGACTTGTTGCTCTTGGTTCAAGTCAGGGACTGTTGAACTACAGGTTGCAGTCTCTGGAGAAGCACTGGATGAGTTTGGCAGTGCAGGGAAATGTGGGATATGGAGCAAGTAGCAGAGGTTCTGCAGGGTCTCACATGGTGGTGAACACAGCAGTCAGCAGGAGCTGACCTGGGGATACACCCACCCAGGGGCTGGAGGCAGAGTTGAGCCTGGGAAGCTGGAAAATTTCTTGATTTGTTACCTCCACAAGACACTCTCTGCCAGCAAGGCTGTGATAGAGCCTCTGTCATCCAATGAAGGCTGCAGGCCTGAGGGAGTGGGGATGGTAGTATTATTTGGCATGTGATGAATTAATTCCTTCTTGTATGTACTTTTGTGCACTCCATGCTACAGGAGTGAGTCTGATCCATGTGGCATAAAGGAGTTTGCAGAAACTTGTTAATGTCTTTCTTTTGTGATTATTCAGTATTTCTATTGCTCTGCAAACAGAAGCTATTCCTCTTAAGAGAGTGCTCTCCACGTAAGAATTTCCCAATTTCATGTTTTCCTTTGTTCTTCAAGAGATTTTTTCAGAAACTCCATCTGTGCTGCTGTGTTTAAAAGAATAGTGATTGTCCCAGCAGTGAGGGAGATTTTGCAGAAAGGAAGTAATAATTGCAGTCATGTGACAGCCTTGCAGTCCATTGACAGAGAGAGTTTAGATGTATTTCCCTGTAACTCATGTATTTTTGTTTGCATTTAAAAATACAGTGCCACTTTAGCATGCCTCCTACACGCCTACAGATGTTGCTGTTTATTTTCCCTCTTTTTTTTTTCTTCCTTCCCTTTAGGAAATAAAAGTAAAATAAAGCCAGTTTAAAAATCTTTCCTTCTTTGAGACAGGAACTTCTCAATGGAATCTTGTCTGCTCCCCAGATTCCCTCTAATGTGCTTTCTCCAAAGGTTTTGATAACCCCTTGGAGGGTTATAGATGCTCATGTAAGTCTGTTCTGGCAATCCTTGGGGCTGAAAAGTGGCACTTATAGTATGAGTGCTGCCATTCAGTGAAGATTCTCATAAGAGAAGATTACTTGTGATGTCCCTGGAATTGCCTATCTTCCAATAGCTTCTAACCTGTGGGGCATTGAGGAGTTGTAGAAAGGTGAGGCACTGCCCGGAGTTGTAGAAAGGTGAGACATGACCCAAAGGACTCACCCTCTCACTTTCAAGCTGTTCAACTAACAGTGAAGAATTCTGATTCCTGTCTGCTCTTTCTTTCTGAAATGCCAAAACATCACTCTCTAGTCAGAGCTGATAGTTGCACATCAGGAAAAATTGTTTGAAATTACTTAAAGTTATACTTTTTTTTTTTCCCCTTCATACTTAATTACTTGTGCAGCTGAACAGAGGCACTCCTCTCACAGAGCTAATTTTATTTCCCTTGCTGAATCAAGCAGGAGATGCAGAGATAGAAAATACAATAATCTCCTTAATGAAAGTTGGAGTTTATTGCTAAACATAAAATATTTTCCAAGATTGTGTATTAAATATGTAACTTAAACCGGTTGAAGGACAGTTATGTAGCACTGGAGCTCTCTCTCTCTCCACCCTTAACTTGCATTGTATATATCCAGAGCATTGTCTCTGACATCTGAGTTACTATTTATACTGTGGATTTTGAGCATAGTGATGAAAAGTAAAGGTAGAACCACACTTAGTTCTCAGTATTATTGGTATTTTTAGATTAGATACCACTTCTGTAAACTGTTAGGGTTTGTTTTGCATTTGCCAACTATTCCATGTTAATTTAAATAAAAATAAGAGACAGTAGAATGAGCCTCTGTTGCTGTATCAATACTGGGTGGGCTGTTTTAAAGACCAAGGAACTGGGGGGGGAAAAAAAAAAATCTATTGACCTTGTAATGTTGCTACAGTGTAAAAGAAAAGCTTCCCCCCACAAGATATTGCACTGCTGTTTACAGGAAAGATTCAAGACTACTCTGTTGGAAATATAATTGTTACGGAGCAAGAATGGCTGCAGCACGAGGCATTAGCTGAATGGTTGTTTGTGTGTTTAATTATTTCATTATTAGCCCCTACTGTGCACTTGAGTGAGAGATTCATGGATACAAGCTTTTGCTTCCCCCTAATGAAGAAAGATTATTCATTCTCAAAACTTAGGTTTCTGCACATAGACTTGTATGGAAAATGAAAGTTATCACACATCATTCTCCACTGGCAGAAAAGGGAGAAGGGAATGAGTATTTAGCTTTGGGATGGAAGAAACTGGAAGAATACAATCTCTGTAGACATAAACAACCTGTTTATTTCAGCTGCAAGAATGCAATAGGAAAACCTAACTAAATTATAAGCATAACTAAATTATAACTGGTGTGCTGTATGGATTTAATTCCAAATTGATCAGGGGTTTGCAAAGGAGCTGTTAAAATCTTTATTCTTTTAAATGTTTACTTTAGATTTTTTTTTTTAATAAGTTCTGTCCTGACAAAAGCAGACATGAAAATGTCAGTCGTAGCTCAGCTTTTTGCAAAGTCATATGTGTATAAAGGTGTTTAAATGTGAATTAGCACATTCCTATGGTTAATCTCACCATTAGGTGATGTTCTACAAAAACCTAGGGAAAGGATGATTAAAAAAAAATAAAAGTAAACAAGTCATATCCAAACAAGACTGTTTTGAGAAGGGAGCCAGGTAGTTACTACTGCTTCTTCCAAATTCCAGAGAGAATGAGACCACCATCACTTCCTAGTTGTAGTGTCAACACTGGGCATTTTATCCCCAGAACCCTGTGTCCAGTGCCAATGTACAGTTCTTGCAAAAGGGGATGTCTTACTTTCTAAAATGGACTGAAGAAGTGGAATAAATATTTTTCTGTGTATTTTGTTTTGGGGGGGAGGAGTTAATTTGGGGGGGTTGTGGTTTTTCTTTTTTTTTTTTTTATTATTCAGTCATTTTGATTAGTTTTATTTGGCTGCAAATTGAAGAAGTGAAACATGCCAGATTTCTTATTCCATCAATAGTATGAAACCATTTAGCTCAGCTTACCACCACCACCCTCCCAAGGAAGCTCCTGATTTTAAAAGTGTAGACTCTCAAGATGACAATGATAAATTCTGAACTGACCAAGCAAACTGAAGAAATACTTTAATTCCATATATCGATTCTAGTGTTCTTCTGGTCAGATTCGTCATAGTTTATTCCTAACCCCAGTTAACCTTGCACATCAATTCTGATTTTGCACCACTGGCTGATGTCAGCAGGCATGAAAGATGGTCATGGTGGTCAGTGAAATGGATCTTCTGAATGTGGACAGAGCAAAGGAACAGTGTGGGATGTGCAGTTGTTATTGAGCTGATCAGAGATAAAGAGGTTAGGTAAGAGGCATTAAACTGTGCTTCAGCAATTGAGCCAAAAAAAGAAAAAAAGGAAACAAATTGTTTCCAGATGTCAGGAAAAAGGAATTCAAGAGAAAGCAAGTCTACATGTTTTGGAGGAGGGAGGTAGACAGGGAGTTTTCAGTATCAGTTTTGGTGCATATAAGAAGGTTGCCAGCACTAGGCTGATGTGACAAACAGGCAGTGTTTGAGATGTACAAGACTGAATAGGACAGGTGTGATGTAAAAAGGTATATTATGAACTTGAAACACTCACTGTTCTTGTGGCTACTGGGCAGATTTGCTTTGTTCTGTGCTACCTTTCTAAAGCTGATGTATCTTGTTTTTAAAGTACACTTGCCTCATTTGACTGTTATCACCATACTGGCATAATGTGCTGCATTAGTGGCAGCACTGCCAAATTAGAGGGAATCTGCTTTTTCTGTGCCCTAAAGCATCATCTGCCTGCAGGTTTAGGTTTCCTACATGGTTAAACCATAGCCTCTGTGTAGATTGTTTTCTGACTTCCTGATCATAATTATCAGTGGCAATAATTATCAGTGACCATACAATAATTCTTGATGCTAAAGATTTGGACAGGAACCTAAAGTTACATGCCGAAATTGAGAAGTCAAAGAAAATAAAGATATATTTTTAGAATATTTTTCCACCGTTATATTGCCAGTTTCTGTCACTGCTTATGCACGGTGCTTGTTAGAGAAGCCACCTGTCACACTGAGGAGAACATGAAGGAACTTAAGACATGTCTAAAATTGTGAGTGCCCTCTATTCATGAAGATGATTATGATACCTAATGTAATTTATTCCCACTATGCCTTAGCTTTTGGAAGATGTGTTGATAGTACAAATCTGTGTTGAAGATTTTGAATTGGTAATTTATAGAGTATTTCTGGGTAATCACTAAGAGCTAGCAGAAGGTTGCTTTTCTGGCAAACTAATTAAGAGGAATATCAGAGAGCTAAGAAGATAAGAAAGAAAGCATAAGGAGAAAACAGGTGAATCTGAATGCTCCTTTGTGAGCACTACTGTTTTGGTATAGTGAGTTTTATGGAAAACTATTTATTATCAAGGTGAAGCTTTGGTAATTGTAGAAGCATGGTAACTGTAGAAAATTTTTGAAGAGTTTATGGTAAGGCAGTTTTCTGTTTTAAAATAGACATTTGATATATAAAGGGAGTGTGACAAATGCTCAGTCCCTTTCTGATTTGGGAATTTGGGGCAAAACATCCTTTTCCTATCAAGCACTGATTGATCAAAGTAAAACAATTTTTTGAAAATGTATGAGGTGTCAAACTTCTGTCTCGATGGAGATTGCTTTCTGTCAGAAATCTGAATGATTTTCTCGAGGTTTTCTGTAGGGCCAAATAGTCTGGGAATGTTCTTTGCCAATGGGATGGAAACCACTAGCAGGACAAAAATAAAAATTCAGGAACCTCTAGTCTTCATGAAATGAGAAGAATTACAGTTTTTGAGAAATGTCAGAAAATTGCATTTCATTTTTAACTAGCACAAGATCAAATTCCATGTGTTGAATAATATTAGAAAAGCATAGGTCAGGTTTTTGGTCTTTTGTTTATTTAAAAGTCCGAGGGTATCTTTTCTGCATATAAACTCCTTCTTGCTCTCTTAACATTGTTTTATGTGGCATTTGGGCTGTTCACCTTTTATCTGCTGACCTATTTAAAATGGTGATTTAAACTTGGTATATTGTGTTTGTTAGTTATAATTAGCTGGGACGTAATCACTCCTTGAACAAATCTCATCAAATGACTTGAGACTGAGTTGCATTTAGCTTGAACAAGCAGAGAATAAATCTGTGTCTGATTTCATTCAGTTTGATCATTCCATTCACCTGAATTCAGTACTAGTTTCTCATATTGAACTGTTCTTTCATTTTTGAGTGAAAGGCTGCTCAGCTAGTGTGTGATGGGGAAAAAAAAAAAGGCACTGAAGTCTGAAGTAGACACCAGTAGGAATTCTAAACTTGTTCACCCCTGAAGTCCCAGGGGTGAGAAAAACACTTGAACTTAGTTGAAGTAATTTCCCCTCCTGCCATGTGTGTAGAGATCCAAAACTGTTACTTCAGTCTCCCCTCAAGTTACCACTAGGAATGAGGCCTCTGACACTTTATATGAGTTTCAGCCTGATATGTCATAGTGCACAGGGAGCTTTATTCAAACCTGTAAGGAAAAGACTTTATTTTCCAGCGTCCTGTGCCCAGTCAGTGGATATCCTTGTTGGCTAGACATAGCCAGGCATGTGTTTGTGATCATACTAGTGACTATAAATAAGCACCAAAACCCAGCTGAGCAATGTCAGGTGAATTCGGTTTACTTGGTTAAATTTGGTTTACACAGTTCTGTATATTAATGACAGTGCACAAGGCATGAACCCTGCATTGTTAGCTCTGTTCAGCTCTGTGAAAGTACTGTCCTGTCGTGTGTTTGCTTCAAAAGCATTTTGAAGTTGTAACTGTGCAATGATGTGTATCTGTACTAAGGCTTTTGTGTATGAGACTGATTTGTCCTCACCAACTGAATGAACAATTATGCTCTATAAAGAGGATTTAAAGAGAGATACAGTATTAGATGAGATAATAATTTATTGGCAGTGAAGGTTATTGAGTTATGCAAGTTGAGTCCCAGAGTGTATTCTTGCATAATGATTTTGGCCATTATAATGAAATAGGATAGTGAGGGAATAAAAGATTGTCAATAAGGTATTTAAGCTTCCACTGCTGAATGTAGGATACCTATATTTTACCACTTAATAGTGAAATAGCTTCACCTTATCAAACTTCAATAGGTTAAGAGAAAAACCGTCCCTTCAGTGTTGTATATCAGCCCTAGGGTGAAGGTAGGGTTAAATTTCACTGCCAAATGCATATTTATTCTCATTGTAAAGCTAATCTTGTAATTTCTCACAAGACTGGCAATCTTGGGAGAAATGAGCTAGTACTGAGGTTAAATTACCTCTTACCCTAAAGGAGGCAAAGGATATTCTTGGATGAATGGCTCAGCATGATACACATTACAGATAACTAAGCTGTTGCATTTACAACTCTTGGCTTTTGGCTATGGAAAGAGCTTTAGTCCTGCTTCTAGTAGGATAAGCTGTCTGGAAGGTGTAATTCAAGGCTTTTTGGAATAATTCAGTTTTACTGGAAGTCTTTAAAATTGGACTGTCCCATTTTCTATTGTCTGTTGACTGCTGACCGATCTGGGAATTTTCAGTGTTGGCTGGAGCCATTAGTGCAGTCACTTTCTAGCTAAAGAATGTACAGTGCTGACTTTTTAAGGGAAATGTGCAGTATACTGGAATTCTAAGTACTGGGTATGTTTAATTTATGTACGATAAGGGATAAACCATCTTTTTTTCAACAGACCAATTGATCTAAAATTTGTGAAGCCTTTCTGTTGATGCTTACAAATTTAAAGACAAGAAACAGTGTAATGCTTTCAGTGATTACTTAATATTAAATTATTAAAATGAATCTAAGGAAAGGTAGATAAAACCCATAGATTTTTATTTAAAAAACAGATTTTGCAGTCTGCTTCTTGATTATTGTTTCTTGACAGCACTGATTCTTCTTTTCTGAAACAGACTAAATTATAATGAAGTACAGAGCCATAGAAGGGGTTGAAAAATAATCCTGGAATAACTTATTTGATGTCAATTGCACAATTACTTTTATCTCATAGATTATTTTTCATAATTTTCACCCAGTCCATGTAAGAGTAACGAGAAATGGCAAGCTCAGTAGAAAGCAGGGATATTATAATATATGAGTGGTTATTTAAAGCCTCAAGAAAGGGAAGTAGTTAAAGGAAAAGTCTGGATTGAAAGAAATTAAAGTGCCTATTAAAATTATTAATATTGTGTAACTGTGGCTCATAGTTCAAAAAGATGAGTGTTTCTTGAGTGTGCAATATCCCTTCTGTTGCCAGTAGTGCAGAATTAGGGGGAGAGATTCACTTTACTCAGTGCACTTTGATATATCTGTGAAAAAAATTGGATGAATTCAGCACATTTTTTTGGTTAGAGGTAGAAGACACGGTGCTCAAAATGGCAGAGGATTTAACAGAGAGGCAGGATGAATGGGATAGATAACCAGGGAAATTATGACTTCATAAAATGTGCTGTAGATGATAACAAGGTCTTACATTGTTGCCAATCACAGAGATCAACAACTTCTGTAGAAATGTATAGAAACTTTCAGTGAAAATAATGGTTTGTGGGGTCAGGTAAATAAAGAATATATTCATAGAATCCTAGAATATCCTGAGCTGGAAGGGACTCACAAGGATCATCGAAGTCCAAGCCCTATTGAGGTTGATTTTAATCTCTCTTAGTTCTGAATCTCCTTTTTTGGAAAATCCTTAACTCCAGATATATGTTTAAGCTGGCACTATGATCTGTGGTTTTATGATGATGTGAGACTTTGATACTCCTTAAGAAATCATAGATAAAAGAAAATCCATTGCAGAATGTAGTATTGAGATGAATTTTAGGACCACCAAGGGCCCACATAAACTGCAGAGTAATAAGGAACTGAATTTTAAGAACAAAATAATTATAATTGTACTGAAACGGCAGCAAATTCAGTGAAGAAGATAAATAGAAGATAGTTGTGAGAGAGAACTTTATGGTTACCCAATAAAGAAGACAGAATAACTTATTTTAGACAAGAGAAGAGCTCTTAGTATGAATCTTCAGCAGTAGAAAAGAAATACTTTTAATAGAAAAATGACCATTCAGCATATGAGGAAAAAACATAGTGGTCAAAAGCTAAAGAGAGAGGAAGGGGAGAAGGCAGAATGTGTGTTTGCCCCACATCACTTAATGATCCTCATTCCCACTGAGGAGAGAAGGGGGGACAATCAAGGTGGGGGTGAAGCCAGGGAAGGTAAAGATCACAAATGTGTGGTTTCCATTTTTTTATGTATCGAATGTCAATGATGGGATTTTCTCTGCAATTTATTTTGTAAGATTCTGCTTCATAACAGCAAATACTGCAATAGTAAATGTTAGTGTGTAGTGGTTTGAACCAGGTTTTCCCCCTGGAACTAAGAAAGTGGTAACCCCCAGGGGGTGGTGATCCTTGGGGTTTGACCCAATCAGTGCTCCTGCAAAATATAAACATATCTCTAGACCGGAAAAGGAGTGGTACTTCTTGTTAGAAGAAGAAGCAGCCATGATTTGAGCCACGAGGAAGCAGGGGGCCAGCGAGCCCCCTCTGGGGGGCTCCAGTCCCCCCCCAGCCCCAGCTGGGGTCATAGAAACGCAGAAACAGTGTTAGACTGGAATGAGGTCTGTGACTTGAGAAGCTGAAGGAGTTTTCTCCACTGTGAGTGGGCAGACGGAGCAGCAGCAGGGACAGCAGCGTCTGGAGAGCAGTGGCAAAGAACCAAGCAGATAAGAAGCAGCAGCAGAGCTGCCGAGCAGGAAGACACAAAGATCTCTGATGGAGAGAGACAGAGAGAGGGTTTGGGTAAGAACTGAACAACCAAAACTCCCCAAACTCCCTAGAGACTCCTCCGAGAGAGAGGAGGATGATTGGACTCACTGTAAAGAGTCTTGGAGTGCAGTATGCACTGAGAGAGGAGCTAAGAAGCTCATGGCCTCCTGAGGGCTAAGCCAGGACGGCCAAAGGAATGTGTGTGTGTATGGGGTGACCTTGGGCCCCCCTTGCTGCAGCTTCAGAGAAGCTGGCGGCCATCTTGAGGCAGAGCACAGAAGTTCTGCAAAGGGGCTTGAATTCCCCTGAGGATACCAGACTGTCACGAAGGCTTCTGTACTTCGTTGATATGACCGTGGTGGAGCAACCTTTGTCTGGGGTAATGCAGGAAAGACCCTTCGTTTGGAGATGGAGGGCTGAGAGAGGCTTGGAGACCTCCTCGTGTGTACATTGGCAAAGATCCAGCTGCACCTGCTACATTGGAAGAGAGAGACACTGCTGCTCTAGAGAGACCTGCTGCTCAGAGACTGGAAGGGGTCTTTTCTTCTTCTTCCCTCCTGGACTTTTATTTGGAGGGGAGAAGAGATTTGGCCCATTGTAAATATTATATATCATGGTAGAGATAGAGTTAAGATTGTATGTAATGTGTTATAGTATTTATTTATTTGTACAGTCTTGTAATATAATTCCCTTGCCCCCATATTGAGTCTTGTGTTTTTGTGTGGAAAACCCATCTCACACTGAGTTGAGATGTGAGAGGGGAGGTTAAGAATCAGGAATTGGATTTTGGGCTCTAAAACCACGACATAGTGGAAATTGCAAAATATTATTTATGTTTCTGAAACAGAATCACTAGCACCTCATTTTCCAGTAGTATTCTGAGACTGAAGTAGACTGAGCTTGGGACTTCTAGTCCTTCTTGATTTTATTTTTTTTAATATTTTATCTTAATCAGTGCTCTCTCTTTCTGTATAGGGAGAAGTTGGCTTCAGTGACATCTGTTATAGGAGTGAAACTATGAATTTCAGCCATTACTTCCAGCACCTGGGCTTCCTGTAGATGGGTGAGTGGACGTCTGAGTTAGATAAAGAATACATTTAACTGAGTTTCTTAATTCCTTCATCTAGGTGTTCAAAGCTATTAATAGAATGGCTGAAGGATGAATTTTTGATAATATACAGACAAAGATAAACAGTTATAGTAAGATGGTCTTAAAAGGTAATAATGGCAATGATCATAAATAGTGAAAGTTCAAGAAATTATTACCATCAAGAAGAATAGGTTTTATGGAGGTGTTGGCATTGTTATTCTTCTGACAGTTATTTGTATCATTATGTACTATTAATATAGGGAACTGAAAGCTCCTTCAATATGCTCCTCCATCTGTACAATGTCTGTTACCTGAAGAAGTGGGTATGTAAACAATCCACCTAAATTCTACATTATCAAACTAGCAAACAAATTCATACTAGTCCTAAGGATCCATACATGCAGTTTGCTGGCCTTGTCATGACATCTAAACACTTTTTCTCCTCCAGTTTTTGATAACTTGTAGGATGTTTCTGATTTCTGGCACCTGTGGAAGTGGCAGTAACAGCACAGGGACCCCCCCATCACCATGTTCGTGTCTTCAGGCATGAGAAGGACCATTAAAGTCAACTCCTCCCCACCTGCTTTAGTTATGTCACCTCTTGAACTGCCTGATATGGTGATTGTGTGGGCAATTCAAATAGCTGCCTTGCCCTGCAACCCCATTTCCAGAAGAGCCGTGTTTTCAGAACAGTTTCACTTACTCTGTGAAAATCTCTCCCTTGCTCTCTAATTTAAAAAGATATTCTTTGTGTCTGCCACCTCCCTGCTAAATGTAGATTGTGTGTCAGGGGACTGACACACAAAAGGACTCAATCTCTTAAGAAGCTGCCACCAGAACACCTAATAGACTGTCAGTTTGGATGTTTAAATGAGCCACAGCAAGGGAAGGAATAATGCTTTTAACAAAAGAATGGTGGGTAGACTAGAAAAAAGCTCAGCTCCACTGACAAGGTGACTGGAAATGTAGTACTTGCAGTAGAAGGGGAAGGTATTGATGAAGGCATCAGTAACAGGTGAAAAATGGTGCTCAGATTTGGGCTACTAAAAGGAAATAGAGGAAGCATTTATGGCTGTAGAGAGAAGCAGGTAAAAATTCAGATTAGGACTAGTATTGCATGAAGCAGATTGTCTGCTTTGTAGGATGCAGTGTTGTCTTGGCTCCCCTTGTGATGATTGGTTTTTGAGTGGTATTTTTAAGCTACATCTGTGTATGTAACAGAGAACTTTGCCTGACTGAGCCCCAAAAATTAGTGTTTGTACGTCTTGTAGATTTTTTTATTCTGCTACATCTTTGAAACTATATGTGGCATTATTTGGGTTAGGGATTCAGAACCTAATTCCTGTATGTCAGCAGCATCTCAGATTGCCTTGCTCACAGATGGAACAGGGAAGGTTAGAAATTGCAGGAGAAATTTTGTTCTCTGTTGTGCAGTTGATACATTTGAACACTGCCACTATGAAAGCACATTCACTTGGCTACATGTTTGTATTTCAGTAAGGCCTGTGGAATTTGATCCTCATTTCACTTGCCACATTTGGCACTTATTTGTGTTCAAAAATTATAAGCAAATGCACTTGGGTTTTATTGTCATGATGTTGAGAGTGTGCCACAGCCAAATCATATATTGCCTCCTCTCTCTACTTATCTTACCTATCTGATGTGCCATTAACATTGGGAAGGTATTTAACTGAGATCTCTGCATCTTCTCATACCATAATTGTGTATCCAGGACATCCACAGTGTGTGGCAGTTTAAATAATTCCAAATTTCATTTTACATGGATGCTTGATCTATAGGTAATTGTATATAAGTTACAGTATCTAATTGTATAGAAAATGAAACATTTAATCTGCATTTTAAAAAGAATGTACTAATGCAGAAAGTGTTTAGAGGGTGGCAGTTCCAGAGGTGCAGCATATGACAATCTTCTGGTATTTGTGACACATTTCAAAGCCTAGTGGGTTTGAAAAATATGTGTGTGGGCTCCTTTCTTAAAAACTGCTTTGTGTAGCATTACTGAAAACTTAACTGCAGATTATTTTCATTCTGTGCTGCTCCTTTCATGTGCATTTGTGAAGGGGAGCGAACTCTAAAATAATTGATTGATTCATCAAGGTAAGGACTGGTGAACAGTTCATGTGTAGAAAATTCAATTTGATGGTACCCAGTAGTGCCAAGCTGGAGATTTGTGTGAATAAGCTTTGTTATTCTTATGATTTTTTTTTTGGTGGTATTTCTCCTATTTCTTTACATTACAAATTTAAGTCATGAGTAGCTCTTTACTTTAAAAAGTATACATGTATGCACTTAATATTGCAATTCAAGATGTTTTATAGTATGTATGAAATAATAATAAGGGAAATATTGGAAGTTTTTTAAGTCTGCAAAAGAAGGGGCATATAAAACAAATTTTAATGTTGTTGTTGCCTAATTTTTTTTTTTTTCTTATTTCTCTGTCTGAATTTGGTACCATTTCTGGGAAGTTTTTAAGATAACAGGAATTCCAACACCATAAATTCTGTAGGATAGCAACTGAAACTTATTTCTACACACACTGCCCCATTATAGCAGCTTTTTCTGATTCCATCTTGAACCTGTTCACTCACAGGTAGTACTGCTACCTTTAACTCAGGTTCAATGGGCTTGGTACTATCACAATTAGTGTAATGGGCAGTGATCCTGCAGAAGTTATATATGAATCTCAGACTTAAAACAGGATTAAGGAAGCATGGCAGCCATTAGTCAGGATTACAGTTAATATGCAAATGTAAGAAGATCTATGGAAATGAGAAAATCCTCCAGCATTTTTGTCTACTCTGACCTTTTAAACATTTTCTAGTATGATATTAATATTCAAAGTAAATTTATCCAAACTGATCATTTATTTTATTCAAGTATCTACTCTTCCCATTCTGTGTTCAGAAGTCTAATAAATTACAGCATTTACGTTTCAGTGTATTAGAGGAAAAATAATATGTAATTAAAAAAATGTGTATAATATTTTTATATATGAGTCTGCAAGGAAATTGCAAGTCATTTTCTCTATCTGTGCTGCTTACATAATGCCAGAATAGTGAGTGACCAAGTGTACTTTTTAGTATCCCATCATTCCATCACCTGACATAAAACAGGACACGGGTGCCATGGCAGGAAAATAACTGCATTTGGTCAATTTGTGCAATACTTGACACCAGGGGGGTCTGCATTGGCTCTAGAGAAGGTTTTACACTTCAAGATTAGGTGTAGCTTAGGTAAGAGGAGGTATTTCCTCAGCTGCAGTAGCCCAGATTTGTCCCAGCTGCTACAGGACCATAGAAAGGTGCTTTAGCTGAGGTGAGTGATTTGTTGTGGGATCACAAGACAGACAATACAATAACGTTGCCTCGTTTATTTCTTTTTGCTGCTTAAATGATTTGGTTTTAGAGCTTAAAGACTGAAGTGACATGATAAGAATGTAGACAGAGACTGCTGGTTGTGTGTTCTCTAATGACTTAAACCCTACTTACAAGTGTAACCTAAGCTCTGGTAGGATTCTTTTCCTCTGACTTGGTTGCAATTTCTGTACAGATGCAATGTATGTTAGATCCTAACCAATGTATTTATCAAATGGAAATCCAGCTCATGCTCTGTTCTGTGCTGCATCCCTTTTTTTTTGGCCATTTAGTTTTGTAAAAACATTTTTGTGCTTGGAACACTTTGGGCTGTGAGCAGAGAAGATGAATCATGCCCTTGAAAGGATTGCTTTCAGATGTGTTTACTACAAGAAAGCCCTTTTGGAAAATGTTTGGCCTCAGTGGAAAAATTTCTAGGAAGTCACTTAGCATTCAAATGCCACCTCATGAAGTAGCTCAGTTTTCAAGTCTGTTTGTCTCTACTGCTGTAGACTGACGTGTGCTGGAGAGGAATAAACAATAAACAGCATCGCTGGTCCAGAGCTTGCAGTAAGTCCTGGCTTTGGGCTTTTGTCATGCACACATTTTGGAAGCTCTAACCAAAGACTCTCCTGATTTCTTCAAGAAAAATTGAAAGAAGAGGTCTGTTTCTCACTGTGACAGTAAAATACCTTCCCAGTGTTTGGATTTATTCCATGATGATTTTCCACAGAAATTTGGCTGTCTTTTCAAAAATGAGTGGTCAAAAAAGAAGCCATTACAAGAAAGCACTGCCTCTTTCTTCCTCCCTAGCCCTGAATGCTGGATCAACTCATGCCTTTGGCTACCTGTTTTGCTGATAATTTGCCAGTTCACAGGTGGCAAGTCCTGTGTTGCTGGATGTTATTAAATAAATGGTTTTCCAGATGGCTATAATATTACATTTTTAAATAAAAGTACACAAGCTTAGTGTCAGCATCTTATTTATGGAATGCTTTTGGCTCCTGAACTGCTTGTTGAAATTGTTGTAAGCCATTTGGTCACTGAGAAGTAATTGTGTATTACTGTAGACAACAAGCTGTTTGCATTAATTAGCAATCAAAGCGTATTGCCAAATGGGGAATAACATGTCTTTGACATCTCTGCAGATTCTGGTAACTGAAGCAGTGCAAACCCATGATTCTCCTTTTTCTGCATGTTTATAGCATGAACTTCCAGTCCATCTGCCCAAATAGCCATCTGCAAAACCACCAGGGCAACAGCTGATAGAAATAAAATCCAAGGTTCAAGAAACAGCATATGAGGGTTCAAGGGAGTTTGTAAAAAGATATTGGTTTTTGAAGTAAAAGTAGCTCTTGTGAGCATTTAATGCAGCTTCTAAAAAGGGAAAATGGTGAATGTTGTCTTGTTCACATGCCTGCTCTTTTCACCAGCTAAGGAAGAGTGATCAGAGGTAACTTGAACCACCTTTAGGGAAACACAGAAAGCAGGACAGGAGGGCAAACCTTCTGAAGACAGTAATCTACCTTAGATGAGGTAATATGCAGACAAGGGATGGTACAGATCACATGGTATTAACCAAATCTTGCCATTCTCCATTTCTCCCCCTGTATTTTTGAAGGCACTGGAGTTAAAACTGTTTGTCTCTGTATGGCAGTGACGCCACAAAAACACATTTGGGTTTAGAAAGTGCCCTTGGCTGGAACAGTTAATGTGATATATTTTTCTTTTTTTGGTAAAAACAGTCGAAAGAGCATGAGAAGACTGGAATAACTGCAAGAGATCAGGAACTTTGTTCCATGAGGAAAAAGGAGTGAAGATAGAGAAGATCTCTATAGAATTGACACTAGAAATAATGCTCTGGGAGTTATACCCTTTAGCCAGTCAACTTTCTCCTTTTCTTGTAAAATATGAATATTATGCAACATCAGCTGCATCCTAAACAGCAATTGTATGTGATATGCACCCAGAAACCCCTGAGATTTGTAGTATTTCCTGCGTAGTGCTGTTTTTCTGCCTCACAAAGCTTTTTGAAAATGTTCTCCTTAGCTGGAAACTTTCATGTGAAAAATTAGGAGTAAAGAACCCAGAGTGGTCTGGACCTATTGGCAAAAAACATTCACATGGAGAGTGGGAACTGTGGGTTCAAAAGTGTAGAACTCTGGCTCTTCACATTCCTCTTTACTTAGTAGTCCCAGCTGATATTTGGTCAGGTGTTGCTGTTTGTCTTTTTTTTTTGTCTGATGACCAGAAAAAAAATTTTTTGGACAAAGATGGTCAGGGCTTGCATATTTTGAGGAAAAATTAACTATGTGCTACATCCGTTTGTCTTTTTAAAAATCGAATTAATTGTATAAGCTTAAGGTAACTTTAAGAATTGCCTTCCTGGACCTAAGTGGATAACTGCACGTGTCTCTGGAAACTGTTGTGCTCTGGTGGATTGGAATAATTTTTCTCTGTGTTTTGTAGTGCAAGTGATAAGGCAAGTTCTGACTCCATTTGTATCCAGCTGGGGAACATGGTTGTTTGAAATCCAGTGTGGTTTCTGCCTCTTTTTTTGCATTGTTTAGAGACAATGGGAGAGAGGGAAAAATACATTCAAGTGCAGGTCAGTGCTTTGCATTTTGAGGTTTTTTTTTTTTTAAGGAATGCATGTTATCAGGAAATCCATTTATTCATTTATGCTATGCTTAGGAAGTACAGATATTTGCTTCTTAAATGCCAGGTTCTCTGAATTATTAAGCACACTGTAATGAACCCTTTGCAGAAAATAACTAGAATGTGATCTATGTCTGCAGAGGAAGCAAAGGAGCAAAACACATTAAAAAATAAATTAATGTAATGCAAAATAACCTTAGTTCCACTGCACAGAAATTTATAATTGCACCAATCTTGTTAAGCTGCTCTTCCAGAAGATGCTGCATAATCTATGCAGAAGTATGATGATGAGTGTCATTCAAAATTAGGATCTTTCATATTCAGAGTGTTTCACACACACACATTTAGCATGTACAGGTAGAGACATAGAGACATGTCAATGAAGCAAGATATCATCTCGACAGGAACTCTTAACAAACTCCCACCAGGGCTTTGGGGTGTAGTTTTGTAGTGCTTCTGAGTTTGGGGGTTTTTATTTCCTCTTTTCTTCTCTAAGATGTATTGCTTTTTGTTTACTTTCAAAGGGCAGTGCGCTGACATAATCTTTCAGGATCTTATTCATGCCTCCAGGGTTACATTGAGGTCAGGGCTGCTTTCTCAGCTCCTGGTGGCTTGATATGAATAAATTGATTTCGGAAAACTAAACAGACTTCTGTGATAGGCTAAGCAAAAATAATGCATCTTTACCACAAGGTTCAAAATCAGCATAATTGGCCAATAAATAAATAAGAAAAATCTCCCTTCTCTGTCTTTCAGAATAGCACCTCTTACAGAATGCTTTTCACAGCTGCAGAGAATTCCCTGGCCTCAGCTAGCTGTGACTTTAGTTACCCAGTAGAGATTGTTACTCTTTCTTAGACAGGTTTTAGGGGAAACTGCTCCTGAAGGAAAATGTAACTGTGCACATAACAGTGTATTGGTGATGGAGGACATTTAATAAGGCATCATCTGAGGGGACTTTTTGCCAAGAGTGCATACATTTGAAAGACCATGGATTCACACAGCTTTCCTGCCTGTGTGGGGAGATGTATAAATCCATGTATAAGCCTGGAGGTTCAGCCAGGAGAATTGGATGTGTGTGTGAGAGGTCACTGAGTGACCACATCACCACAGCGGCTGCAAAACGATGTCAGGAGCTGCAGGAGTGGAAGACACAAAGGGAGGAAGCTGGAGTGGGGAGGGTGGGCAACCTGGGTCCCAGCACTGGCTGGGGCTGATGTATTTGGAGTAGCTGGAACATTGAATGTCCTTGGATGTGGAGCAGCACTAAGACATTTGTGTACATGCATAGGATTAGACTGTGTGTGCAGCCCTACTGTGACACTACAGACATCCATTCCTAGAGATAAGCTGAATTAACAATGTGATGATGCCTGGGGAAGAGAACCTCCATCTGGGGCTTGACAAGAAGAGGGGTTTATGTAAAAAATGTTATTTTGGAAAATGCTTTGGACATTTTCAGAATGACTTTATCTACTTTAATATTTTCTTTTTTTTTTTGTTAGTTTGTATTATGGCGTAAATTAAAACAGGGGGAAAAAGTCAAATAAATGGTTTTTAAAATGCTCCCAAAGTAAGCAAATTGAGGCTTTAATTTTGGTCAAAGCAAAAGTTTTAGGCTGTGTTTCACTAAATTTGACTGTGATCTTTCCTCTAAAGCCATGTGTTTGTTTGCCGGAAGGCTGAGCTGTGAAGGGGGAAGGTGTGCCTGAGAATGAAAGTGAGCAAGATGCTTTCAGCTTGCCTGGCTTTGATTACTTGTCAGGAGCAAGTGTTGCTCTGTTACTGAACCTGTTAGTCTTACACAGTTCTGTTTTTCCTCTAAAATCTCTATCAGATATATTTAGATGTGTTCTTGGATGAAAAGCCCCAGATCTGGGCGGGAGTGCCCCTGATACCTCTTGCACTGTGAAACACTTGCAATTTTGCTTCTGAACTTAGAATTATATTTTAGTCTTGTATCAGTGTAGTGTTTTGATCTTCTACTATTCTTCTTGGCATGGCTCCTCAGACATGAAGATTTATCCTTAAACAATTCCTTCAATAGTCGAGATATTTCATAAGAACAAGGCCTGCATGCTTTTCTTCCCCTTTTGTGTTTTTTCTTGTCACACTTCATTGAGGTGAAAACAATTTATCTGCTTCTCTTGCTGGATACGTTGATCTGGCAGTGAAAACAAGATGTCATTTTCAGTGTCTCATCTGATCATCAATGTAGACAGCCATCAACAAAATATTTACATTTTTCAGTGATGATTATGGATGAGAATGCATAAATCAAGGATGCTTGATATTTTATAATCTAAATTGACAAATAAGAATTTATTCTGAAGTTTTGTCAGGACTAGAAAGTGCCAAAAGGACCTAGTAACTCTGAGAGTGGTAATAACCATTGGAAACAGTCAAAATCAAGGCTTTTCCTCCTTATATTAATTGATATCCCTACTTTTCAGTTCATTCTTGCCACTACGTCCCACTGATGTTAGGTGCAAGAGAAGGTAAAGTGTACTTGTGGACTTGGTTCTAACTTTTTTTCATTATAATCTAAATTTCTGGATTGGTCATGTTACAATTTTTTTTTAGAAGTGCAGCCAATTTATGTATTAGCTACAGTTTGACATATATCTGTAACTTCAGTACGTTAGGTCATGATCTTAATTCTTTTATCTGAAATCTTTTTGCCTCCCAACTACTATGAAAACTTTGATTTAAGACCAAATATCTCTTTAGATGTATGATCTACCAGATATTGAGCTACTAGACACTTGTGAGGACTTTGGTGACTGCAATGCCATCAAACACCTTTCAACACCTTTCAACTCTTATATATGCTTTTACAATTATTTCATGTGTTCTCACAGATGTTCTAACAGTATCCTTAAACCTCAGGCTCCTGTTTGAATGAGCTATAAAGACATGATTGTAGAATAGTCAAAAAAGAACAAAAGACAGTTAAATACCATATATATTAGGCTTAGAAGTTCTTTAAGGATTATTCAGCCACTGTCTCATATTCAGCAATCCCTTATGCATGGAAACAAACCACTGCCTCTCATAAGCCAGCTCAGTTTTTCAATTTGGGGATGGAAGTTCCTTCCCCTAATAGAGAAGCAAAGTTTTCAAGCACAGATGTTTGTGGTTGTGATATGGGGCAGTAAACACAGGCAGTATGGAGTGGCCATCCAATGTTTGACACGTTAATTTGTTGGTCTTGCCGGAGAGTGGGTAAAAGTAACTAATTATTTTACACGTCAAAAATAAAGTTTTAAGTTTTACTTCTGTTGTTGGCTTTTTAACCTATATTTTGATGCCTGAGTCGAAAGTGTGGTGCAAAGAGACAGCTAAAACAAAACAGCAGCTCTTTGTTTCTGCTGATGGGAAAGCCCAGTTAATGTAGTTACAGCAGTGCTTAATCCTTGAGCAAGTGTGACACGGATGCAAGAGAGGTGTTACTCCACTGTGACTTTGGTAATTCTGCTCAGGTGCTTTCAACTTGACTTTATGTACCCATGCAGTGGGCTGAGACTTGCCTGGATTTGGAACAGCTTCATGGATGCAGATGTCTGTCTGCATAATGGGACCCCAGCTCTGTTTCCTTACCTGGTCTTAGTGTTTCTCAGGAAAGGACATGACCTGAATGCTCCCAGATGCTCTAAAACTTATGCTTTAAGTAAGTATTGTTTTAACACCTCTTCTGGGCAGAGAACCTTTCCTACACTGGAAACTTAGAAAGGAAGTAGATGGGATCTGGATCTGAAATTCCTGGTATCCAAATAAGTGGTAACACAGAATGAGCAGAAAACTGCGAATTTCTGAGGGCAACAGGCTTGTGTACTCCATGAGATGAAGTATTAAACTTTTCTTCAAGCTCTGGTGACCTTTTACATTTGGGAGGGAGGATGTAAAACGTGACATTTTTTCTCTGATCACCTTTCACAAGAATAAAAAACCCTCTCTTTAATCAGCTGGTGATAAATGCTCTTTTTTGGGGGTTGAAATGTTCCACAATTGATTGCACACACTAACTTAGAAAAATTGCTACAGACTCAGAATGACAGGATTTATCTGAAATTATGTAGAATTGCTTTCAGTATTTTTTTTTTTTAAATAAGAGATTATACAAAGGTTTCATTGTCTTTAGGTAGGAGTGAGTTACCTATCAGTACTGGTAATTGTATCTGGTAGTCATTGTTAAGGAAGTAAAAAATGCCTCTGGTGTATTTTGGTCCCAGCTATCTCTCCCAATATACCCCCTTGACACTTCCTTTGTTCAGTCAGAGCTGTGTTTAACATGGAAACCCTGCACACAGCACAGGGATGCCCAACATGCATCAGTTTTATAAAGTGTAATTCACAAGCTACACTGAAACCCAAATTGTTGAAGGGCATAAACACAGAGAGCTAATATTCTTTAGGCAAAACAAAAATTATTTTGATAGAAGACAACTTCTGGCAGGCTACCTTCTGTCCTTCCTGCAGGAAAATAATGGCTTTTGTCACTTGTTTTTAATTTCAAACTGATGTGCTGGAAGTATCTATTTCAAAGATGAAGGAAAAGTAAGACAAAAAGAGATGGTTACTTTCCCCAAATCAGTTTGATTTCTGTCATTACAAAACAATACCTTTACAGCAGATGTCTTTTAAAGCCAGCCAGCACTATGACAGATAACTTATAGCTGCTCTGATTATTCATGCAGATATCAGCAGGTTATTCCAAAAGGGCTTTATTTCATATTGTTAAAGCTATTCTCTAAAAGAAACAGTAATCTTTCTGATGAGCATGGGGAACAATTTCTTCAATACCAATCCAATTTATTTGGACCCTCTGATTGGTGCTTTCAGCTGGATCTCTAAGCACAATATTAATTATTCATTAAGGTACTTGAAGGGAGAATATTTGCATAGCCATACTGTCAAAATTGATGAGGCTTTGCCTATGCACCATAGGAATAGCTTTCAACTTAGTGCTGAAACTAGAGATGATACTAATAAAATTGTTAAAAAAATTATCTAAAAAGCCAACAATAATTTGAACTTTCTCATAACCACAGCACATTTACTTTTACAGCACCCTCATGTCCTATTGAGAGATCATGAAAATACTTCCTACAATTGGTCATGTGGGTATAGAAAAAAAAATATCCTCAAGAACATTTGTATAATGAAAGGTCATAATGGGGATAATAGATAGTAAGAGGGAGAAGGAGGTTTTGTGTGAGTGGGACGAAAGAGAAAGCCTGGCACTTAATGTACTCATCTCCACTTGGAAACACACAGACTGGTTTTATGGGAAATTGTTCTGTCCATGTATGTGTGGGTGGGTAGAGGGTCATCTGGCTGCTCAAAGATTGGGAAATTTCTCTTTGTGTGTGTATATGTTAAGGTGCAGTTACTTCTAGGATGGTAAATTAAACAAAAATCAAAACATTAAAATTCAAACATTGAAAATAGTAAAAATATCTAAAAATATCTTGGAGATCAGAAAAGATGCAAAGTTGGCTACATGGTGACTTGGCTGCAGTTCCCACAGCTCTTTTTCAGATGAGGGAACTGGGCTGGAACATGTTTGAGCTTTTAAACATACTTTATTCCTTTCTCCCAGACATTGAGCTGTTCAGGGGAAAGCTCTTGCTCCACACCACACAGAAACATCTCAGTATTTTCATCCACTTTCTCAATATCTAGTCCTAGTAATGCTCACTTTGTGTGGAACATGGACTGCTTCAGACTTTCTAATCTGGGATCCTTATTAGCAGAGAAGGAAGGAGTGCTCAGAGTTCTTGAATTATGGGGAATGGTTTCATAAATTTTTGGTAAACTTTGAACAGGAATTGGTTAGTTTGTCAAAAAGCAGGCTTAGCAGCCCCTGAATTAGATTGCTAAAACTCTGGTATGAGAGGTGAACTTTTACTCACAAGGATGTAATAATGTTTGTGGGATTATCTTTCAGAAGGTACTGAGGGACATACAGGAAAAAAATGACCCCTTGCTTAATTACTGTTCAAGTTGTTAGTTTTGCTAAAGCAATGAGAGGTTTGAGTTTTGTTGCTGAAGTCCTACCTTTGCAGTTACTCTGAAGGGGTTGTACCCTGTGGATCTTTCTGGGATCCAACAGGAAATGGTTTTCTGCTCTGGGATCCCAGAAATACCCCGTTGTCAAAGGGAGCATTGGAATGATGATGGTGTCCCTTGCCTGGCTGACTGCTGCATCTTTCAAAGGCTCTCCTTGCACACTGATATGAGCAGAAGTGGAGCCCCAAAGGTTATACAACTTTCCTGTATAATATTCTTTTCCAGAATTAAAGCACTGGAAATGCCAGTAGTGGATCAAGAACAGTGTAGGCCCCTTGTCATGTATTGCATATCCACAGCACCTGATTTCTGCAGTTTTATTGAGAGTCTCAAGATGCTGTGCTTTTATTTAAAAGTGAGGGTCTGAACTGTAGAGTCCATGAATGTGTAACATTCTTGCTCATTTTTAAATAAACTGAACTTCAGGCCTTCATGATAAACTTCAGCCATAATTATTACCAGTGGAAGGTTTTAAAGCTCATGATTATTAAGTCAAAGCAGATAGATGCAGGTGGCTGTATTGCATTGCATCCTCAGAAAAAGATTATTTTACCTTTTTCTGTATGAATTTATATGCACCTTTTTAAAGTGTGAACTTTTACTGAAAACATGAAATTATACTAGAAGCCTTTTACTAAATAAAAAGGATGAAAAGTGAGGTAATATTTGCACAATAACTTCAGTGTTTCTGCAGTACAAATTTGTCTCTAATTCTATTTTTATCTTACTTCCACACCTTTTGAGAAATAGCAAACATACAATATTAAAACCATTTGAAAAGTAGAATATAGTGCCGCAGCAATCTCAGCTCAGTTTTAGTATGATTCAGTTAAATCTTAAAATATCTGATTACACCAGAAAATTAGTTTTAGTGCAGATTTATTGAGAAAACATTACAATGTAAACTGAAATATTGCCAGATCAATTATCTTTTCATTATAAAAATGATGTAAATTAAACAGAAAATAATATGTTTAGATAATGTTGTTATTCAGAAGCAAATACAGAAATTCGAGTAATTTCCTAGTTGAGTGTCACAGGGTTCTTTAACTCTGGTTTGTCACGTCTCAGGAGCTGTAGAGCAAATATATGTGATGATGCATTGATGGTGCAAAGTTTGGAAATGTCTTTTTATGCCAGGATACAAAAGATGCTGCAGGTGCTGCAGCAGGTCAACTTCAATTTCCAGTCTTTATCTTTTGTACATCAGTAAAAAGTTTTCAGTTCCATGGAAGGAATTTGGATGTTCAATTTGCATTGTAACTAAGAGCAATTCAGCATCCCAATCCCTTGAGAGTCTTTGAAAATATGATAATCTTATCTAAAATCTCATTTGCTTTGTTTTTACCTTTAACGGTTCTATACACAACCTGAGTATTATTAAAATGCCCTTTAAAATGAGCCTGGCAATATTGGGATTCCATTTTGAAACAAGGGCTGAATATAATTGAAGGCATTAGGAGAGAGAAAGTCTGTAATGAATGGCAGAAAAGGCCATGTGCAAGTCCTGTGCTGGAATGGGAAGGCACCTAACAATGGAATTGGGAAAATGCAGTCCTACTTTATAAGAGAATATGAATTTCATCAGTATTCATAACAAACGTTGATATTCTATCAGCGAAACGCTGCTGTAAGCATCGGCCCATTTGCATGCAGAGCAATGCTCTCCTAAATAGGAAAATAAATGAGGAGTTAGTCCTGATACGGGAAATGTTTCAGACTATTTCCTTACAATCAAAATTCAGCAGCCTTGGTATGATTGCTGATTTTCCAAATTTTTAAAGAAGTAACCATGAGTCATGAGAAATGATTGATTTCACCACTGAAATCAAAATAAATATTTCAGCACTGTTCTGATAAGCATTTGGGATTTCATCTAAATGCAGTATTAGACCTCAAAGTTGTTGCACTGGATGCCCCCCTTTTCTTTCCCACTCTCCTTTCTCTCAATGCAAACATGTTTTCTTCAGAAAATATGCCCCACAAGATATTGCCAACAGTCCAGAATATCCAAAATGCTTTGATTGCTTCTGTTGGTTTGGACAACTTAAGCTGAATTTACCCCTCTGATCCACACTAAAATGTACAAACCAGCTGTATTTTTGCTACCTGTACAGATACTGCTGCCTACACATCCATGCTTCTCTGAGAGAAATTTTCTTACACGATTTTTCATACTTAATTTGTTTTTGTGTGGGTTTTTTTGTGGCTAAAACATACAGATATCTTGGACTGTGTGCAGATATTAGGGCAGAGTCATTCTTAGCTTTGATTCAGTCAACACTTTAATATTAACTACCACCAGCTGAAGGCTGTGCTTGCTAACACCTTCTAATAGCATACTTGAAAATTCCAGCTGAGCTGAGCCTGCATGGTTGGTTTCACCGACTGAAAGAGCTGCAACTGCTGCAATTGGAATTGAGTCTGACATCAAAAGTCACCCAGATGCCTGTGAGGTAACAGGGAAGTGTGAACTGAGTTTACCAGTGTGCAAAAGGCACACGCTCAGACCTGGCCTTTGGGTTTAATGAGATGGTGTCTTGGGACAAAATCCACTGCAAGTATCTAAAGACACGTGTCTGTAATAGTGGTGAGCAGCAATTTCAGTGTTCTCTTTTGATTGTGTGATAGAAACATTCATAAAACTGGTATAATTTAACAGAGAAAAGGAATTGCTACACTTCTGCATGTTGTTTATTCCACTGAATAGAGTGTACCTAATGGGTAGCAGATGAACTGAGGATGTGAATATTATCCTTTATCAATTTATTTTGTTAAAAATAATTCAGGTTCTGTTAAAATAGTGTCTATTTGCTTTAGTATGCTTTTTCCTTGGGAAGGTTAAGTAGATAAGTTTTCTTTTTTGAACTGATGAATTTAATGGTTGTGTGTATGGAATGAAAGGGTTTCAAATTCTGTTATCAATCTAGGCAAGGCAGGGATGATTTGCCATGAGATCGTTTGGCTATTTCGGTACAGCTCTATACTGTGTCTCCACAGCCTACACTCAAAACCTCAGAAGAGGAAATCTCCACATTGATGGAAATAATGTGAATTTTGGAACATCCCCGTGTTTTTTAGTTGTGGTTTGGTGAAACGTCAGTGTCCAGAAGGATAAACATCCTGGGAATCATTAAGGTTGGAAAAGGCTTCCAAGATCATCCAGTCCAACTTTAACCAAATACCACCCTGCCCACAAACCTGTAGTGGTGTGTGGCCATGGTGAACCCACGAGTGGGCATAAGAAGCCACAAGAGCCTTGCCCTGCCTGCTTGTGCAGGATTGTCCTCCTACCTTTTGAAATATTTTCTTCCAAGACAAATCACTTCCCATACCCTGCCAATGCCTCCCATGGTGGGATTCATACATCCAAATTAAAGCAGTAGCAATATTCTGAATTTTGTAATTAATTTTGAATATGAACTGTATCCCCAGATATGCTTCAAATGTAAATTCTCATTTAAATCTAACTTTCAATGGACCTGTACTGCCACCTTGACTGATCTGACATAACTACCAAGTGTGGCTCAAATGTTTCATGTTTAAAAGTACTTTGATTTGAGAAAAAGCATGTGAAACTTCAGGAGGAAATACCTGCACTGAGCAGATTTCCTTTTTAAAACAATAAGATTTTCATTTAAATAAATCTGGGGGGGAGGGAAAATGTCTGGGTAGACTGTACTTGACAATTTCCACTAAGGATACAGTGGTCATTATAATTAACAAATACTTAGCACTGCAGATGGAGGAGTTAACCTCTGGAATTAGTGTGGCCTATTTTCAGAAATGTGCTTGGGTCTTGCTGGGTAAAAAAAATGAAAGGTTAAAATAGTCCAGTCTGCAGCTTCAACAGTCAGCATTTCCTTCCAGATGACCTACACTTTCAAAACTATCCTGTTTTTCCTTTCTCTTGGCAGAAGCTGAAGAAAAGCACACATTACTTAACTGAATGTTCAAGAGAGCTTGGTTGTGATCTTTTAAATGAGTTTTTTCATCAAAAGAATCTGAGTTACATCCTGAAAGCATGTTCCCCTAATAACTTTGCATAATGGTGCTGGTGTGATGGTCTCTGTTGATGCCTGAATTTATCTTGATGTTGTTTCCAAAGCCAGCACTGCTTTGGAACTTTCAGATAACATTTCCATGGCCAATTGACTTTATGCCATGATGCAGCATCAAGTTAAATAGGTTAATTATTTTCTTCTTTTATTGTTATTGCTTTACCATAAGTACTTATCAGTATTTGAACAGAAGGATATTAAAAGTCACAAATGCAGCTAGGAGTCAAAATATAGGTGGGGAAATAATGATCTGCAGGGAGGGTTCTCTTGTTTTTAGTACTGATTAGTACTCCCAAACAGAGTTTATCTGAAAGTCATCTTTAATGCTGCTGACTTGAAGACAGTCTATTCAGTTTGGTACAAATGCAGCATGATGGTGTTTTGAGGGACTATTTTACAGATTCTCTACAATAGTTAAGACAGTGTCAGCACTTCTATTACATATTCTTCACTCCATGCTCCCTTTACAAGTAAGGTAATAGTGGAGCCTTTTTCTATCAAGATCATTGTAACCTCCACGAGATTAGGGTTGTGTACTTTGGTAGGTTACAGGACTCTCAGGCTCTGTATAGGTCTTGCAAGCCACTAATGCTGATGTAGATTAATATTTTAGCTGCTGTGGGAGATTATTCTCTATTCCTAAAATCTATTTTATTCAAGCAAAATGACCATGATTATAATATTACTCAGCTGCTGGAAATTAGAAGGCATTATGGAGAAATAGGAATTAGGAGCAGTATATGAATTTGATAGTATCAGTTTGCTGTTAAAATAGAAACCCCCAAATGGGAATCATGTATGTGTGCATTTTGCAATATATGTTATCTCTTAAAATTATATATGAGCTGAAATTAATGAATACTTAAAGAGTTTTTTATATATACAAGTAGCAATTTATCATTAAAAGTCTCCCTATAAAACTTGTTGAGGTTTATCTCTTCCAGTCTTTTCTGTTGAAGCTGTTTGATGTTCTATGAATAATAATCTCTGGAGTCAGGTCTCTACTCACCTGCAGTACAGCTGAACTCCCAAAAAATCTCCACTTTTCTCTGTGGTCCAATAAATATCTTTAATTAATCTCATCCTCTCAGTGATGGGTGATCTGCATTTGGTTTCAGTGTTTCAAAAGAAAGGAACCTTTATTATGGGGAATTTGGAAATAAGGAGAATAGAGAAAGTGGGTTGCAAAAAGGCCTGGCTGCCTAATGGATTTCCCTACAGGGGGAAGCTGGATGGTGGACAGCCTAACCCATGAATCCTGTTGTCATCCTTGGCATGGCAGGAGCAATAACCAGCTCAGTTTTGAGCAGCCTCAGGCACTCTGTGCTCGTTCAGTGGATGAAATTTAAAGGACTTTATTGGCAGCCACTGAAGTGAGGTAACTGTGCCTCCAGGTTCTAACTGGGGTGCCAAGGGACTGAGTTCTGCTCTTGCACCTAAGCACTGCAGGTGATGGTACAAAACGTCTCCCCTGTGAAGTTTTGTGATCAGCTGGTAGGGGAAGATTTGCCCAGGTTTGCAGAGCTTTGTCAGGATTTGGTGGGCATGATACTGACTGGGGTTATTTCCTGCAACTTGTCCTGCTGTTGAATGTGGTGTCTGAAAAGACTGTTGTGGTGCCAGGAGACATTTTATTTCCGGATTGTGTGAACTTTTCTGGAAATATATTCTGCCAAATGCAGTAATTAACATACACAGGCAATCTACTGCACACATCAGCGAGCTGAAACAGTTTGCTGTATTCATTTCCCTGATTTAATGGGTCTGCCCCAAGCCCCTGGAGGGTGATTAAAATAGCTGCCTTTTGAGCCTGGCTCTCAGCATTACTCCTTAATAGAATGACTTTGTGTTCAGTACTGCCTCCTCCTGGACAAACTAGATTTGAGGTAGAGGAAAAGCACATAAACAAACCTCGGGAGAAGCCAAGGTGTGGCTGTATGCGTTAAACCATCAACTGATTTGTGATGAAATCACCTCCTCCTTTTTCAGACAAGAAGCTGTGTGAGGGGTAAGCCCACTCCCTCTCTTCTGTGGTGGTTTTTTTTGTTTGTTTTGGTTTTTTTTGGAGGGGTGTGTGGTTTGTTTCCTGTTTTGTTTTTTTTTTTAAACATGGGAGCCAGTTCACTGGTCTGAAGTAGTAGATGGGTTTTACATCCATTCTCAGCTTAATCTGGAGTTTCTTGCCCATATGCCCACACCAGCAAGTGCATATTCATTACTGATGGTTTAAAAATTACTCAAGCAAAAGAAGTCATATTGCATTTATAAATATAACCATTTATTGAAAGTGTTTTGTTTCTCCTTATGTGGAATGCATCCTGCATTGGGAATTCTGAGAAAAGTGTATGGGATCTGAACTGGATAGAGGAAACTTGGATACAAACATAATCACATAATCAAGAAGCAAAATAGTTAAAGCATAATGCTCCTAGCCTACTTCCATTCCAAAGAAAAATGTTTTATCTTCATTTTCGGGTACTTGACTTTGTAGCTTTACTAACTTTCTTTTTTTTTAAAATAATTTATTATATTTCCTTGCCAAGAAAAATGTTATGACAGAATCTCTGATCGTTCATGAAATACACTGAAAAATACAGGGGGGCAATGACATATTTTTACACAAATCACTTGTTTTAAAACTCCTCTCTCTGATCTTGAATTAGTCGATTTAAGACTGTGGACTGTTGGGAAATCCTGTCCTGTCCTCTCCACCAGCTATCTCTGGCTGCAGATTCCTGTCTCCTTCCCTTGTGCAACTCAGAATGTCAAACTGGGGCTCTGTGATCAGTCCAAACCTCAAATAAGGAAAACCCAATCTGTCAGTCAGCTCTGATGCTACATCCTGAAGGACCTGTATTTAAGGAAGAGTTTTGTCTTCCACCCATCTACAGGAAATCTGCAGCTGCTCACACAGTTGATTCATAATCTGTCTCACTCAGCACATTCTTAATCTAAAAGACAGAGAAACTTCCAGGTACTGGATACCAACCTTAGTCAGCAACCTTTCTCTTTGTCTTGAAATCCTCTAAATGCAAAGCAACATGAGCATCATAACCTCAGGTGTGATTTGAGCTGAGAGAAACTTGGTGTGATTGTGCTGAAACAGCAATCTGAACACCATAAATATGTTTGGCAGGATACGAGCCCTGAAATGCAACTGACAATTGAATTTCTATCTTAAATACATATTGCTGAAATTTTTAATGACACTTGTTGCTGTCTTGTGAGCCTGCGATGCAACAACTGAGGTCGTGGCTGGGTCTGTCTGTAAGTTGGCCATGATGAGTGTGACAAATGCCTGTTGGTTGGAATTAACATGTAGTTAGGAGAGATGGTATCTGCCTGAAATCTATATTTACAATAAATTTAAGATGTGCACCTCTGAATATTTCTTTCTGTGCATCAGTTGGTATATTTTCTTCGTGTATATTAGGGAGGTTTTTCGGTTGTGTGATCAAAATTTGCTGAACTGTGGTTTATAGCAGACAATTAACAGCTGTTAAATAGGATTATTGCAGGCTGTAATCCTCACGTAGCATCGATTCAAATGCTAATTTCACTCAATTTACTTCTCATAAGACCACCCTACTGCCAGGTACACTGTACTCCTGATGAATGACAAAATATATCTGAAAATAATATAACCTATTTAAAATATGTATCAGCATACATACTGGTTTGCAGCTCCTTGACACAGGTCAGAATTCACAAGTGGAATGTGATACCTATGAAGAGAAGGTGCAGTTAGGCCTAGCCAAAAGAACTGTTAGAAAACAACATTTCCTAGGGCTTTTTGTGACGATGAATACAATTTTGGTAATGAAAATGAATAATGCTTTTCACCTTTTGGCTGTTTCACCTCCTGGAGAATGCCATTCATGCTGGGGGATATGGTAGAAAAAGAGTCATCTTTGGATGATGTGCTGTGTCTAAATGATGCACATCTGAAGAACTGTGGTTTAAAATTCAAAGTATACCTTTTTCATGCAAAGTTAACTATCATTTCCTCCTATCAACCTTTTTTTCCTCTCATCTTTCAGATATGGCTTCACAGTAGATGCTTCACTCTTTCCAGGTTAGCTTCAGGATGCAATAATTTTCTAAGCTTTGCTGTTGGAATGGTGTTGCCATGGGAAGACAATATTCCCCTTCCTGCCCTTTACCATCCATTTCCACTGTGAGCCTTTGGCTGGCAGTAACAATTACACATGTTGATCCAATCAGGCAGGAAAACAATGCCTCAGAAAGACATTTCTGATGAATTGGGTCCCTGCCTTGGCTCTCTGTGTAGCCACAACTGAGTCAACAAGAACGTATGGTGGTTGGGCACTGGGATTGCTGCTCTGGAGCTGCATGGGCCCCTCAGAGCTGGCTGGAGAGCTGGACCCTTAAGCTCTGATTTCTCATTAAATTTTGTTTCATCTTTACAGACAGTAAATGTGATCCCTTGGTACCCACACTGAGTTCTTGGCAGTTGCTCTTTGAATGCTTCTGCACAACAGAGTAGTGGGTATTTTAAAGGAGAACTTCATAAGTCTGTGCAGATGTGTTATACATAAACAATTCTTATTCTTACCTCTAACGCTTATGAGAACAGCAAGATACTTTTAAACGTTATTTCTGTTTGGTTCAAATTCAGTGTTCTTGTCCCTATTGTTTGGCAAATTTCTACATTTACAGGTTAGTTAATGCTTTCAAATGTTGTATGAGGAGAATTTTAATTAGTCTCTGATTAGGAATGAAAGGAAGAAAAAGATTGCCTTGTGCTTTCAGTTTTACTGTTGTCTCACAGTGGCTTTCATATCTAAACAAAAAAATGTATAAAGTAATAAGTTTACTTCTACTGCCTTGAAAGAAATTGTAATAAAATAGCATGTATGTTCTATTCAGTCTAATTATTCTTCTGAACAGCAACTTTTAAGGTATATATTGCCTATTCTACAGTTAAACTTTAGACTTGGCTTTCCAACTAAATCTCTAACAATTGTGTTACAGTAAGTGAAAATATTAAACCTAATTTTATTTTTAATAGTCCAGTATAGCCCAGAGACCCACAAAAATACAGCAATATTTTTGCATGTAACGCTTCTCAGATTCTTCCTAAGCCTTATTTAAGTGGGTTACAACAGGGGAAATTAAGAGCCTATCTTGACACATAAAATAACAATAAAAATTGAATGAAGTATGACTGGAAAGTGTCAGCCATCTCCAGTTTAAATAAACGTAATCAATCACGTCAGCATGACATTTTCTTCACTGAAGAGACAGCAATGTGTTGTTCTTAATTACCTCCAGACTTGTAACATAGGAAAATTAATGACTAAGGGATTAGAATTGCTATTAGTGCTCAGAAGGTCTTATTAGGATAAAGGGTTTAAAATCTTCTTGTTTCCATATGGGTCGATATTTATTGTGGTCTTGTGCCAGCGTGTCTTACACTTGCATTGCAAATGTTACAGTGTTCATCCATTTTCAGGACAATGATAAAGTAGAACATACATTGTTTTGTGGGCTTTCAACAGTTAAGAACCGAAACATAACACAGGATGATAAATGAATGCCTGCCTGACTATTAACTACTATAAAAGGAATATGTTCAATGAAGAGTTTTGCAGAAACAAATTTTATTTCTGCCTTGCTCTGCAGAGTAACAATTATGTTCAGTAAAAATTATTTTTAAGTAATCTTTGGTTTAGGGTACAGAAATAATCACATGTTTTAGGACTGTGCCACTTGTTAGCCATAAGAGGTAGGTAAATTGTTATCAAACCATCAATTTTCTGATAAATTAAGCTTGTTTTCTATTCGTGAAATATCCAAGCAGACTTTGAGTATTTACAGTGATTTGAAAAACACAGTCAATGCAGAGGGAAGAATTTCCTTTATGTAGAAACTACGTTTTACTTATAACAAGTGACCAGTTATGGTAAATCTCACTTATTTTCCTCTCCTTGAGGAAGATAGAAACCTTTGATACTAAATAGGAGCAAAATTATTGCTAATGACAGATAATCATATTCCTCTTGAAGTCCCCCTTTCATGTCTGAACTATGAAATGAAAAATAGCTACTCTCCAATATGTTTTGAATAAAACCTCACACCTGCACTCCTGGAGAAACAAACATGTCAAAGTTCAGGTACAGCTGAATTAAAAATGAAGTGACAGGGAGACTTGCAGATAATTATTACCTATATTTATCTCAGTCTTGCTGTTAGCACCACGGTGCTTGTTAATGTTCCTCTTGAAGTAATCTGAACTTTCATTTCAGAGGAATCTTTGAAAAGAGGACCCCATGGGAGTGGCTCAGAGCCTGACCAAGTGCCTCTTGGAGATGACTGAAGTGCTACAAAGGCTGTGTTTAGAGCAGTGGTGTGACACTCATCCCATCTTGATACACACAAAAATAGCTGTCCTGGAATACAGTTTATGATCTTGTGCCTTTTTGAGTGAAGTCTTGCCCACAGGTTTTTTTGGGTCTTAGTAGAAAATTCTGATGAAAGTCTGAGGGCCTAAAGCCTGCCTTCAAATATTTGTGCATGGGTCCCCTTGACTTAGAAGTCTTTAACATTCTATCTTTTCTTAATATGCAAATCAGACTATTATTGGGATGAGCAGATAAACTCTAGCAGCAAAGACTTGTAAAGAAAATACTGTATGCTTTGGCATCATAAAAAGCTCTGAAACTTTTTTCAACCAATGGAGAAAGTAATGAATATAACTCCAAAAACCTTTAGCTGCCTCTTCAATCTGCAAGGAGACACCTTTCACTCAGACAAGTAATACAGATGCAGTGCAAATAAACTTATACTCAGTACTTGATTCCATGATGGCTCAGAGCTAGAGCTATTCCATAGGCAAAACAGGTGGGTGCAAGAAGTCATCTTTTGATCTGCACTAATCAGAACAGCAGCAATAGGATTCTGTCAGCATTAATTATACGTGTAATTAGAAACAATACGTTATATGAGTTTTCATTAGGTGGTGTGTGCTGTGGTACAGTGAGAAAATACCAACTGAAAATGCCGTGAGAGACAGAATGGAGGAACAATGCTGGCAGTGAGGAATGAGGAAAGCTACTCTCGTGCCTATTCTTTGACTGTGTAATTTATAAAAAAAGTAAAATCCAATTTTTTAATATGTAATTAATGGCAATGTTTAGTGTTTTCAGAACAGTGAGTGTTTCCACTACACGTTCTTACAGATCTGGAAAAAGTTGTGGTCGTGTTACTGTAATTACAAAATTAGAAGAGGTTATTTGTTAGGCACTAAATAGAACCCTTGAAAGAATGTGTATTGCATGTTGTAGGGATGGCTGCAGTGTAGAGATTAAGGATGAAATTCCAACTCAGTTGACTTTGTTGTCAAAGCTCCCAGTGATTTTAAGCTGGCCAAGATTTCAGTTTGCATATTTCAAAGTGTCCTGAAGAACACTTCAGACTTATCCCAAAATTGATAGTGGTGTTCATATGTCCTTTCTCTGTGCACGGGAGGGAGTGCAGAATTCAAAACAGAAGTGAAATTAAATAAAAAAAGGACATGATGTGACTGCAGTCATAGAAAAAGCACACTGTAATTTATAAACAAAGCATCTCTGTTCCAAGTTCTGGGCCATTTGTATTGATATTCATGAATAAAGTGGAGTTGATATGGCAGTATAACAGTCATGTAATATATATGTTTGGGCTCGTGCTTGTTTTGAAAATAGCCAATAAAAAATAACAGAATGGTAAAAAAGTATTTTTTCATGGTTTAAGAATTTTATAATAGGAATATTTGTAGGTGGGTTTGTCTGATTTTTTACAGTATCTGGGGATGTTGGATAAGATGGAGGCATTTTGTTTAGGACTGCAATCATTTGAGTGATTTTGCCTTTAAACAAAGGAAGATATTCCCATAGAACACAGAGCTCCAAACTTCTCTTTCGCCAGTTGTTTTTCAGTAGCTACTTAATGTAAATCAACAAGAATTTCAATCACTCTAACTTTTAAAAATCCCTCACAGAGGTGCCTGACCTCTGGGCAACCCTTTGACTGGTTTTTGCAAGACAGTGCAGAAGCCAGGTTTGAATTTGAACTGCGAGCTGTCATCTCATCAGAGTTTAGTATTGCTGTGATAGCCCAGAGAAAGGAAACAATAGAAAACCAGGAACTGAAAACAACAAGAATGCACTGAAAGAAGGGAAGTATAATTTGTAAGTAGTGTTGTGGATTTTTCTCTTCCTTCTGGATTTATTCACATGCAGTGGAGCCCGTGCCATATGGAAGGATCAGCAGTGACTCACACGGCATTGTACGGGGCTGGTTTGCGAGTGCCAGATGATGTATTTGCTATTTATGTAGTCAACAGACAGTTCTAGGAAGCTTCTAAAGTGGTTCAGAGACAAAGAATGATTTATCTCTGACAATCAGTGTCTTATGTAGCAGCTTCAGAGCTTGGGCAAATGGACTAATCTCATTCATTCCTTTCAGAGTCTTAATATTAGTTTGTCTGGAAGGTATAAAGTATTCTTATGCAGTAGGACCCTACAAAAATAAACCAAGTGTTAAAATAAATTTCATAGTATTAGAAACAGGCAAAAATAAAAAATTCTGGAGAGGCTGGCAGTTCAGAAGTCAGCACAAAGATCCAAGCTTCAGATAATTTCAAAATTTACAAAAATTTGTATCCAAATACTATGATTTGAACCAACCTTCAGTCACCTGTATAATTGCTCAAATAACCAAGACCGATCTAGAACTGAATGTCTGTTTAAAAAAACCAACAAAACCACAGAAACAAATCAACAAGAAAACAAACCAAGCAAACCCAAAAGATTTCTTTATATTGTTCCAGTGAAGTAGAGGTATTTGGTTATGATGTCTGTAGATTTTTTTATATTTAAACTTTCAATGGTTTTTAAAATTGTCAGGTTTTCAGTTATTATATTATACTACAGCTGGTAATTCTTTCCTATTTTGTCTTATTTACATCTTTAGTATTTGAAAGCTAATTCATTACTTTTAGGGAAAAAATGACAGAGAAATTATGGGCTGACTTTTCAAAGATGAAGATGTTTTGAAAAATTGTGCAGTAAGGAAAAATGAGAAAAAAACTTAAGTTGTAACTTTTGTTATGTTCAAAGAAACCTTTCGGACAGATCTAGTCAGATGATTAATCTTTGTTAGTTGTTGCTTTTAAGCACTAGAAATAAAGAAGCTTGTCCTTGTGTCTTGGGAGAATAATCACCCTTAAATTTTTTGTATGTCACTCTTGTTCTGGTAGGTGAAACAGCTTCTTTTTTTTGCTTTCACATGCTTGTATTTCAGTCTTCTCAGAGGGGTTTAGAAGAAGCAAAATGTGTGATAAGTAGTTGGCTGGTAAAAGATAAGAAAGAACAGGTCTACACTTGCTTTAAATCTTGAAATCTTAGAAATTTTTCTGTCTCAAAATAGTCCATGCCAAAGCATCGATGCTTTACTTTGCAAGTAATATTGAGCTACAGAGCTCCTCTGAATAGAAAAAAGTTATCTGAGGAAGATCAGTGTACTACTTACTGAAAGAAAACTTAGTAACTGAAACCTAAAGATTCAGGCTCAAATTGATAGTTTATTAAAAATTAGTAGAGGATGGAATGTCCTCTTTTCTAAATGTAATGTTTTATTTTGGAAAACTTGAAAGTGTTACATTTTTTTTGCTAATCTTCTGGTAGTGGAACTGACTTAAAGTTCTCCAAAAGTGGCAGCTGTGGTAGAGGGGGGGAAAGAGAACAAGGGCTTTTATTGTCTTACATCTCTTCAGAAGTTCTTCCCAAGAATAAAAAACTCAACCGAGTTGTTGACCTGAAATTGTTTTTCTTCTAAAAGCCTGCAAGTATTTTAGGGTGATCTGATTTTTCTATTTGTATGTATGAAAGATGTGGATTCACCCTGAAATTGAAACCTCATAACTGTAAAGTTCTCACCTTTCTCTGCCCTTGTCCTTCATTAGGCACTTGTTTGTCTGTCTGGAGGTCATAGGTGAGTTCCTCAAGAGCACGTGAAAACTTTCAGGGATGTTTTTTTCCTTTGAGAAATCAATTATCCTCAAAGCTTCTTGGGATGCTGCGGTGTTCTGTCCACCTGGGAAAACATAGAACATAATCTGACAACTAATTTCCACAGCAAATTATGTGTTTGCTGATCTGCATCACATATTGGAAGGAGACTGCCTGAGATTCTGCCCTTTAGGTGGATTGAACTTGTCTTTCATTTTTGGGTTTTCTTCTTTTGCTGCAGGGTAATGATAGACCTTGCCTAACATGATGAAATGCTGGTTCCCGGCCAAAAATTTAAAGCGACATGTGTATTTTCCGCTAGGAAAGTTGATATTAGCTCATTAGCATCTTTCACAGCTGAAATAACACAGTGAGCCAATGTGAGTCAAATGTTCCCAGGGGGCTAATTTCCTCCCACTGATTGGAGAGTGATGAAAACAAAGAATAAGAGGTCAAACTGCATCTAATTTCGAAAAGTGCCCTATAGGTGGGGAAAACATCTGAGATCAAAAAAAGCATCATCCAAGTGTAATCCATACTGACCTGGTCTGTGATAAGCAGTAAAATCAACCAGTATAATAATATTGCCATTTATTATTATAATGCATCTAATAATTTTTCCCCTAGTGACCTTTTCTTGCTCTGTACACAAAATCCATACTTGTATTGTTATATTTCTGTTGATAGTTGAGTTGATGAAGGCTCTCCTTGGCAGTTGTTGTGCAGCTTAACTCACAATAAGCACTGTCACCAGAGTCACCACCCCTGGGATATCTGATAAACACACTGAGTGTCCTCACGTTTCAGGTTCTCTCTACCATACAGCATTTTTGGGACAGTTCCTCAGCTGCTCAAATGACTCTGATATCAGAGGGAAAAAAATAATTAAAGACTAAAATTCAGCACAACAGATGCACAAATGAATGTTGGGATGAATATAGCACGGGCTCAGAAGTTGTCTGTCATCACTTCCCATTGCATTTTGTCTGTTCCATGTGCTGTGCACCTGTGGCTTGCAGACAATGGCTTTGATTGCATTATAGAAAACTGGCAGCCAAGTTAAAGCTGCTGCTGCTGCCTGTTGCAGTGTCTTTGTTCTCTCCTGTGAGCTGCTGGTATGCTTTTCTCCTGTTTATTTTTTTTTATTATTATCATTTATACATTACCTCTATGTGGTCTTTTAATTATTATATCCATACTCTTTGCTGCCCCTTTTGAGATACTCTAAGTGTACCAAAGAAGAAAACCACGGTTAAGTGACGACATTGTGGATTGCAGACAAAAGAAAATAAATATTCAGTAGTCTGTGAAGTACACAGAAATAGGACCAGTGTTGTAGTGGCTTGAGTCTATCAGGCAGTAGAAATAAATTAGCAGCAGACCACCCCCTCCCCCAGATCCTATGATGAAAATTAAGTGAACACCTGCACTAAATAAAATTGAGCTGAACCAGCATGAATATCAGATTCTGGGCTTGATTTACTGCTATATTACTCCAGTTTTCTGCTGGCATAAATTCCTTTTAAAATAATAGAGTTACGCAGTTAAGAATTGGAAGTAACGTCATTGTGAATTAAGTTGTTCACGTTCTTTCCTGTGATGTCAGGTCTTGTTTTGCTTTGGAGTATCAACATAGGTGCTACTTTACATCCTTTCTGATAGAACATAGTTTTAGGGATGTACAGATGACTGTCAGACTGCATAATTTGTGAGAAATGTTTTTTGTGAAATTTTCTATTGCTTTGTTTCACAGGATTTTGCAATCATAGACTCATAAAATGGTTTGGGTTAGAAGGGACTTTGAAGATCAACTCATTCCAACCTCCCCCCACCTTGGGCAGGGGCACAATGCTTTGTTTCACAAGATGTTTCAGTTTTGTAGTGGCTTGTTAGGTCTGGGAGAAGCACAATTTCTCCACAGCTTTTTACCAATGGACTTGCTCGATCCACTTGCATCAGAACACCCTGTTGTATATAAGACATTTCCTGTGGGAGGGCGGGCTTGGTCCTCGTTGGGAACTGTGTCTTCATGCAACCTTTTGTGTACTGTTCTTTTGTGGACCATAACACAAGATGAAAAAAGCATTTGCATAGAATTCAGTACCAAATTAAAGGCAAAGAGCATGAGGAGTGTGTGCAGAACTATCCCTGTGGCCCCCAGGCTGTTACTGCACTGTCCTCACGGATGCAGGTGTGCTCAGTGTCAAATCCATGTGCAAAATGGACAGAACAATCCGTGCTAAAGACTGACCAGTTGAAGCTCTGAAGTGTAAACAGGTGCCAGACAGCTCTACTTTGTGATGCCAGAGCCAAATAATTGCCTCTTGCTTGACAAAGGCTCTTCCTCAGCTTGGCTGGGTGTGGTGTGCCTGCGAGTCCAGGATGCTCAGTGGACTCATCTGCCTTGAGATTCTAGAAGAGTTTGGGCTAATTATCTTATAAGAACTATTTTGTCCATCCTAATGATGAATTGTGTAATTTTCCAAGTTGTCATATCCAGCCTAGCCACTTGATCTATGGTACACAACCTATTTTCCTGTATCTTCCTCTCTATGATAGAGCTAGGTGTTTTTTAAGGAGACAAGTGTTTAAAAAATAGGGCAGTGTGAAAGATGCAAGCAGATATAGAAAGAGGCATGCAACTGCAAGTGAAAATGCTACAAGATAAATAAGCTGAGAGCCTAAACTCAGTTCTTTGTCTTTTGAGGCTTAGTCTAAGACCTTTTGAAGACTTCCATGGACTTCAGCAGGTGTCAGGTTAAGCCCTTAATCCTTTATTTTAAATTGACATTGAGCCACATGGTTATTTAGTTTTTTCAGGAAATCTGTGTGTTTGGGTGTTTGTGTTTTTTTTTCCTTCCAGGTGTTGAGTAAATAATTTCACCTTTTCAGAACTAGCAAGACCACCTTATCCTCTCATTGAGTCATATATTGGTGATTATTTATTATGAGTTTCTTTCTATCCTGGGCAATTCTAGTAAGATAATGCTTTCTAAATTCTGGGAGACTATTTACAATACATAGTCATCTGGAAAGAAAACCCCCCTTTCCTTTTGTAGTTTACTGTTCTGCTGCAGTTTGCATTCCAATATTTTTTTTTGAGCTACCAGCTCTCTTATTTATTTAAAAGTTCTCCAGCAAATTCTTCCTGTACTAGTCTAGGGAAAATTTTACTAAACCATCCTGTCAGTAGCATTGAGCTTTCTATTGATATTTCAAATGATGGCAGGCAGAATGCTGCAATAATCAATCTGCCATGTCTCAGTAATCTTCTGTTCACTATTCCTCTTTTTCACACATACTACTGACTCTGTAGGGCAAAAGATACCTTTCCTATGGGTGTTATCCTTGTCCCTATATACCCAAATCTGGGTGTCCCATATTTGAAAGGCTTTGGAGTTCTTCCTTTGAAATATAGAAAGTGTCCTAGTAAGATAGAAGTATAAGGGATTGAAGTTTTTAATATGGAAGATGTTGTGCAAGATTGCCAAAAGCCAATTAAAAATTCAAACTCGAGCTGGAAATAGCATCAACTGAATAGAAAATGTGAGAAAGTAAAAAAAAAAAATTCATTTGATGACATTTTGGTTTTAATATTTTGAAACAAATTAAGATTTTGCTTGAAACAGATTTTGTTTCAAAACTGGGCTTCAAAAAATATGAGTGTGAGAAAATAAAGTGTTACTTTCACATGTGTGTGCACAATAAAATAAATATAAATTTAAAGTATTCCAAAACTTTTAGCAGTTCTTCAGACTTGCTTTTGAGCTTTTCAGATATATTCTCTAACAGGAGTATTCAGTAGGTGGCCCAGGTAGATCACCCTTAGCTGTTCCTGCTATTGATTATTTAAGCTGTATAAAAAAGGATTAAGGAGTACAAGTTCTGCATCCAAATTTGTGCAAAGCAGTGATCAGAGGCGTGGCAGAGACATTGACCATGGTGTTAAGCCAGAAGATTATTTTCTAAATACCATGTTACCAAAGTGATAAATGTGAGCAGCAAACGATATGAAGACAATCTGTCCTCTAATGAACTAGTGTAATGGGGTAAATAAATAACTTCAAAACAATCTGAGCAGTGATCTGTAGTCCCTGTCCACAAGCTCTTACTATTCAGGCAGATATCTTTGGAGCTGTAGAGACTGTGCACCTTCAAAAAAGGCTTTAATTTGTTCTGGGTGTCCACCAGTTGTTCCAGTTGCCGTGTGTATTTTTTCTTTGGGGTTGGTAGCTCTTCCATTTACTTCTGCACTTGCTTTTCATCCTCTGGCTGTTACAGTCCTTGCTTTAGTCCTCTTTAAGGAGTCTTAATTTAGGCAGCAGCAGCTGCTCACCCATTGCTGGGGTTGTTTTGGGATCAGGCAGAAATGATGTACATTGACTGTCTATACAGCTGTGGGTTTCCTGTCACGGAGTTTGGCCTCCATCTTCCAGCCTCTTTGACTCCTGTGGCTGTACTGAGGAGGAACAAAGGGAAAAGGATCATCCAGAACCAATCTGGGAACTGTAGCAGGGAAGTGTGTGCATGTGCGCCCAGATCATTCATTAAATGTCAACAGCCATGCCAGTGTAAGATGATTCTGAGCCTGTGCCCAGACACTGTGTTTGTCTGTGGGACTGGGTTTTGGAAGTGGTATTGGACTGTGTGGTTTTATAAATTTAATAGCTAAGCACAGGATACAGAGTATAAAGCTCATAATCAGACTTCTGTTCTTGCCAAAAATCAGTGTTTGTCTGAGTGCAGAATAGTAGGAAGTAGTTATGGAGTTCCTTTATTCATTAACAGAAGTATAATTGGGGTCATTTGTGTATCGATGGTATTCTTTCATCTGGTGAATAATTATGTAAAAGTGAATTTGAAATGACCTGGTTGTTTAACAGATCCTTCTCACAGAGGCAGTTAATGTGTGCTGGCTCTGGTGCTCCTCAGGTAGCTGCTGAGAGGGACTGCAGCAATCTGACATAGAGATGGGTATTTGTGCTCGAAATGTTACCCAAAGTCAAGGTATGGTCAGAGAGCAGTGGCTGAAAGTTGGAAAGGTGCCAACATATAGGATTTTAATTGAAAAGCTGTAGTGAAGCAGCTTTTATTCCTACTCTTCATATGCTGTCTTGTCCATACATAAAGGACCTTACTCCTTGGAGCTGTCAATCCTGAACACTTGCTAAACACCAGTTTACAGATAAAAAATTTCTTTTTCTCCTAAAGAAAGAGAAGTAGTGAACATAATGGAAATGTTGTTGTTGTGTAACAAGTATTTAGAACTTTAATTTTAACAATGCTGATTTAATGAAAATTGGCTCCTGCTGCTGGGAACTTGTTAAGAGGCCCTCCTTCTTGACTGCAGGTGGGTTTTAACTTGCTGGTTTCAAAGCAGACACTAATACAGACTGTCAATTTCTACTTAAAAGGAAATTGTTATCAGCCCCCTTGATACTTTCTGCCTGACAGCTAAACTTCTTCCTCAAAGAGGTTAGATATACATAACTAAGCAGTAAATACCCCAATGACACATCACAGCACTTTACAAAAAGTAGCAAAGAGAGGGAAAGGCATAAGCTACAATACACTGAAAATTAGTTCCTTGAGCTGCATACTTCTGTTCCAGACAGAACGTCCACTCAACTGAACTGGAGAAATGTCACATAAATTGGGGCAGTAGATTGCAGAAGGCAGTGCCTTGGTTTGACATAGCTGGAAAAAATGCTGCTCTCAGCCTTGGAAATGTTGGTTTTATCTGACTGACTTGTCAGCAAGAATTGCAAGATGGGCTTCTGTTGTGGTTTAACCCCAACTAAGCCCCACACAGCTCCTCATTCTCTCCCTACCTCCCATGGAATGGGGGAGAGAATCATAAGGGTAAGAATGAGAAAACTCATGGGTTGAGATAAAAACAGTTTAATAGGTAAAGGAAAAGCCAGTTGCCCAAGTAAAGGAAAACAGGATTGACTGTGTGCCCTCCCAGCTTCTTGTGCACCCCCAGCCTCCTCACTGGTGTGGTGATGTGAGGAGCAGGAAAAGTCTTGGTTCTGTAAGCTCTGCTCAACAGAAACTAAAACATCTCTCTGTTATCAGTACTGTTTCCAACACAAATCCAAAACATAGCCCTGTACTGGGCTACTTTGGAGAAAATAAACTTTATCCCAGCTGAAATCAGCACAGCCTCCATTAAAAAACCTATTCTCTTTGTTATTAAAAAATGTAAATGGGTGTATGTGAACCATATGAGACTATTAGAAGGTATAGGAAAAGAAAACCATGTTCATATGTAGGGAGCTCCAGCTTCATTTCCTTCTACTTTGAAAATCTGGGTGGATGACTTGAGGCAGTGTGTTAATCCAGTCCCAGGGGAGATGAGAGAGATATCCTGTGCTGTTTTAGACCTCTAAGTTATCTGATTCAGTCTCCCTCTGTTGTCAGTGGAGAGACAGGCTTCTGACATAGTTCTTTTCTCCTGTAGGTAGGATAGTATTGATAGGGTTTTTTCTCCAGTCCTTTGCTCGTTATAATGTTAATTAATATTTTAAATGTTGCTTCCCTGCCCTATGGAACCTTAATGCTTGCTGTGTGTTGTAGATGATACCATAATACCAGAAATGAAAACAGTCATTGGCTGGCAGAATGCTGGAGTTTTTATGGTATTTTAATAGTTCTGTAGTGTCAGTGATGTCAGATCAGGAATGGCTCTCCAGGTTCACTTCTTAGCACATCTTCAGCTGGGGATGTTGGTCATCCTCAGCTGTGCTACACATCCCATGATCTGCAGAGAGCACAGCAAACGAACATCACAGCTTTTCTTGCTCAGGATACCAGCACGAGCTGAAATCTTCCTGTTCATGTTAACCTTTCTTTTTTCCTCCCCTTACTCAGTTTCAATTTATAGTAAATTTATGTAATTTAAGATCATTTGGAGCCTTTGAAGAATGACTTTTAACCTGCCTACGAAGTTAGAATCTAATTTTGTCTAAAATGGCATTTCACAATGTCATAGTATTCCTGAGGGAGTCACGTTTCACTGTAATGTTTTACATTAATACATATGTTTTTCATAATTGTGGCATACTGTTATATGCACTTCTGATGAAAGATCATAATTATATGAACAAATTCTCAATGAACATAATTTTTTTCAAAGCAATGTGAACTATACTCATTGTCATCTATGTAGAATGGTTACCTGTGAGTTGTACATGCCCCCCTCATTTTCCAGTTTTGAAACAATACAGCTGAGATCCACTCATTGCTCATATGCTGTCTAATCTTTTCCTAACTGGCAAGAAAAAACCATTCTTTATTCCTTTTGAACCTTTTCTAATTCTACAGGCTTTAACTTAGTTTCAAATCGTGTAGATGGCTTTAAAATATTGCAAACTCATGTTCATCTAATCCCAGGACAAACAAGTTTAAAAAATTCATCTGCCTGCACTAATAGAATATAATCCCAAGAATATAAGTGTTGCTCTGCTTAGGAAATAGAATGGGCATGTAACATCTCTAAACTAGGCTGGCTTTTCAGTAAAAAGCAACCTGTCCAATCTTGTAAGCTGTGTGAAAATGAGAAATGCTGAACCAAGAAGCAATCTATGTTCACACATCATGTTGTTCTTAATCACATTAGTCTCAAATATGCATTGATGATTTTTGTACTTAAAGCTGCTGCTGTTGTTTATTTTTCAATTTCTTCATTAATGCCAGATTCATAGAGCATTAGGCAATAATGTGCTGAGGTTCTGGCATATATTTTATTGCAAAAATGTAATCATGCTTGTCAATTATAAAACTGATTGCATTATATGTCCAAGTTACTTTTGCTTCATATCATTTAAAAACAAAAAGAGGGTCTCTAAATCTTCCTGCAGCAGAATAGCTAAAGAAATGTTTAAATTATTCATTAGTCACACTAAGCTTAATAACATCCAGTGATTGACAAAACTCTGTCCTGTAATAATGTGCAATTGTTCGTTTCTGAAAAGGACACAATTCTGAGCCACCCATCATTTGATTAACAAAACTTTATTTGTGTGTCTTAAATCCACGTTGCCAAGTTTCTGCTCTGTTCCTTGAAACCTTCACAATGTGATAAAAATATTTTACTGTGTATGCTGGGAGTGATGAAGTCACTCCAAAGTGAGGATCACTGTCCAGGTCATTCCATATGGCTGATGTGTCTGGTACATCATTGTGCCTTGTGCTGTGTTAGACAGAAAGTCTAGTTTATGAAATGTTTTAGGATATTTTCATTAAATTTCTTTGAGAAGATGATTTACCCATTGTCTTTATTCTTTCAGTCTTACTGTACGAGGCTCACAGAGGTGAACATTGAAACTTTGAGCTTTGTAATGTGAATTCTCCGGAGCAGCATGAGCATTCCCAGTCAAAAAACTGGGAATCTTTACTTTGTGAGACTGAATCTCCCAGAAGGCACTCTCAAGGTTAGCTACAAGACATCAGAGTTCTGAGCTTAGGTTGGAGTTTTTTGTAGCAGGCCTCAGACAATGACTTGTTGGTTAAGTATGAGGGAAATGGGGAAAGCAGCAGATTCTGCTAATGGGAACAGCAGATGGGAAGGGGAGAAGAGAATACTCCTGGGGGAAGCAACAGCAGAAATCGTCCCTAGTTAAATTTGCTGTACTTATGCAGTAGATTAGTGGGCAAAGTGCAGAGTACAACACAGAGGAAAGACTCACAATGCAGAACACGCAGGTAACATCTGTCAGAAATGTCCTTAATGTTGTGTGGCTCTAGAATTGTCCTGTGAAAAACTGCCACAAAGGAAGACCCTTTGTTATGAGTGATCTCATTCCTTGCTGACCTATGAAAGCAGCAAGTGAAGCACTTGTCACCTTTGTTGGGCTCAGCTGTAGGTAACAGAACTTAAAAACTGTATTTTAAATTGTAGTTCTGTCTCAGAGGAGAGGCAGAGAATAATGGAGGAGTAACTTAAAATTTGTTGTTGACTTACTGAAGAGAATATTTGAAGAAATGCGTGTTAATATGTTGATCTCAAAACCTGTCTCATTAATTCCTCTGCAGCTCTTAAAATGTTATACAATGCTGAAGAAAGTGAAAAGAGGCACTGTGGTAGGGATTTTTGAACTGGAACAGGGATAGATGCTGCTGGTTTGAGAAAGTGTAATTGTTTATGGCTGTGGGGTCTGTATTGTAACAAGATGTTCCTTCCCAACATCACATGAGGTTATTTAGAAATGATGGGCTATGTATTTACCAGCGGGAAAACACCTGAGATGGCTTGTACTGAATGTGTTCCTTTTGTCAGGAGATCGATCCATAAGATAAAGAATAAAAAGGAGAACAGAAAACTTGCAGCTGTACATTTTTGATGTGAAAGTTTTGCAGAGAAGCAGGTGGAGAGACTTTTGCTCTGTGACTTGGGTCAGCTGCAGACGAGTAGTTTGGCTGCCTCTTCCTGAAAACTGGAAAAGGAAGAGCCCGTTATGAGCAAGGGGTTATTATACACATGTTTACACAAAGTGTGGAAATTATATGCTACTTGCAGTCTCATCTTTCCTACTGATGTCTTGCTGTTGGCAAAGCAGATGTTTCTCACAGGGTACTGCTTGTCTGTTTGCAAACAGCTTCTCCCAGAGACATTCCCAAGAGCCTGTGCTTTGCTTGTACACTGGTGTTTTTCTCCAGTAGTCCTTGTCACCTTTTGTGACCCCCAACTCTTGCAAGCCTTTTTTTTGAAAATTTCATTTCTTCTGAGTGCTTGTCTGGTTTAATTATGATAATTAGCTCTGCAAGATGAGTTTCTCTATTTAAAACTATTTTAAATTATTTCTTGGCATATCTATAGTAGCAATATTTAGTAACTGGCAGAATCAGCTTCACTACAACACCTACAGAAAAATATTCAATCTATATAAGGAGGTAGCTGCTTTTGTGGACCTAAAGCAATAGAAAAATGGGGTGTGTCATATCATTATAGCAAGACAGTAGTATTAAAAGGGGGAAGTTAAAATTTAAATACAATTTCATGAAATGTATTAAAATCCTTAGGCATTTAGGAAGTAGAGTAGGACAGGATTTATTATTATTATTTAAATGAATAAAAATTTGAAGTTCCTCTGTGTACTGGGAATAGTAGGTTTTAGCTGGCTTTTTAACTAGGAGATCTGGATTCTTTTCAAGTTTCATCAATTTTACAGCATCCTGTTTAATGTCCTGCTTTCCCTCTGTCTAAGATCAGGATAATATCTCACTGTCTGCTGGCATAGTGAGACATTTACTAGGATGGTGAGATATTTTACTAGCATAGTGAGCAATTAAGTGTGACAAATTAAGCTCTGAAAGTACATGAGCTTCTTATGTGAAAGCCTCTACTGAAATATGCCCATTGTTTTTCTGAGCAGGTGGGATAGAGGACTGGTTGAATTTTGAAAATCTTTAGCAAGGAGTACGGTTCTTAGCAGCACCTTTAATATCATCTTCTTGTTAGAAAAGTTGGAACAATAGCCATATTATGGATTTTCTGTAGGACCCCTGATTTTAAGGGTGTATCATGAGCTTTCAGCCTTCTGTTCTTGCCGTGTTCAGTCTCAGAAATAATGGCCTCTGTATTGTTTCCCTAAAGTCTATATTAGAACAAAGTGTAATAACATTGGTGCTCGATTCAGAAGGTGGTAAAGCATCAGTGCCTGCAGCATTATTCACAGTATGAGCACTATATCTAGTGCTGACTAGCTCCTACTATATCATCAAGTGACAGCAAACTTGCTTGACTACAGTTGATCTAAAACAGCTCTCTTGAGTAGAGTCCTACAGGAAAGCACAGAAAATTGTAGTTTCTGATTCATGTTAATCCAGTTTGGGTTGGTGATGATCTATAGAGTTAGATACTTTTAGGAGACCAAATATTTGTTGTTAAAATTATCTCACCTTTTATGCAGCTTCAAGTGTTTTGAAGAAGTATCAGGAGATGTGGTTACAGAATCTCTTCAAGACATCTTAGCTCCCAAAATACTTACTCATGGGGTAAGAGTCAGCTTCCCAACTGCTCTTTTTGCATACATAACTGGCATAATGCAAAGGAGGGTCATGTAATCAAGGATGCACTGAGAGCTCATCCAAATAGGAAGATGAGGCCTACTACAGTTGGCATAAATAGGTATTATGACAAGCTCATTCCTGATCTTTCACAGTTTGTCCTTTTAAAGTATCATTAGCTCCCAATAAATCAGTGGGGTCTGATATTGATTTCCATGGGATCAGAGCAGGCACATGTTACAATGAGTGTTTCATTCCTGTTCTGAAAAGAGTTCTTCTGAAGCAGTTTTTCTGTTATGTGCAGATCCTTCCAGTCCCAAAGCCTCTACAATTTTTAGATTTGTCTGTGGAGGAGGAATTGGAGAGTGGGTTTAGCAGAACTACCTCAGGAAAGTTACTGGTGACCTTTGTAAGTTTTTGGCTTTTTTCCAGGATGATACATTCCCACCATTCCTGTGAGAACTGTCTGTCCCTTTACAGCACTGCAGTCTACTTAAAATTGGGTCTGATTCCTCAACATCCAGCATCCATCAAAACTACTTTGGACTCTATATATTTACATTGATTTTGGCCCATGAACAAGTCTGTACAATTTCCTGAAACATATTTTAGGGTTTAGTTTCCAAGGTGGCAAAGAGATAATCCTGATTCCTAATCTAGATCCTTACTTGAAGGGTGCCTTCAGCTAAATTGATAAGAAGCAAGTATCAGACCATGTAGAACCCAATCCCTTTCTGCCTTGCTTGTTCATTGGGAATAAGGTAGAATCAAATCTAAATGATACAGGCCAAACCAGTTAATGACCAAAGTCCATAAAAATTACTCTAAATCTTGGACCCACAGCACAAGACGTGGGATAGGCTTTGGCGTGGCTGGGGAATGCAGAAGCTGTTAAGGAGAACTACAACAAACAGCTGGAGGAGCTACAGGAGTGTTTTCTCTCACACAAATTAATTGAACGAGGTTGCAGAAACCTTCTCCTTCTGTAGAAAAAACTCCTCAAATACTCTAAAAAATGACATTTCTAATTTTCTTCAGTAAGAAACAATTGCTTCTGTGTGTGTGTGCATCCCAGTAGTCCCAAAGTCTCTATAGACAGCCAGAAGATTTATATTTGAGTGAAAGCCACAGCATCACACACAGGAGCTCGTGAAAGTACAGTAAACATCCTTCAAACAAATTCTCATGTGCCCTGACTACAAAGTAAATGAAAAGCAATACACAGGGTTGGAAAGAAACCACATTTCTAGGTTGGTTTCAATAGACTCTTAGTTTTCCCAGTGTATTAGTACTCACTCCGAGTCTGCTGCATCCTGCTTTCTCCCCCACAACACAGCTGAGCTGCACTTTGTCTACCACTGTGACATTTTATGGAAAACCAGCATATCAAGGTTTATCTTTAAAACAGTAAAAATAATAACTGTTGGCACTTGTGTGAGGTCTGGATAATTTAATCTCTTAAAACGTAGTCAATAGAGACATAAAAATAACAGTTTTCTTGCCATGCTAAAGGAACAGGAAAGAAAGTAGATTAAAGCAAAGTCCAGGGTTAGTTTAAATACACTGAGCCATATCGTGCCATTGATTTTTTTGAACAGAAATCCCCACTGAGCTCAGTGGGGATTTCTGCTTAAAAATCAGTGGTGCAAAACGACACCCTCAGATTAAGATACAAAGATGGAGGATGAGGCTTAATTGGTGCCTCCTTGTCGGGATGGGTTTCCCCTATAGAGGGAGTCGCTGCTCTTTCCATTAAACAATTAACAGTAAAACCTGGAGGAACTTCCATGCAAGAGGATTGTTATTCTATCCTTATTCCTATTGCAAATCTGAACATATATTAGATTTCACTAGTTTCATTAAAACAAACACGGAGACATATTAAATATTAATTTTATTTAGATTTTAGGTAATGTTAAGAATCTCTATTGGGAACTAGACTGTCCTGCCTAGGCAGAGGGAGGCATAGGAGTGTAGCCCATGCAGTAGTACTGTACACACCTAATACACTGAGGAAAAAAGGTGAGACTTTTTCTGTGGTGTTTTCTGCAATAAGAGTCATTTCATACCCTTTAGTCAATATATATCAGAATCTGACTTCTGAGAAGAAGCAATCATTTGGCCTGTTGTCACAGATAGGAAAATAAAGCACAGCATCACTGTGTGACTTGCCTGTGTTGTTTCAGGAAAAGGATGGCAGTGGTGGTGAAAACTGTGTCCCCTTCTCCAGAGACAGAGTTAACAAGTCTCTGTCTTCTCCTTGGAGGAATGCATGGCTGCCTCTTAAGAGGGCACGTTTCATGTGAGGAAGAAAGATGGCCACAGAATACATTTTAGGAAAAGCTAATTGCAACTGTTATTGTTAAAAAGTGGATTAGATGATGAAAGGTCTTTCTGAAAATTCTACCATCAAAGAGGGGAAAAGAGGACGTGTTTGAAGAAAAAAGTTCCTGCAAATGGTTGACAAGGAACGAGATGAAAGCTGACAGTAGAATTCCAGACAGAATTCTTATGACTTTTGCCTGTTCTTATCTGCTTGTGATGAAGGAAGCAATGGTGCTTTGAATAACAGATGTAATTCATCTTATTGGTCCACAGGGCAAACAAAAAGTTTGGTGACTTATTGCCATTACAAAAAGCAGTACTGAGTGTTACTCAGAAAAGAAATCTATTGTAGTAATGTATATAAAAGAGAACTTACTGATGCTGAGAATAATTTTGACTTGAGGCTTGTCCTGCTGAAACACACAGTATAATCTAAATACTCTTGACTTTAAAAAAAAAATCAGAAAAATACTATTTTCCTGAAAAGAAATTATGGCAAATTTGCTGAGTTGTGCAGTTGCTATAATCTAGCAATGGACACTTTGAGACATAAATTCCCTGATTCTTACGGAGCCTTGTCAGATCTATTCAGGATTTATTTCCATTAGAAATGTCGATCTTTTTTTTTCTTTAAAGAAAGCATCTCATATTAAAAGGTGGTTTTCTGTCTGGCTTCTGCAACTTGAATGTAAAATCTCAAAATTTTTGTTTCCTGAAAAGGGGAAAGAAAACAATCTTTATGCAAAACTTAACAAAAAGCAGGTATGGGTGAAAATAAAGAGGTTTTTTTTTCTTTCAATCTTATCCACACTCTAATGCTTCAAAATGCATATATTGTTTAATGTGTTAATACCAATAATACAAGTCTAAGATACTTTTTTGCCCTGAGGGCATACTGGTGTTCCACATTAACAGCTTTGTCTGAGCTGTGACTACTGCAGGGAGAAGTTTTTCTAGTCTTTGGCTGTATGGTTTTGTTTACATTGTGTCCTATGTTTTGTATGAATTGTTTTTAAGTGGTAATTGAAGAGGAAGTCATTCAACAGGGAAAAAATTACTTCTTAACTATGCTTTTGACATTGGCTCTGATGCATCCCAGGTCAGCCTAAGTGAGGAGACTATTATTTGGCAGATCTGCCTATAGCTCAGCAGTGGCTGATGCAGCTGTGCCCATTTGGCACACAGGTTTTTAATTTTGTAATTGGTAGCTGGCCAATAACAGCCAGCCCTGTATGTTTTCTTGCAAATTGGTAGGAAAGGAGTGACCCATGGCTGCTGTATATGCGAAGAACATGCAGCAGCACTGGGGCTGTAGGTGTATCCATCCCATTGATGGCCTTCAGGATTATAGTGGGGGAAAAGATCCATAATCAGGGAATAGGCAGGTGTAAAGGTTGGGCTACGAGCCTGAGTTCTCCTATTTCCTCACGTGAAGAATTTGATGTTGATTTGGCTTTTAGCAGCTGACTGAAGAAACTGCAGGTTATGATAGTGCATATGTGGGGTTTTAAATGCCATAGATTTTTCCAAGGTCCTTTGGTAAACTAGATGTTTCTCAGAGAGTTTCCTTATGTAATTGCACCAAATTTAAAGAACAGAGGATTTGTGCAATTTTAGAGTACATTAGAAGAATCTGAAGAGTGCCAAGGCTATAGTGTGATGTTATCTAAACAATGTGTTCTAGGTCTGGTGTTTAGGACTTTTTCAGTCTGTTTTGGATCTGCTTCTGTCCAGAACAGGTCTCTATCCTGTGTTATAGACAGTATTGTATTTTTTCTGTGCTTCTGTAGGCAGAATATTCTCTACATCCTTTTCATCCTCTGAATACAGCCATCTTTTCATCTTGCTGAATATCTCAGCAGAGCATCGTTACTAACAGAAGCATGCACTGGACATCAGGAGGAATTTCTTCACAGAAAGGGTTATTAAACATTGCAATGGACTCCCCAGTGAGGTGGTGGAGTCACCATCCCTGAAGGTGTTCAAGAAACAACTGGATGTGGCACTCGGTGCTGTGCTCTAGTTGACAAGGTGGTGATCATTCAAAGGTTGCCCTTAATGATCTCAGAGGTCTTTTCCAACCTAAAGGATTCTATGAGAATGGTAAAGTGAAAAAGATTACTTATGTAAGGGGTACTGTTAATTGCTTCCTCTCATATGGGATGTGATGACTTGAAGCACTCCCAGTGTGAGGGTAGACAGTCAGTGTGTGCCAGAAGAAGGGGCACAACTGTGTTGTGGCACAAAATCTTCATCAAGAGACTTGATGAGTTGTCAATAAGAGGCAAAGAGTCAAAAACTGGAGATTTGGATACCCCATTTGTCTGCTGCAGTTTGTGTGTTAGAGGAAGATGTACATCCTTTATGTTTCAAATTTGGGCACTGATTAACCTATGATTGTTATTTATTGCTATTGTCAGGTGTGGATTAATGTTTGAAGGTGCAGCATCTCTTCTGAACCTTTGTTTTATTGGAAAGAAAAGTTCCTCCAGTAACTTTGCACTGTTCATGTTCCTTTTCTTAGACTTGCTGATGCTCATAAAAAGACCTGAAGCTGTGAAAATGCTCTTTTAAAAGTTAATTCCATCGTGAGCCATCATGTCTTTTCAAGGCTCTTCAGCACTTGAGCCCCAGGTCACAGTGCAGAGATAAAAAATATGTATGTTCATAATTAGCTTATAAATAATGCAGTGTTCTCATTCAGACTCCATCCTTTCAACATGCCCATGGATTATTGTTCTCTCTGCAGTTAAATTTCTGAGCACTCTGTGGCCCAATTTTTCTACAATTTGGTGGGTTAATTCTCTATTACAACATGCTTAAAGCCCAAAGAATGCAGTGGTTGGGAGTCTGGGTAGGCACCGTGTTTGGGTTTCATTTGTTTTTTCTGTCAAGAATGTAACAGATAAATGATATGATGCTTGTCTTCAGGTGTGAGTTTGTATAGCTGGAACCTGAACCGTTGATGCAGTTAGACTCGTGCTTCACTTCTCTAATCTCAAAGTTTTTATATTATAGATAGAGTTAGATTGAGGTTGTTTGAGGCTGAGATGCTCTAATAGGTAGTTTAATAGAATAAAGAGTGTGAAAGGGGTACAGAGTTCACATGAAATATTTGGACATAAAAATGAAAGCACCCTTCAGTTTCTTGGTAAACAACCTACAATGCCTCTTCAAAAACTTTAAAGGTTAGCCCATTTGAGAGGAAAATTAAAAAAAAACAACTAAGCCAAACAACACTTATTAAACAGATACCTTTTCTTTGACAGATGCTTGCTAGTCAGATTTAATAAACAAGAATTTTGAATGGCTGCTGGTAACTTGCATAGAGAAAAAGAGGATACACAGTGAATTTTGCCTTAATTACCACTCTGCTTATATTTTTTGTTGAATAAGTGCTGCTATTGCTCTCTGAACATGGATCATGCTGTCATTTTCAATGGAGATTTCTGTGGCAAAATGGCAGAGGGTCAGAAAAACTCCTTGCTGAAACACCTAGAGTTTTTTATTATGCAACCTTCCAAAGACAAAGTGATCAGAAGGAGAGAGTCAAAAAGAAGAAATGTCCTACCAAAAGCAACAACTTGTAATCTCTCTCTCTGCCTCCACTCAACACCTCCCACATAACTCTGCAGGGGCCTGTTCCCCTGGAACTCTCTATCACATGTACCCAGAAACCATCCTATAAATACAGGAGCCTTCCTCGTGCTCTGGTGTGTTTACAGAACTGGTGAATACTATTGATTAGGAGACTGAAAAATAGCAACACTTAAATGCCTTTTCTTTTCCTTTTGTATAGATGGAAAGGTGTGAGATCTAGTCTAGAATTGGAATTGCTGCTGCAGAGTCAGAACATTACTTAACTTTGAGGAGTTACGGAGGGGAAGTGTGGGATTAGAAGACTAGAAAAGAAAAAATTTAAAACCTCTTAAAAATAAAAGGGACAGACAGGGAAAGGAGCCCATAAACTATATTCTAGTCCTGTTATATAAGTATCTGAAATAGAAAAAATGTTGAAAAACTGTTTAGATAAGATAACCACAGCCTAGTTAATAAAGAATACGTCATGGACAAAAGTAAGGAGATATTGGTTTAAATCCCATCTCATGCTGCCTTGATTTGGTTTTATGCAGTAAACTTAATGAATAATGATGTAGTGAAAGACCTGAGTGATGGAACGAGGAGTAAATTTATAAGATTTGCTGGAAGGAAACAATGGCATGGAAGGAATAGCCAACATCTTGCAGGACAGAATTAAAATTCAAAATTGTCTTAGTAAAAGAAAGGCTGGTCTGAAAAGATAGAATGAAATTTAAGAGGGATAAATGGTGCTGTGTTATCCCATTTACACAGAAGTAATCAGCAACACAAATATAAGAAGAGAAGCCACTGATTTTGGAGGATTTGTTTGTTTAGACTGGGTTTTTCTTATTTCTCTTAGAAAAAAGCCGTGGGATTATGGCAGTTTATAAACTGCTCAAGAATCAGAGGTCTCACACTTTGACAAAAAGATAAATACTTTTATTCTGGAATAAAAAGAGCATATCTAAACCAGCTATGAACAAAAAGGCTATAGCTATGCTATACATAAATATATGTATAAATCTGTATATATATATGTATAAATCTGCTGCTACTCTCCAGTTTGGGAACAAGAAATTTCAAAAAAGATTTGAACCATCATTTTTAGAGGTCCTAAAGAGAAGCAAGATTTGTCTGAAAACATGAAATGTATAGAAAGATTTAAAAAATTCAGGATTTTTAGGTCAAAGAGGAGTCCAAGAGGGACATGATAATATTTATATACATAAAGATTATTGGAGAATAAAAATTTTAAGTAGGAGTTTGTGGTGACCATAATAAATAATAGACTTAAATCAGAGCAAGAAACATTCTTTAGGGAATGCTTTCTGAAGCAAAGATAATGATGCACTCTTTGGGGAATTTTGAAGTTTCAGTTGCTGGAATTTTCTAAGAAAGGGATGGGAAAGTGTTTTAGAAATGATAGAAGTATAACCAATCCTGCCTTGGGCAGCACAGCGATCAGTGATGTGCAGAGACTCCTCAAAGCCCCCTGAAGTTGTCTGTTTTTATGGTTTAATGCAGTGGGATGGTGAGAAGTGGTGTTTGGTCAGAGCAGCTCATCCATTTCTCCAGGACAATCCACATTGTTCAGGAAGGATGTGAGGGTCCCATATTCCCACTGTGGGAATCACTAGTGAAGGGTTTGTTGCACTGCTTAGCACAACCAACGTTGTTCTTGATAAAACATTTCATCTCAGACTTCCTTTGAATTTATTTTTATATGATGAAAGACTAGTTTGTGGCTTAATTCCCAGATTAGACAACACTCTGTAATGGAGCTCCTTCCACGTGTGAATGACACTGATGTGTTTGCTGTGTTGGTGTAAATATTCATAGGGAGGTTTTTTGCATTATCCAGTCTGTGCACAGAGTATATTGTGGTCTTGCAGAGATTTTGTAGGGATAAACAGAGACTGAATGCTCATGCAGTAGGAAGCGATGGTGAATGAGAAATGAAAACAGTCTACTTTCTTTGGTTTGATAGAAAATACGTTTTCTGCATTGTTTTAGGTGATTTGAGGGCCTTGGTTAAAGTTTATTTAGTCTTTAATTATGTGACCAACAGCAAACATAAGACAAAATCTTTCTCTTGTTTCACAGAGAATTCATTCATTGATAAAATTGACAAAATAGATTAAATTAAAGGCAACTACTCAGTTTTTGAATTGTACAGGGAGCCATTCAAGGCAGAGTGAAATGGAACTCTAAGGTATGGTCATTATGTACTATAGGAATAGTGCAGGCTTTAGGTGGCATTGCGGACAGTGTAAACCTTTCAGTCATTTGCTGTTTCTGTGCAGGAGGTCATTGTGCCTGCATTTGAACTGAGGTTAAGGATGTGTGCAGTCCAGATTTTGATTCAAAAAAATCCTAAGCAGTGAAAATCAAAACTTTCCATCTCAGTAGACTCTGATTTGAACCTCTCATGTTTAGGTGCATCAGGGAATTTTGGGTGACATAATGTAGTTAGGCTTGGTTTGTTGTTTTTTTTTTTCTCTCCTTTTTCTTGCTAATTATGTGTCTTGCTGCTTACATGAGAAAAAATCACTATTGTGCACCTGATGTGCTCCATAAACCAAATGTCAAATGTTGAACTCCCCCTAGTTGCATGACTCCTCCCCCTGGCTGAGATGGACAGATAATTTCACAGGTTGCTTAGTTTAGATTGCCTTAAGAACAGTGATATTAGGGGGAAAACCTCAATAACAAAGCAATGCTGGTTGGCCTTTATGAACAGCAAATGTTCAAGAATATTTTGATTCTATAAGATGATGTGCTGTTGAGTTCTTTGATATGCCTTGTTTTCCTAATTGCACTTTTTATTCCTGAAAGGGCTTTCGCAGGCAGAAACCTTCATAGGAAGTTTATTTTCTTTGACCGTCCTCAAAGGCTCTTTTGTCAATTTATTTTCACAATAGCAAGATATGCACATGCAGTAAATCAATGCAGGTTAACTTTTTAATGGGAAAGGCATTCTACGTTTTTGGCATCAGTCAGTGTCTTTTCTCAATTATAAAGTCTCTCACTGGGCTAAGCATTTGTCTGGTAGGTGTGTGTATCAGCCACAACTTAATATTCAAAGGTCAAACTGCAAAGATCTGGCCAGTGTGATGGCATCTTTGCTCTTTAATAATCAGATGGGATGTCTGTGATGTCTTGAAGCGCTTCTTCTAGGTGGCAGTGTACCACTGCAGCAGTTAATTGCCTGTTAGCTTCTTGGATCAATGTAAAAGAGAGATGTGAAGATTTTTCCAAAGTCTATTTTCTTTTTTCCTCCCAACACAGCTCTATTTGAGCACTTTCCTCTGATTTATCCAAGAATAACCTGAGTATGTGAGAAGAAACTTCAATACTCAATTTAAGTAGCTGCCTAGGAGGTTTTTTTTCCGAGAGGTTGGTGAAGGAAGAGGGGAAATTTTGCCTTCTCTAAACCAGAGGTTGGTGATTATTCACTGTACAGGGTCACTGGGAAGAGGTTCTGTCTTTTCTCAGTTGCCCAGATGTGCCTTGGTGCTGTGCCTCCAGTGGGGTCAATCCTTCCATATTATTCTTAAGCTTTTTCCCGTGGGGAGCTGAATTAGTTACTAATGTATTGTGCAAATGTTTCAGATCTTATAGAACCTATATAGACCTCCTTCCCTGTCCACTCATTACTATTTTTTTCTTGGTTCCTCTCTGCTTTCCCTCATATATCCAATGGCTCCATGTGCAGCTACATTTGTTTACAGCCAGGATGAGCAAGCTTACTTGCTGGGCTTTTAGAACAGGCTTCACTAAACCACCCCTGACTAAATGGCCATTAAGGATGTTCTGTTTTAATGCTCAGCCACATTCTATAGGAATAATTTGTGCAAATTTCTGCCACTGTGGGGGCAGCATGCAGCTACATCCTCTGCTTGTGTCTGGGGATGCGTTGCATCCATTTTGGGTAGATATTGTAGAATCATAGAATATCTTGGGTTGGAAGGGACCATTAAAGGTCAACTTGTCCAACCCTCTGCCATAGGCAGGGATATCTTCAACTAGATCAGGTTGCTCAGAGCACCATCCAACCTGACCTTGAATGTTTCCAGTGATGAGGTCAAATTAAATCCGCGTCATATCCAGAAAAACAACAACTGTAGCCCTTCCCTTATCCACTGGGTTGGTCAGGCAGGACTTGCCTTTGGTGAAGCTGTGCTGGCTCCCCCTAGTCTTTTCCCTGTTCTCCTCGAGCCTTAGCACAGCTTCTAGAAGGATCTGTTCCATGATCTTCCCAGACACAGAGGTGAGGCTGACAGGTCAGTAGTTCCTAGGGACCTCCTTTCTACCCTTTTTAAAAATACGTGCAATTCCTTTTTTCCAGTCACCAGGGACTTCACCCAATGGCTGTGACTTTTCCAATATGGGAAGTGGCATGGCAGCTACCTCAGCCATTTCCCTCAGCAGTCTGGGATGCATCTCATCAGGTCCCATAGACCTGTTCAGGTTCCTCAGGTGTCAGAAGTCTGTACTAGTATATATGGGTCATGAAGCTGAGTTATACCTCCCTGAGAATCTAAGAACTCTGGGATCCCAACATTTAACAACTGTCATCTCTTTGAATTCTTTTCTTCACGTGAACTTGAGGCTTGAATTAAAAAAGAAGTTAAAATAAGGAAAGCAGTAAAAAACATATCCCAGCCTTCCTCTCTTTAAAGATTTTCCTCTGTCAAAGTCAGTAACCAGGAGGCTGAGAACAGCAATACTTCACACATTAACTTTCCCCCTGTTGGGGTTTTTGGTCACAGTCATGTCGTAACATCCAGTGTAAATGTCGACATTGGTTTGGGAGAGTCCCAGCAGTTCCACCTCCTTGCAGAAGGAGGAGCTCTGAAGCACAAGAAATGAAACACTGGGATTTGCTGATTGGGGGATTTAGTTCACCACTTCAACATTATGGGGGGAAAAAGTAATCATTGCCTCACAATGCATTTTTCATTTTCCCCTCTTCACTGGCTGCCAGGGTGCTATGACACACCAAATACTGGTCAATATTGCAATAATCCTTCTTACTGGGATGTCTCTGAATGGCTTTCCATCCTGGAGACCATATATTTCCAAATACCTATGACTTAGGGGAGCAGGAAGAATTTAAAATGAACCCAGTGTATTTGCAAGGATGTGCTTATAAAAATAAAGTAACTTTTGGTTATCTTATCACTGTGCAACTGATCAAGTACTTTCAGCAAAAGACTCCAGACACGTCAGTGTTCCTGTGTGAAAGCTTTTGAAAAATTAAGGCTGATGTGTTGACAGCTGTAATACCACTAGCTTTTAATCCTTGGTTTCTTTTTTCATTATTAGGGATTCCAAGACATGGGTAGGAGAAGATTAGGTTTATCCACTAACAATATAAAATCCTGTAATCCCTTGAAAGTTTAAAATCTTCCTTGGGCTGGAGAAGGAACACTTTATCAATATGTACAGCTATGGCCTCTTTAAAGGATAAAAAGCACATCTCCTAGCTTAGAGGAAGAAGAATCATTTTATATTGGCCTAAGGAATTTCAGTTTTGAAACTGTGCTTCAGTTCATGAAAAAAGCTTGGGTAAAGTTACTATTTTTTGTTAATTTTTTTTCCTCACCATTAGGTGTTATTTTTGAATCAGGGAAATAAATGTTTTTTTTCTCATGTATTTCTTCCCATCTGTAGCTTTCTAGGAGCTTTACAAGAGTCAATAAATAGCATGTAACTCTTCTGCCAGATGTTGACTGGCTGTAGTGAGAGCCTCTGGAGGACCTTACTAAATAGGAACCCACAAAGATACAAACGCTATCCAGAAAACTGGGAAGTTGAATTTAGTTGTCTCAGTGTTATCTAAGTGATTCTTTCTCGTTCACAAGAGTTAATCAAATGAACTTCTTTTGGAGTGCTGGAAACATGAGAACATGTCATGAAGAGTTGTCACAAGACAAACACCCACCCCCAAGAGCTGGTGAGCTGGTTGTCAGCTGACTCTTTCTCCTGCAGTTATGGCACACTCACAGATTGTCTCTGAGGTGGCTGTTGAGTTTCTGTGACCTTTAAAAGGCTGGTGAGGGAGGTGAGACCAGACCTTGAATCAGCTGGAGCATGGAGGCAGAGCTAACCCATGTTCCTGCTCAGAGAAGCCCTCAAATCAGCAGGACTGTCAGGTCTCTAAAATGATGTTTCACGAGAGATATACTGTAATGAACCTCAGACTGACTGAGCCAGAGGGAAATAAAAGCTTCTTATATGTCTTTCCTCCTGCCTCCTCTCAGTGAGAGCCCTGTCCTCTGACATTTTGGGATGATGTCCCAGTTTCTATCCTAAGCAGGAAGCCTTTTGATGTCTACCTGCACTGCAGCAAACTCTCCAAGGACCCTTATGAGTTTTTAGGGGAAGTATCTTTCTTTTGATCCCCTCAGCTTTGGCCATTTCTACTCCTTGCCATTGGCTTGCCTTGCCATTCTTGCCATTGGCTAATTTACAGTATTCCACTCCTCGTCTCCACCTGACCTGCTCTGTGCTCTAGAAGACCTCACAGCAGTTCTACGTGCTGGATTTCAATCTGGGAAGACACACTACATCCTTCCTCTCCCACTCCTTTCCAAAGGGACAGTGGTCATTTGAAGGTGACCAAGCACCTCTCAGGAAACAGACTCACCTGTGTTTAACAGAGTGTCTAAAAGGCAAATACCCAAGAAAAAGGCATAGCACACATCCCAGGAGGCCTCTCCAGACTTTCCAATCCTGGTATTTGTTGTTAGCCACTGTCCCTTGTTGCCTCTCACCATCTTTCCCGTCAGTCCACACCAGATGAGTTTGTTGCTGACTGCCCCAGTTCCTGCTGGCTGTGCACCCTTACAGCTGCTCCCACCCACTGCAGTCGGTGCTGGATTCCCCACACTGTTTTCTTTGTCAGCTGCTTCAGTCCTGTTCCCTGCACAGCTCTGTCCTTCACCACGAGGGCAGGGATGTGCCTTCCCACAGCGCTCACCTGTGGGGGACCCACAGCTTGGGCAGCCCCTGAAGGTAGTTAAGGCCGTGCAGAAAGGTGCAGTGTTCAGCAGGAAATGTCCAGATTTCTTGTCCCAAAGCAGAGGCTTTTTGGATGGAGCCTTTCTGATAAATCCTGGGATCTTTGCCACAGTTTATTTCTCACAAAGTTGCAAGTTGCAGCATTAAATCCGACTCCTTCCCCTGAAGCGCATCTGGGACCATTGAGGCTTTATGCTTTGCACAGTGTCATTACAAATGAAATCATTCCTTCAGATTCTCAGTTTAGACATTTCTAACGTGAAAGGCTCAAAATATTGTATATAAATACATAAGTAAAATGCCCCTGTTGGTACTGTTCTCTTTTGTTTCTGCTAAAGGCCCCAAAAGTTGTCCTATCCATATTTTCCACCCTTTGGACTTGCTTTTCCTGCTGACATATTTACTCTGCTTTAAAAGAGACAAAGTCATTTGTCCAGTGAACATAGCCAGTTAACACAAGAGATATCAAATCTTATGGCTTTTCAGCCTGTCTTTTTAGCTGAAATACTTGGAGGCAGATCTCAAAAGCATTCATCAGCTTAATCTATATAGTGGAAAAATGTAACCAGCAGCCAGTGCTGCTGGGACCCGCCAGCCAGGCTGTATAAAACAGGAATGGCCAGTCATCTGAGAGCAAAATCCATCCTTCCTGCAGCACAGCCCCATAACGTGTGCTCAAAGCTGGCTGAGCTCCCTTATCTGCCTGCTCTTCTTGATCCAACCCTTATTCTTTTTGGAAACATATTTGTCAGGTGAATGTAGTGGAAATGCTCTGATAACCTCATTTAGATATATTTTGCTGTCTGTTTGCTTTATTAAAGTTATCCCTTGTGCTTTCTAACCAAGAGCTGACCCTATTTATGCAATGGAGAATGCTAAGTGAATTAACTGAATGCTAATGGGGAATCCAGATTTGATGCATATTTCCATTTTTGTTTTATTCCAAGTATATAAAGCATGATTAGTGAAGAAATGAACTTAAGAATTATTTGCCTTTTAAAATGTGGTTTCATTTTTGAAATATAATTTTATTTTAAATTTCTATGATAAATTTTATTTATCAGTATCTGAAATGGGTTTCCAAAAGAGAGTTGTATATTTTCATAGCTTAGCTAATTACTTATTAGTAAGACAGTCATGGGGGCAGGAGAGCCAAGGAAGGATATGTAATTCCCTCCATGAAACAATTCCTCTCTTGATTACTTACAAAGTTTAAACTTAGATTTTTCAGGAAAGCAAGTCAGTCTTAATGCCTGGAGTAGGCTTCTAGAATAGAGGGATTAAAGTATTTGAAAGTATTTGCTTCAAACCTAGACTCACAGCAGCAATAAATTTATGTGCACCTCAAAACTTAATTCTCCTTATTCTCTTGGATAAGCATGTGGTTACTTTGCTAAAACAATGCCTTAGGCCCTGAACTTGCCACTTCATTGTGTGAGTTTAAAGGTTTTTTTCATTGTAACTTTCTAAGAAATTAAGGCTTTGCAGAGAAAAAGAAGCCTCTGAAATCCTTTATACCTGGACACCTACAAATATGAGTGACATGTATATACTTCTCCGTCTAAGGACATTCTAAAAGCCTTACAGATTCTGTTGTATTTTTGTGTGTATGTATTTATCATCAAAGGAGCAATAGCTACAGACTGAGAGCTCAGAGAAAATTCAATGTCAGCTTACAAAGAAGTGATAGAATTTGTTTTGGAATCTGGACATTTTGACTTGCATCATTATTCCTTACATTCATAAACAAAAGTCTATATGTTTTGTTTTCATGTCAGAGAAAACAATTATTTTATGGATTATAAGTTAAATAGAAAAGTTTTCCAGTGCCCTAAAACAAATTGTTGAATCTGTCCTTAGAATTCAGTAATTTATTTTTTTTTAAGCCTGTGTAATTTTTGAGACATTTGGAAATATTATCCCAACAAATACCTGTTGGAGTCAATGGGAGTCTTTCCAGTAACTGCAGTGGGCACTGAAACAGTTTTATTTGATTCTCTTTACTTTTCAGCCCATTGCTTCTTTTTATGAATATAGAAAATAAATGCTTCTCAGTTTCTCAGTAATAATGAGCCAGGCCTGCAAATGCTTATTTGCATCTGCACCTTCAGCCATGTGAAGAGTTGTGCTGAGCTCAGGAAGTGATCTGTGTGCATTGACACCAGTGCATGCTCCTTCATTTGGGAGGGATTGGGACCATAAATACATAAGTGAATCGGGAGAAAGTCATTTAGCAACTCCATTGCCTGGTTTTCTTCTCTGAGATACGGTGCTAGTGGTCAGTTCAGAAGAACATTTCTCAGATAATAACTAGGGAGAAGGGGAAATCACACTGCACATTTAAATAGAGTTCCCCGGTAGAACCATCCCAAAAATCTTCTTAATGTGTTTGGATCAAACCTGAAGTCTCAGTATGATGCTCCTGAATCATTTTCCCTATAAGGCTCTGCCACTCATATTTCTAAAGCTTTGCAAATTTTCTGTGGTTCTACCCCATGTGTTTGGAAAGAATAAACCACTAGATACACTGTAACTGCCTTGAAATAACACTGTGAATTAAAAAATAGAAGGATATCTATAGATATCCCTTCAGGGTTTTTGAATCCTCAGACATTAGGAATCTTGGTGAGACTGACACATATACTTCATCTTTGCTTTTCTGGGTATGGATACAATACAATTTATTCCTATGATACTGCCCTTCACAGAGAAAATCATCACCAGAAGAATGGCTTGAGGCTTAGCAGGACTGTGCTACTGAAGATATCTCTAAATATATTGTCCTCTCAAAATCAATCTTTTTTCCAGTTCTCCCTCTCCTAGTCTGGAAAATAATTGGGGTTGTGCCACTGATTCTGGCTCTAGAATTAAAAACCTGAATAAAAAAAATGTTGCAATTTCTGTGGAATAATGATGTCTTTCCCCGTCTTTGTCATTGGAAGTGATACTATAAACTATAGTGCCAAAAATGCTGGGGCCCGTGTACTGTTTAAAATTCTGGCAAACAGGTATTTCCTTGTTGTCAGCTGCAGAGGAAACCCTCACTTATTCACACTTCTTAATTTCTTGTTTCTCAACTTGGCGTGCATGGTATTATTTTGATATGGATAATGTGTGATATATGTGTGTATGTATATAGACACACACATGCAGATGCTTACATGTGCATAACCCTTCTATATCCAGTTTCCTCTGAAAGCCTCATATCTCCTCTCAGATTTCCTGTGTTATAAAACTCACTTATTTTTCCTGTGCTTCTTTTGTGCAGGGAGACACACTTGATATTTCTGTCTATACTGGTGTGCTGGGAGGGCAGTAACAACAGCAGCCACCAGGGCTGTAGTGCACAGACCTCTGTGCCAGCTGCCACTTCAACACGTTCAGCAATCGTGATTCAAGTCCCAGAAAAAAATTAGAATGGTTTAAATATCACTGCACTTCAGATTTGTGGATCTCTTGCCTTGGCTGTTTCTTAATTGATACGTTTGTGAATCTCTTGCGTTCTCTGTTTCTTGTGGTGTTCAGTGTCATGTTTTTGTAGCTTCTTGCAACCAAGAGACTTGGCAACATCCTTTCCCCAGCCACCGTTAATGATGGTTGAGGTTATGTTGTACTGATTCCCAGCAGTGGAACTCTGATGCAAGCACTGCCTACCTTGAGCTGAGAGCACTGCCTGCCTTCCCTGCTGGGACCTGCCTTGTGATGTCCTGTGATTGCCTGTCCCAGTTCAGCCAAGAACACAAGCACGTGCTTCATTTTGTTTGTAGCTCTGTTAAAGTGTTCTCTCATTCAAGCAATTACTGCTACCATTGAAAGACTTGAGTGTAGTTTGGTAGCACGTACATTTTCTGGGCATTTTCCAAATATAGGTGAAAAGGCTCTGTATGGCCTGCAAGCATTTAAGTCATAAGGCCAAGATTCACAGTTTTCATGGAACATCAAAGAATACTCTTGTCTTAGCTCAGTAGGAAGAAGGCAGTGAGATATTTTTTAATTATCTTGCCTTTTTGTAGTTTATCCTAAGCAAATGTTTGAGCATCTGAGACATTTCTATTTTTGGTGAGCAATAATGTCAGTCTTTTTTGCTTCATTTGCTTTTCATGTGAGATTCTTGCCAGGCAAGAGTAAAATATTCAGGTCTCATTTACATTGAAAATTACTCTCTCACAGTTTAGGGGAAAAGATAGAGTTGTTTTTTTTTCTGACAGGTGTTCTTTTGTTGATGATAGTACATGCAGCCATAAAGTGATGTTCTGTAAGGCTTTAATGCTTTTCATAAGTGCATCACTAGTCTTTAAAGACTGTAAATGTTAAAGACCTCTTCCCCAGAAGAAAAAAAAATGAGGCTCTGTCTTTGGGGAAGAAAATGACCTGTGATAGCAGAGTACTTTGATTGTACAAGTTCAAATCCTTGACAGATTCAATCACATGAGAAATGTGAGAAGCAGCTATAGGTGAATTTTGTAATCTTTTCAGGATGAGCATCTAAAAATTCAGATGATTATCTGCTCCCTCTTGGCCTCTAAGTTTCATAAGAGAAAACTTTAACTGGTATCACCTCAGCTAGTAATGCAAGAGAAGGAGGGTTTCCTGTACTTTCTGAAGAGATTTCAATGACTGACTGTGGCCAAAATAATTGAATGTTTTCTAATAGTATTTTAAATCTTGAGCTGTTTCAGATCTGAGGGATGTTTGGTTTGAACAGCTTAAATTTTGAGTTTGCCACATTTATATGTACTTTCAGAATGATAGATGTTTACATAATTTTTTGTTATTCTTAAAATGCCATCCTGCCATGTAGAATTTTTTTCTTCAACAGAATTTCCAAAAGTAAAAACTCTACAAAACAAACATAGGAAAACTTTCAGTGGTTAGAATGCCTTGCAGTATTTTTAGGTGATTTTCCAATCATTACAGAATGTTTCACAGCTTCTGGAGTCCTCAAGCATGTGGTTTCCTGGTTGTCAGATCTAGATACCAAGAACCAGCAAGCAGGAGAGAAGTGCTAAGACAAGTTGAAGAAGAATTGCAATGCAGAAAGCTCTTTAGGAAGTTCATAAACTCTGGAGAACATTGATTGGCATGTAGATTGATTTTATGAGTGAGAAAGGTTTGATACAGAGTAACAGAGAAAATGCCAGGGAGATCTTTGACAAATGCAAATCCTTTGGGGCTGGAAAACAGGAGAGGAGATAGATCGTCAAGCACTATCTTTATTTGTACTTTAAGACTCTGAACTTTTGTCCCTACCTATTGATTGCAGTGCTTTAAGTTCTCCTGTTGTGCTTCCATCAGCTGCTCACATCTTCCTGTATTATCCTGCTTGTCACATAAATTGTTTGATATCTTCTTGTACTTTTGTCATAAAAGCTACTATGAGCTGGACTGGCCACGTGCACTGATCTTGCCAAGCTGTGTGCAGATGACAAGGCTGACTCATGACAAGCTCACTTGATTTGGTCCCTGTGCAATGCTACAGGAGTTTGGTCTGGAGAAATTTATTGGATCTTAAAATGCTTGAACAGAGGTGATAAGCAGACAGTTGGATCTGGATCCATAAGCTATAAACTAACAGGCTTTATTAGCTTCATAAAACTATCACCTCTGTCTGTTGAAAAAGGAAGCTGATAGGTGGTACTGAAATTAAGAATGGCTAATGATGATGATGAAAAAAATTACAGACTCACCCAGTGCCTAAAGCTTTGTTATGGTGTGAACTGCTTTGTCCTTGCACACGAAGGAAAGTCTTACACCCCAAATTACAGCCTTGTTTATGATCTTATCTGCAACATATTGTTTTTGAAAGAGAAATCGTGTTGAAATGGGTCTTATCAGCTACCACCAGGCTCTACTAACTTCCTTCATGTCTGTTCAAAAACCAAAACAACAAAAGCTGAATTAACTTAGAAGGAAAAGGGGCTTCTCTCCTCTAAATCAACTAAAGGGTGGGATGAGAGGCGCTTCCAGTGACTTGTTCAGATATAAACTTCCTGTCCTTTGTACTGTCAGTGCTCTTCAGAAGCAAAGGACACGTGTGGGGCATGAAATCAGATTGCTCACATGTGCTATGGAACCAGGGCATTTGTCTTACCTAACCCAGTCCTTACAGTTTCACTCTGGGATCTGTAATGCCTCTTAACTTACTGACTAGATCTGCATCTTTATTCCTGGATAATGTTAAGTTCACTGCATCCTTGTATCTTCACTTTTTCTCTGTGTGTTGTTTGAAACATTTCCATATTCTGTTGCTACCTGATGTATACTAAGAAGTTATTAATGATCAGCTAGTTATGAAAAATTGCTAGGGTTTTATGCATTATGTTCCACCCTATTTGTGTATTTTATGATGTTTGTGTTCTACTACTTCCCCTCTCCAGCTACTTTCCCCTCCTACTATTGAGGAAAGTGATGCAGCCTCTGCTCTGAGCACTGCAAAGGACTTAAGCAGCTGCAAAATGGAGTGGCACCAGCAATGCTCAGGCAGTTTTTCTATACATGGGTGACAGGCACTTCATAGATAAAGGGTCTTTAGATAAAATCCTAGGAGGAACACTGATAGCTAACACACAGTGGTACTAAGGCAATAAAAAGGACCTGGGTGAATCTCACTGTTGGTTTCCAGTACTTTTGTCACAAAATGAAGGTTGCCTGTCAGAAGATTTTACCTGTGTAAATGCCTTTTTCCACAATTTGTTCCCATTTTAGTGTCCTGTTTAGAAGGATGAAGTGGCATCTCTTTAGGGTCTGATTTCAGGATGAACCAGACTTGAACACTAATACTTGCTCTCTTCCTGCCTTGCTTGACTATTATTCTGAGACCTAACTGCTGGCCCTTGAGACACTGATATATTTAATTGGATTGTGAAATATGACAGAAGCTCATTTTTTAGGCTTTAATCTTGGGGAGTTTCCAATGTGTACACAGACACAGTTGTAACTCTCAGTTGTTCCAGAGGCCTAACAGATTCTAAGATCATTAACATTATGTTCTTTATGGCACAGGGTTTGACCATAAATTATGTTGGTGTGAGCTTGAATAGAACTTTATGAGCTGAATTCTGCTGAGGCCCTCAATCCTTGTGCTGTTACAGTTGTAAGCAAAGATGCAGGAACTAATTAAAAGGAGGAAGTCCAACACTAGTGCAATTTGTCAATAGGACCTGGTAATTCAGTAGAAGTAAAGCTCCCTCAAATTACTTTTTGCTCTAATCTGTTCTATGCCAGTTTAACTTTTTATATATTGTGATTTTATTTCTGCTTAATTTTGTTTGTTTGTTTATGTAATGTTTTGAGTCACGTGGCTTTCTGGTGCTACTATGCATGAGTAGAAAAATTTAGGCTCCTAATTGCTCTTTGAAAATTAGATCATTCCTAGTCATGTTTAGTATTATTATTATTATTTCTCTCTTCAGGATGGAGTCTGGTTCAAATTGTTTTTCACAGAGGGTAAGGATTAGTGCCTCCTTATCAGTGTTGCCCATATCCTTGCTCTGTCTACTTTAGTGTAACTGCTAGAAGGTGCTTCTCAAGGTCTGAGCTCTGGAGCTGTAAAATCAAGCTTCCAAAAGCTGAGGAAAGTTGCAATGCCACTCCCTACACGGAGTTTTAGGAGTTAGACTCTGCATTTACCTCATCTCAGGCCACCCATTCGGATGCTTAGTTTAGAAAGTTTCAAAATCAATTTAAAATCCTTTCTGTATGGATTTCCTATCCTTCCAATCTCTTTTTCGTTATTATTATTACTGAATTGCCATGACCAGAGGAGCATTTGTGAAAGACATTGATTTGTGAGTTGCAGTGATGGCAGTTCTTCCTTCCTCTGCTGTACCAACACCAAACGGGATGCAGAACTCCACATTTTGCCAGATGCATTAGGCTGTTGTCTGTCAGATAATTCCTCAGATCCATAGAACTAGCAACACTCTGCAAGGCCAAATTAGATTTATGTGAAATGGTAGCTGAGCCAGCAGCACTGTGTACCTCTAAGTGACTGTGTTAATTGGGAACCAAAACATAAAGAGTAGCATCTCTGCAAGGAGAATGCTGGCATGCAACTCCATCTGCGGCAAATCAAATTAAGAGAAATCCCATTATCTTGTTTGGGGTTCTGCTTTCTACTGACAACATGTTTCAGTGCTACTGCAGGTCAGTTACTGCAGACATATTTCATTACTCTAACATGTTCTCTTAGAAGAATGCATAGAGACGTAAGAACTAAACAAAACTCCTGTGAATGATGCTAAGAGCCTTATTTAAACTTAAACTAAAGAAATGGTTTACCTTTGTTTCCTCTCTGTATTGCTCAAAGATGACACAGACATCAAAGCACATGGTATGTTCATAATTTTGATGCTGTATCTAAACACCTTTGTTGATATGCTGCTGTCAAGTTAATACCAGTGAGCTCTTTCTAGTATTTATAACTTTTCTTGTTCTGAGGCTTGTTTTTAGCAGTTTGTAAACATGCTCATATGATCCAAGTATATTCAGCCATCTATGCATCTCTTCTTTCATAATCTGTCATGATATTCTGCAAAGAGTAAAGAAACCATTAATTTTTCAGTTCTGTAAGTGAGATAAAAGCCTGAGAGAGAAGGACATGCACACAAACAGAAGCACATGTAAAAGTTTCTTATGTACAATTATCCTGGGTTTAGGGGAAAATAAAAGCAAAACCAGAAACATGTAGTTATGACTTTGCACCTCTGCTAAACTGGAAAATTGTTTTCAGTTTGGTGGGCAAGATCTGGCAATGTAGTTGCATATTTCACTAGTTTTTGGCACTGAATTTTTCCATCAGGGAATAGGAGAATGATTAGATTTTCAGTATGTGGTATTGATATTTTAAACATTAAAGGTAATGTACTTTTTTAACATTAAATGCATTAGAAGCAAAGTATCCTCAAAGGGACATAAGCTCAGATATCAAGTACTTTGTCTCACCAAACTTTAATTAGGAAAACTTGAAAATAATCCAGGTACTTTTTTAAAGCTCCTTTCCCCTTTTGGTTAGAGTTTTACCAATGAAGATGAGTCTGATATAGCACTTGCATTTTTACATAAAAATACTTAAGGAGTCCAGTAAACCAATCATACTCTTTCAGATATTCTAAGTTTGCAAATTGCTGGGGATATTTGCTTCCACAGAACTTCAATAATGTCATGCTAATGACATAAACTTTAGCAGTTCCCCTCTGCTCTGATCCAGATCTTAAATTGTGTTCACATGGTTACCCTGAACTTTTACTTCTTTTACTTCTGATTTAAAGGGGAAAAATTGTAATAATTTTAGAAAAGGAATATAGTTATACATAAGAAAGCAGACATTTTCCGCCTTCCTGGTATGGGCTGTGTACTGAACCAGTGAACACATTATTCTGTTTTGGTTCTGGCACTTCAACTCCAGTGTGGAGTCACAACTGGGAAAAATCTGTCATCAAGATTCTCCAGCCATCATAAATGTTATTATATTTATTTACCTGTATTGACAAGGAATATTTCATTTTCACAAAAATACCAGAATGAGAGCACTAAAACCCACAACACCTGAACAAAGCCCCAGACTTCTGGTGCCACTTTAAAGTCTGATTCTGAGGAATTAACTATTAAGAACAAGGAGATGTAATGGCCGGGAGTGTTTGCCAGCTGCTGCTATGCAGCCATCTCTTAAATACATTTCTATGCTGAGTTCTGCACAGTGTAATACATGACACTATTGGAGCTCTTTTCTTACATTGACTGGGGTTGTTCTTTAGTTCCTATGTCCATTTGGTATTTGACTTTTGCTTAGACTGCTAATGAGAAATAAAAATTGCTGTTACCAGCTGTTCTGATTATAGCAATTTACCATCACCGATCTAAAAATGAAAAAGTGATCAGTACGTGCTGCACCTCTCCACCACAGCCTTTGCCAGGGCAGTGGAAGGGTGTTCTGCCCCACTGCATTCATTCTGCAGTGGTGTGTGAAGGTCCCAGGGCAGATGTGCAGTGCAGCCAAGGGGAATACTGCTATCCTACGGTCAGGGAATGCCAGGTTGGAAGGGGACTTCAAGGATCATCTGGTTCAACTTTTTCTGGCAAAAACACCGGTCTAGACAAGATGACCCAGCACCCTGTTCAGCTGGATCTTAAAAGCATCCAGTGTTGGGCAATCTACCTCTTCCCTGGGGAAATTATTCTGGTGACTGATTGTCCTAAGTGTGAAAAACATTCCTCTCATGTTCATGTCCAACCATAATTTCCCCAGGAGTAACCTGTACCCATTACCTTGATTGCTTTGATAAGAAATACCCAGGCAATGTGCTTTGGTGTCACAGAGTGTGGAACCCACCCTTTGCAGGACCAGGAACACAGGTTTTGGTTGTGGGCAGTAACCATATGCTGCAGAGAGTGGTTCTCTTAGTTGTTTTCTGGCTTTTAGGTGAGTATCCTCTGATCCTGGAAATCTGTTACCATTCAGGTTTGGATTGGGTTTTTCTGTTTGTTTTGGTTTTGTTTGTTTGTCTGTTTTGTTTTGTTTGGGTTTTTGTTTGGTTTTGGTTGCTTGGGGCTTTTTTTCCCCTCCTGTAAAACCTTTATTACTGAAACATCGTCTCAGACTCACCTTATACTGGTGTGGGAATATTCCTATGTTGTCATCAATGAACGTAGGTGCACAAAGTAGGCTTTCTTTGGGAATAGCAGGATGCCCCTTTTTCTGCCTTGATTATCTGTTGATCACAGCAACTCTCTGGCAGCCTTCTTCCTTCCATTGTATTAAAAAAAAACTTTTATTGTTAACTATTGAATCTGCAATAAATTATTCCCCAAAATATCTCACCTGCTTTAACTTCCAAGAATTTAGGCTTTTTTTTGTATGCATTTACATATGATATTTACTTATTTGGATGAATGTTGTTTTACTGCTAATAATGCCCCTTACTCAGCTATTAAAATCTCTGGGACTCTGATACCTTTAAACAATGTCTCTGCTGTTTACAAGAATTTTACTTTCAGATATTCTCATTAATGAGCCTTCTCTCCATTATATAACTTTTAAAGTGCTGATGTGTCACTGATACAGATTTTTTTTTCCTTTCTTCTTTTGGCTTTTCCATCTGCAAGGATGCTGAATATGATGGCATTTAGTTGTCATTACAGACTTAATTTTCATAGTTAGCTTGTGAATCATATTTTTTTTCCCTGATCATTACTAAATCAAAAGCTATTCAGTCAAGACTTTCCCCTCATGGATCAGGTTCTTCCTGTCATTGGTACCCCAAGCCCTCTAGACAGACGATGTCTTCTGTGATCCTTGTTTGCTCTTTTGGAATGTTTGGGGAAAAAGGCAAATTCTTTTGGATGGGATGTTTCAAAAGAACGTTCTCAATCTGTGTGTACTGAAGGTTGACTAAGATCTATCCTCATCTCAAAAGCCCTGCTAAAAATACATCTAAGCACAGCATGCTTGTATTATTAATGTCCCAAGGGATCTTGAGGTAACCAAGATGCAAACAACCAGCACCCTCCCCATCACAGAGCCCGGCTGGGCCTCAGTCACTCCCATTGCAGGAAGGTCCTGCACTGAAGCTGGGGAGTGACCTCCCTGCAGAGCCTGGAGAAGGCTCTCTTGAGGGGTGTAATCCCTGCTTTTGCCTAGCCAGGGTTCTGACTTTGCCATGAGCTCTTGGTGCACCAGCGTTCATTGACCACACTGTCTTCTGAACTGGAGCACAGGAGTGTCCTCCTCAAAGTACCGAGGGACAAAGGAGATGGGAACCAGGACAGGGAATCCATTTAAAACAGATCTGTAATGCTTGCTTACATCAGATAATGTGCAGTCTCATGAATCATTACTCTAAGTACTAGAAATTCTACTGAACATGATGTTTGTGTGTATTTATGCAGATTCAGAACCACCCAGGTACCTACAGGAAACCCACTTTCCCAAGACCAGCCCTGAGTAGTTTGTAGGTGGCAGGTGTCATAACCTTTGCACATCTGAACTATGTAAAGGTTAATTATATTCCACTCCAGTGCAACTATGGTTACATTCAGGGAACTTTGTGCTTAATGCTGCTCTTTTACTGATGTGTCACTGTAGAGAAGGATTCTATGAATGCAGAGCTGAGATTATTCACATCAATTGCAATAAATTATTATACTTACAAAGTAGAGATAGAAAACATATTTGTTTTAAATTATTATGACTGTAGTACTTTCTGGTTTGCAAATATTTCAGTAAATGGTCTTTATTTTCTTATAGTGCATTTGTTATTTTTTAATATTTCCTTGCTTGTCTGGACAGATAATTCTCAGCCTATGAGTTGTGATCAGTAAACTTTGACTGTTTCTTATTTGCTATTTATCTTTTGAAATGTTATTTTTACAGACTAGTTAGAAGAAGAGAAATTTCCAACAATTATTGAATGAAGCATTTGAAATAAGATTTTTTGTGGGCATAGGTGAATTATGATGTGTACCCAGGGTTATTTCAATGACTTTAAAATTAACTTTCAAACAGGTTTGAAAGTCCTTCTCCAGCTCTTTTTCAGTCCCTTTAGGAACTGGAAGGTGGTCTAAGGTCTCCCTGGAGCCCTTTCTTTTCCAGGCTGAACAACCATAACTCCCTCAGCCTGTGTCCATAGGGGAGGTGCTCCAGCCCTGTGAGCATCTTCATGGCCTCCCCTGGACTTGCTCTGACAGGTCCATGTCCTTCTTATGCTGGGGGGTTCCAGAGCTGGATGCAGCACTGCAGGTGGGGTCTCACCAGAGCAGAGCAGGAGAATCCCCTCCCTCCACCTGCTGCCCACACTGCTTTGGATGCAGCCCAAGGTAGGATTGGCTTTCTGGGCTGCAGGTCGTGTTAAGTCTTTCTCCTCAGGGCCGTTCTTAATCCATTCTCTGCCCAGCATGTATTTGTGCTTTTTGTTTATACTTTCTTTTATTATAGCAACTGTATTAAAAACCTGCCTGTCTGAGAATATGTTTTAGTGGTACAGTACAGAAAATCATGAAGGCAAAAGAGCAGCCATGGAGATAATAACCATGATCGAAAGGAACTGAACTTATGGCTAAGGCAGGTGCTATTGTTAAGTGTACATGTGTCTCTGCCTTCCAGAATCTCTGTATGTGCTTTTCCCTTAGGAAAGGTTGTCTTTTGGTCTTAGTCACTGCGTTGATAATTACCAGACATTCAGCTGTGTGATGTGAAATATCAGAGCTCACTCCTGAGATCATGCTGCTGCTACACATTCACTTGGACTCTGAAATTACCACAGGCTGGGTCATGCCTACTGTGAGTTTTTGTATATTAGGGAGAGATATACATGGACACTGAACAAGCAGCACTGGTTAGCAGAGGTGCAGGGCCCTGGAGCATCTTTACAGGGAGCAACTGTTTGTGACTTTGTTCATTTACAATAGTCTACCAAAATTCCTCTCTCTGCTTCACTAGCTGATTGGAAAGAGTCATTGTTGCTAAGGTCATTACAGAATCATTGTGAATGAGTATGGGAGCCAGGCCCAAGCCATGTAATTGCGTGTTAGTGCTACAGAGATTAACCCTGAGGCATTGTGAAAATGCACTTAATTACCAAACAGCCACTGGTATTCCTGGTAACTTGATATCAATCCCTACACAAGCCATGGAGCTTGGGGGAGCAGGAGCTTTCAGGACTCAGAGGTGCACCCTGCTACTTCTGTTACAGTTTTTCTGCGGGATCTAAACTGGAACCAAAACCAGACAAGAAACCTCTAACAGGCAGAGGCTGCAGTTGCTTTCAGGGTACGAGATTTAGGCTACACTGGAGCACTGGTAAGGTAGAATAATGCCAGTGCACTCTTGACCATACTGCAGTGGTTAAATAGCACTATTTATTTTGGGTGCTGCTTCATGAGGTGGTTGTTCATTAGTCAGTAAACCTAAAGCCCCACTGTGTTCCCTGGGAGCCTTGAGTTTGCTAAGGAGCAGCAGGTGGGTTTGCTCTTTAAGCATCATCAACAAAATCTAAATAGCAGAAGTTACTTGAGGTGGAGCCCCCCAAGCTTATTTTGCTGGACATGAAGTGTGTCACATCCAGCTATTTCTGTCTACATCACTTAGGGTGCTTCTGAACCACAGAACCTTGTGAGTGCTGCAGTTAAAGGATATTTTGTTATTATGCATGACAGTAGTATTATACTGTTTTGCACAGGGAGATTCCTGTATTGCTTTAGTTTAAAACATCTGTCTTTTTTTGGGATTGCTAATATACAAGAAATACTTCAAGTTTCTCCATAGTAGGTATTTTTTATTATTATTTAGATGTACATATCTGCTAAAAATTTAACCAGTTTAGCTGTTAGAAAGAATCCTTTCCCAAATGTTAAAGAAACTGGCTCCTCTTTGATGAGAAGGTAGTTTTTGCATGTCTGTGCCTTGAAGATCATTTGGAAACTGCTGCAGGAAATCAGATTTTTTTCCTGTCAGTGTAGACTTATTTAATAGTGACTTTTATGGACCAGCTTAAACTCAGAACTTTCCTTGTTTCTGTGGTTGGGTTTGTTGCATTTCTTGGAGGATGGTGGTAACTGCTCCACTGCATGCCATGCCTCCAAACTTCATGGAGTTTGCCTCTTAAATTGCTTTGCAGGGCAGGGTACTCCTCATGAACAGAGAATTTGTTAGAAAGAGCAATGTTCCCCTGCTAGAAAGCTACAGTGTCAAAAAATATCAAATCTTTCAAGTGTTGCTTTTCAAAGACACACCAGAGATAATGAAGAGTGTGTAACAAAACTAAACAAGTTGTCAAAGTGGTATGAATCTTAAGAATGGAAGTTCTTGCCTTAGAATGGCACATAAATCTTCAAGGTGTACTTTGTCCTGTTTTTTTTTGTTTGCCTACACAGTCCAATTATGAAGGAATCTTAACGCAGTGGTAACACCACAGCATGAGGAGACTCAGAATCATCATTCATCCTATTGCACTGAGGGTGCAGTAGGATGCAATAGTCAAACAACTTTGACTTCAACTTAATCCAGCATCCTAGTTGCAGGAACATGTTTTGGCAGGATACCTTATGGCATTAGAGCTTGGAGCTTCTCCCTGCCATTGTGCTGGGCACACACGTTCCCAGTGATCTTTCAGAATGATTGTAAATTATGCAGTCACTATAATGCAGTGTCATCGTGTGACATGTCCTGTGTGAGATGCAGCTTGGATGCTATGAATCATTGCAGGTTTGCCTACAGAGTAAGCAGGTCTACAGCCATGACATGTTTAATTCAGTGATCTAAATCCACAGCTCTCCCATCTAAGTTTCCATAAATGAATTCACATCTTTTCTATAGTGGATCAAAACTCATTCACTTTGTTTTATTGCACACCTCTCGGTGAATCAGATTTTTGCAGAGATGAGGAAAGGCTGAATGCAGTGAGTGGCTTCTGATTTCACAACAATGTTAAACTGGCATATCCTCAAAGGATCCAGTTGTTAGCTGCAGTGGATTTCAATTCATACAGCATCATTGGTTTGCCTGGATTTACTCCTGCCTTTCCCTGGTGTGCATGAGAACAGGTAGAGCCTTTCTGTGTCAGATGTGACTGTTGTGGTGGTTTGTGCAGTTAAAAATGGCTGAATGGCTCATGGCTCACCGATCATTTTCTGTATCAGGCAGTCCAGGGTTCTGTGGCATTCCAGTCACGACATGTAACAGAACCCCAAAGACAGATTATGCAGTCACAACGATGAAAATTGATTACTAAGCACTCAATGAGTCATCTGCCTCAGGAAGTAACTACTTCAATCTATTATTGTCGATGTCCTGATGGGTCAACCAGGACGTGAAAAGGAATTTGCATTAAATTGATTTGAGTGTTTTTTCTAGAAATAACATCACTCAATCAAAGGAAACATTCAGACAGAGCTAGGGAGAACTGACTGAATTTGATTTGGGGAGGCAAAGCAGCAAGGGATGAGCAGGCTGATTCAGATAAAAATATAAATGGGATTTAGAGCACCATAAATCTCACAGTACAGAAAGTTGGAACAATCCTTAATGATTTCTGCAATGCAGATTGGGCTACACATTCTGGAAATCCTTTATTTGCTTATTGATCTGTGTGTGTACATATCTATACAAACACATCACCCAGTTATGTGAATAGTGTATTTATGCAAAGAATGTGCTTATATTTGCACTCACCATAATAAGTGCCAGCAGGTAACATAACATATGGCCATTTTCCAGTTATCTCAGATGACTTTGCTGTATTGAGCTCATATAAGAACTGAGGAGTGGAATGTTTCTCTTCAAATATTTTTTTCTTCTCAGAGCTGAGGACTTTTAGAATGAGCAGCCTGCCACTCAATAGAATTCAATAAGTGATGAATCATACCGAAATGTCACTTCCTTCTCATCAGTCTTAGTCTTAAAGCAATTCATCCTCTCCCTCATGCTTGTACTATGGTGTGGGTGTGCTGGCATCTTAAACTGTAGTGAGTTTCTGCTATCATGTTATTCCCAATAGCTTTATGTCTTCCTCCAAGATCATTACTTACATCATTTGAGAGTCCAATTAAAATCGCACACTTTAAAGAACTTGCTCCTTGCTGGATACGTGATTTGTGAATTCTTCTCTTATTGATTTTTAGACGGTCAGTCTTTATGTCCATTCCAATAAGTTTTATCTGAGTAATGATTTTGTGATTTGGCTTAAGAAATTACAGGAAGATCTTTAAAGAAAATGACTAGTGACTTGATTTGTTTTAGTTTTTGGCTTTCCACTACGAGGCATTTATAAAGCTGTGATAGCTGAGGGTATATACAGTTACAACTGTTTCAGAGAGTCAGGACTCTCAGAAATGTCTGAACCTAGAACCCCCAAAATTGTGGCATTTACTATCACTATCACACTAATGAATGAGGTTTAACTCTGAAGCAAGGGGGGAAATGACAGAGAAGAATGTTTGGAAAGGCCTGTGCTGATCCACTGGTGAAACTGCACAAGCAGCAGCTCAGTGTGCTGGATGCAGGATGAGCAAAATCTCTCAGAGAATGGAGGAAGGGCCACAATCACAGTTTCCTCTGGCTAATCTATAAATGTCATCTCATTCTTTAGTGGATTTAGCTTTATCCTGAGTGATTCAGACAGGCACAAAGAAAGCAGAGAAACTGCTCTGTAAGGGAGGGGATTAGGGAGCTGCCCACTATTTCAGTGGGCAACTATTTCGGGCCAACAGCTTGAAAGACCAAATTATATCACATTAGAAACCTGAAGAGGTTGTGTAAAGGGTTGCACAAACCATCTGTATATGTTATATAACTAAACACCCAGGTTTTGCTCTCTGAGTCGTGATGTACCTGTATTGAATATACAGCAATGTGCACTTTATTAACAAAACCTATATTATGTTAGCAGTCAGGAGTCTAGGAGGTAGCAAAAAGTGGTTGTACTGCTGTCAGATAAACCCTCCAGACATCATATTTGCTATTTTTATGAGAAACCAAAACATATTCATTGGAAAAACTGATGCCTTGATGGCATATATTTCTGTTCATTAAGGAAGAGAAAGGAGAGTGTGAACTTAAATGTCTTTTCTTCTGTTCTTGCTTTATTTCACTCATAATTTGCTCTGGTAATAGAATAAATATGCTCTTCTCTCCCCCTTTCCAAATGCAGGTGCTTATGTTTCTTCTTCAGGCAGTTAATTGGTTGATATTGATGAAGATGCAACATTAGTATAGTCTTTATATTTTCTTCTGATTTACACATCTGTGAGATTATGATTCAGTCCCAGGCATGTGCAAATAATGGGGAATTGGAGTTATGTGGTTTTGACAACACTGTGACCATATCCAACAGTAATTAAGTATTTGGGGATAAGTGGAAATCAGTGTCAAGCTGCTTAAAATGTATGGTGGGGCACTGATTACTGGGTAGTTCTGCAAAGACTGACATTGCTACTATTAATTTCCAGAGCTGCATGACTTCATTTCTCATAAACTACGACACGTTACATGAGCTGAAGTTCCTCTCTCTAATGGTGTATCCAAATAGGTAATTCTGCAGTGTCTATTAGATATAAATAGTAGCCATTGAAGGAAGATCCTAGAGAAGGCCTTGTAATTTCATTTTGTGCTAAGTGTTTTACCAATCTGTAACTGGAGACAGTGTCTCTGGCATTGCCTTATGCTAAAAACAGCCTGGGAGCTTATGAGCCTGATCACTGTATGACATTAACAGTGTAATAATCACTTCTGAAATCTTCACCTGCATGGAATAAATTTGGAAAAACATAGGAAAAGGAAATAGTAATGGTCCTTTCCTACACTGGGGAGCCCAAAAGTGTATCTATATTAGTGTTTCAGTTTGGCTCAGAAGAGGAATCCCCTGAGAGTCCTCATTTAGAGTGCTTAGGTTTGCATTGGAGGATGGCCTTGGAGTAAACCCTGATTTCACTCCAATGAAATTGGACTGAAAAAATATCCTAGAAATGTACCTAATTCACTCCAAATGCTGATGAGCATTAAATCCATGGGACTAGCCTAATTTAGTTCAAAGTAACTGAAACCCATAGTGCAATGTTGAGTCTTGGGAACAGCTGTTCCACTGCACAGAGGCACTTCTGCTGGCCTGCAGAACCTGCTCATTGGGGTGTGTCACGAGCTTGAACAGAAACTGATGTCCCAGTTCAGCAAAACAATTAAGTACTTGTCTAATGGAAAGGTTTTTGATGTACGGTGGTTGCTGGTTTAGGTTCCTGGCAAGAATCAGGATGTACAAAAGGCAAAATGAAAAATGCTTGAATTTTACCAGAGAATGATAAGGAGTCAAGGCAGACACTAATCTAAGACTGAGCACAAGCTCCAAGGTGGAACATAGGCATTGATCTGTTCCTATAAATAACATGGGTGAGAGGCCTGAAGTGCCTTGAACATAATAGTAAAACTTTTAAATTATATCCCTGATCTCAAAAAAGAAAAAAAAAAAGAAGAGAAAGGTCGATGAAGCTTCTTAATCCAAGAGTTAACATGATCAAAATGAATTTTAGGACAGCTAAGTCAGGCCACAACATTACAAGTAGCTTCAGTCTGACAGACTGAAATGCAAGTAGGTCAAGCTGGAGGATTGAGATGCAGGGAAGGGAGAGTCCTCACGGAGGTTTGGACCTGGAATTTTGATTTTCCTGCAAGTATTTCCTGAGTTTACAAAAGCTGTTAATTAATATATAGCTTGGTTTGTGTGAGAATTTGCAGCTACTGAAATACCTCTGTAAAAGCATTGTCTTGCCTCCTTTCCCCAAGAGTTCTGATATACAACAGGATCCTGTAAGAACTGTGTGAGTAAGGGCACAGAGAGGGGCAGGCAGCTCTCTGCCCTCCTCAGCCAGTGATGGAAAATGGGATAACTTCACAAAGTCAAGGAGGTGCATCTCTACCAGCAATTCCAGACTGCCTTAAGTGCATGTGGTTAAAATCAGTTACCATCTGACAAGTCTGCTCTTGAGTAAAGCCAAAGTCCAGGGACGACACAAAGGCAGCAGCAACCTTTCTTTCCCCAAAGCCACTGTACTGCACAGATACAACAGAATAGAGGCCTTACAGTATTTTGTTTTAAACCAGACTCTTATAACTCATTTACTCTGGAATTCCTTTAAAATTCTGTCCAGCTTGTTTTTGTGGCAGCATAACTTAAACCAGTGCCCCTGCTTGCACACTGTTATTGTGCCTGGCATGTCCATTAATGCAATAGACTTTCTTAATGAAGAGAGCATGAAATGTGCACAGTCACAAATCTGTCAGGCAAGAATTGGTGCTTCAAAATTATGCTCACTTGTATTTACAAGAATAGATTTGCCCATGTGTAAGTGAAGGTTGCTAGCTGAAAATTGGACCGATAAATCATAAGAATTAATCTTTTTATTACCATTATTTTTAAAATAAGTAATTGGTTGGGAAAGTGGCTGGCTTCAAAGGAGGCAATTCTTCATTAAAAATGAGCTCTAAGGGTTTTCATGGCATATTCCTTGTGGAAAATGTTATTTCCCTCTTATATAGACTGAAACACAACTGAAACCAACCAGAATAGTGTCACATACCAACTCTGCAGTCATCCTATCTCGTTGAAGGGTCATGATTTTATTAACAGATCTATTAGCTTCAGAGTTAAAGAAATTGAAAAAAGAGAAAATTTGTCACTTCCAAAAGTGTTAGTACTTAATGTGTACAAATTGTGGCACTCCGTATTGCTATGAAGAGTTTGGTACAGTTTGAGCAGTAAATTACTCAAAATAAATGAATTTATTGTTCCCTGACATAAGCAATACAATTAGAAGAGCATAACCATAACTTTGTAATGGCTGGAGTATGAGCTGGGACAGAAACGCTGATGCATTTTAAATTATGCAATTTGAAGCCAGCAAACAGGGGTATGACTTTACATGATTCTTGAAATAAAACATTATTTAGATTCTGTCATTAATTGTGCCCAGGTGCTGTCCAGTGAAGTTAATAAAATCATCAGCTACCTGATGCCAACAAGTGCATTGCATTTGTAAGCAGAAAAAAAAAAGAGAAAGTAGACTGGAGATATAAAATAGAATGATACAAGCTATGCCAAATTTGCTTGTCCTCTTGCTTATATAAATGTATGGTCAACCTTTATGCAGCACCATATATGGCCTTTAATGTACTTGACCCCCATGGAAGCTGCCTTCAGGGACGAGTGAGCAGAACAGAGCTGGCAGATCTTTGACACTTTCCATAGAGCTCTTGATCCCCAGGTGTAAGAAATCAGGCAGTGAAGGCAAGCAACCTGCAGGGATGAGTTGAGACCTACTGGTCAAACTGAAGGGCAAGAAGGAAGTGCACAGGCAGTGGAAGCAAGGACATGTGTCCTGGGAAGAGCCTGGTAGTACAGGGGTGGAGGTAACGTGACAGGGGAAATAAAGCGTGACAAGAAGGGTTTCTACGAGTGTGTTGGACAGAAAAGGAAGGCCAAAGAAAGCAAATGCCCCCACCCTGCTGTTCCAGTGAGCAAGACTGGCAAACTGGGAACAACAAATGAGGAGAAGGCTGAGGTACCCGACAGCTTTTTTTGCCTCAGTCTTCACTGACAGTCTCTCTTCCTGCACTTCTCAAGTTGGATGGGCTGCAGGGCAGGGACAAGGGGAGCAATGTCCCTCCTGCTGCAAGTGAAGATCAGGTTCACAACCACCTGAGGAACCTGAATGTCGCTGTTGGAACGGACGTGCGACATAAAAAAGGTTCCAGAAAGTTTATTTCCAAGAAAAAAGACAACACCCCGGGGCTGCTTAGCAGTCCCCTTAAGTACAGTTTTTGAACACACGTAATCCACACGGATAGGACAGTTCAAACTCTCACACCAGAATTCTTACAGCTAATAGGTGCATTTTCTAAACTCTGCTTTCTCACAACAACTTTGCTCTTTCTCAAAACAGCCCTGTAGGGTTCCCACAACAGTCCCGAGCACCTGCTCTTATTTTTCTGTCATGTTGATGTTTTTCCCGACCACTCTCATTCAAAACAGGTCTCTGTTCTCATGAGACAATGTTCTCTGTTCCCACGGGACAGCTTCTTCAGGATGCATCAGTATACTGTCAGGATCAGGGCCTTCACCTTCAGTCCTCTCCTTCAGTCCACTCCAGGGGTACACTTTGATCTGGTCAACATCAACTTGTTCATCAATAAGTGCCAGGCTGCTGACAGGTTCTCTGTCAACCCCCGACACCTGAACATATATAAGTCTGTGGGACCCAATGAGATGCATCCCAGAGTCCTAAGGGAACTGGCTGCATGTAGTTGCCAAGCCATTCTTCATGATATTTGAAAAGTCAGGGTGGTCAGGTGAAGTCTGTGGTGATTGGAAAAAGGGAAACATTGCACCTCTTTTTAGAAAGGGTAAAAAGGAGCACCCTGGGCACTACTGACCTCTGTGCTTGGGAAGATCAAGGAACAGATCCTCCTAGAAGCTGTGCAAAGGCATAGATCCTTTTTCTGTGCAGAGGGATTTAGAAGCCTAAGAACACAACTGATGCCTCAGACCAAATGCACATTTGTATTTATTTTTCATCAGGACACTATCAACTCAAAAAACCTTAATGATGAATTATCAGGTTCAATATTGTCTTACATGTTCAATTTTATGTTTCAGTAGCTCACAGATCTATATTTCTTTTCAGTCCTCTTTCTGCAGGAGAGGGAATTCTGAAGTTCTAGGCAAGCTGGTTTTGCAGTTATATTCCCTAAAATATGGAGAGGTTTATCCAATACCTCATTGTTATCTTAGAGAATTGTAGTTTTTTTAATGACTGACCTAAGGCTGATAACAAGTAAGAATTGCCAAGTTACATGTAAGGAGATAGTTTAATCTACTAGGAAGACCATTTCAAATTCAACAGGTCACAGTAATTTGCTGTTTATTGTTTCACAGAAAAACTATGAAAAATACCTTGGAACTAAAAAATAGGTCTTTGAGGTCACTTTGTACTTGAACAAGGAGGATAAAAAATGACAAATTATATGTTTATAAGAGGTAATACAGTACTGCTTGGTACTGGCTCAATTTTAGCAGATGTTTTTCCTATTAAATTTAGAATATATGGCTCCAGTAAACATATGGAAGTATTTAATTTGCTCTTTTCATACAGAATGAAGTCTGTCAGTAAGTCTAATGCATTCATTGCATCATGTTAGAGTAACCCAACAACTTTTTTGAAATACAGCTATTTTAGTAAATAAACAAATAACACAGGAATAGTAGTCTTAATAGTGCCACGATAAGGGAAGGGAATATTCATTTAACCTTCCAGAAGAATTTTCTTAAGTTGTATTTAAACCTCTCTTACATTAAGTTTTCCCTAACAAGAGAGTCTTTTTTGTGTTCAGTGTTCTCTGAAATGTCTGCTTTTTCCAGGCCCCTTCAGCAATATTCTGTTCTAGTGATCATAGTTTGAAAATAATGCTTTGCTAACACACTTACTGAGGCAAAGAGCCCTGAAGGGCTTGACCAAGCCAAACTGCCCAGATGGTAAATATACTCAATCATTTTTTTAAGTAAAAGATTGGAATCTTCCATTGATAGTGTATAAAAAGAAAAAGTGACAAAGTTTCTTAAATGAAACACTTCTGTGAAATATTCATTCCACTTCAGTTATAAATAGATTGCCCTGTGAGCTTCAGGGCATACAGAGGTCACTGTCTATGTAGAAGAGAGATGTAAGAGGTCTGTAACACAGGAAGAAATGAGATGTTAATAACACTGTTGAGAATCATGGAAACACAAAAGAAGACACACATTAAGTTAAAAAAAAAGAAGATTAAAACATAATCTTTTTTAACAATATAGGCATCTGCTTGAAATACTAAATTTGCCTTAATGTTAGAATAATGTGCATTTTTCTGTGGTCTTATAATTTAAGGCTTTCATGTACAGTGCCTGTCTGCCTTGCAATTTCTTCATGAGCAAAGTTCAAAGGAAGGAAGGCAGAATACAATATTGCCAAGGGAAGGGCTGATGTAGTGTAGCTAAACTCAGGGAGTGTTGATATTCAGTCATCACCCTCACAACAGTGGAGGAGGCGAAAATGGGGCAAAAGTCACTGTCCTGTGCCACTGTCTTAACCACATCAGTAAAATGGCTTTCCTGCTGTTTATGAGCTTGCAGGGCTACTTCTTGCAATGATTAATGGTGAGCAGCTGATTCCCTTTCCCTTCCAACCAGTCATTAAGCATCTGAGGCAGATGAGAGCAAGTTTCTGCGAAGGCATGGCTGTTAATAACCTCACAGCTTTTAGCCCTTCAGGCTCAGAAATATTGTCTACAAGATTACCTCATAATCTTAAAATTTAAGTAATGGTGTATGAGGTTTTGTTCTTATGAGGCTTCTCTCTGAAGAGCCAGCTTACTTTCCCTGATTGTGCAGGTTCAGAATTTTCAGAGTTATATTCTGACTGTATGGTCTTACTCTACTCGTGTTTTACTTTTGAACAGGAATTCTTGTGGCATTGTCTACATGGTTAATGAAAAGTCATTATTACATATGAATATCAAGAGTGCAGAAACTTGCTGTCAACATCTGTGTGGAGGTACCTGATATTGAGAATAAAACATGGCTATTATTTTCTCCTGTGATGTTGTTCTTGGCATGATTTATTTGGCTGAGATTAGTGAACAGGCTGGGATTTGCACAAATTTTGAATGGATTGGTTTGTGCTGGTAAAACATCAGGGTGGAGTCAGTCTAGATGTATAAAATAAATGAAAATCCTTTTGAGGCTGTAGTTCTGCTTAATGGCCCTAGTATTAATAGAGTGCTATAGCAGGTAATGCAATTCAATTAATTAAACTAGGAAGCAAACTAGTCTTTCCTGGCTGGTTTCTTAAATATACTTTCATCTCCTTGCTGCTTCAGCTCAAGTAGTTAATATCTATATAGAATTGGGAGGGATGCTTTCTGTTTTGGTGAAAAAGGTGCTTTGTTGCAGTCACAAGAGGCAGTGGGAAATGGAAATGGAGCAGTGTAGTTAATCTGTCTCAGCAGATTTGTTCATGTAACGTATGAGGTTGTCAAATCCCTTGTCATCCTTTGGGCTAAAACACTTAATAGTTGAGTCCAGACCTATTAAGGTGATGGGGGAACTCTGGATTTCACAGTGTGGTGGTATGAATCCTGAGGGGAGGGAGGGCTGATATTTCCAGAGATGCCTGGAGGATATGTGAACAAAGAAGATGGATAAAGATATCGATATGTTGTTATCAAGTCAAAGCCCCTTAGTTTTTGTGTTCTTTGAAACTTCACAGAAAAATCTCTTTTACAGAGGCTCATGTTAACATCATCTAACTTGATAAAGGCAGGACATCTCCATAATCTGCAGGCTAATGAGTCTATGATAGATAAGTACGATAGCAACACTTTTCTCCCCTCTTGTTGGTTGCTGTGTAGTCAATGGATATTTACACAGGTTTGTGAGACTGCATTGATCACCTCTAGCAACAAGGTAATTTTGCTGAGACAAAATTCAGAGGCAACCACTGCAAGTCGGTTTTTTTTACTATTCATGGTATGGCCCTTATGAAACAAAAATAATTTAACCTTCATCTGCACCTTTATATTTTAACACAGCATTTTATTGTAGATGTTACTGACTGAATTCTCAGTAGCCAGTTAAAACTGAGAGAAAATATTTTTAGCTGTAGTGTGAGTCAAGAATAAAAAATAGATGAGGACAAAAACTTGAAAGTGGGTGAGTTATCACATGTTCCTGAGATTTTCTCTGCTCTGTTAGCAGTAACAAATATTTTATCAAGTGATACAATACCTCTTCAGCAAGTCCTGTCCAAAAGTTCTCACTTCAATTTCTTTGTTGGAATGTAGGCAGACTAAAGATTATATGCAGTGGCAATATTAATACTACTCACATGACACAGATAAAAATAGACTTCAGGTTATGTTGGTGTATTTATGCAGAGAGTGGATTGGGAAAATAGTTTGTCTTCTTCTCCATTTATTTATTGAATATTTATTGTAAACACAGAAAAGATATATACTTTGACTGAAAATCAATTACTAAATTGATGAATATTCTTGACAAACCTTAAAGAAAACTATGGTTTCTAGGTTGTTGTTGCATTACTTTAAAAATAAACATTTTTTTAATAGAAGAGAGATTATATTATTAAGGTTTTCATGTCTAGTAGGGCTTTGAAACACATTGCAAAATAAGTACTGTGTGATTAAAGCCCTCTGCTGTGGTATTCCTTCTGCCAGAGAAGTATAAGATAAACAAATGAAATGTTGGAAAAGCATTATTGAAAAAGGGATACTGGAACTATCTCTGTGATCTGGAACTCAAAGAATGTGATATATTTCTCATTACTTATTTGAAAATCTTCTCTGTGATGGAGGATAATGGCATCTTTCATACCTCTGTATTTTTGTCTTTGCTTTTAATCTACCTTTGTTCTTCCAGAATTTTTTAATGTCCTTATTTTCATGTAGGTTATGAGATAACCCTGGACTGTGGTGGTATTGAGGGTGGGATTCATGTGGCCAAAAGTAGCTGTCCAGATTCCCTTTATGGTCAATAGGGCCGTTAGGGGTATGGTTTGCCTCATTCAGGAGTGGAAACACACAATATATTAGATTAATTGATTCTTTAAAAAGTGCAGGTATTTTCAAGTTGAGCTGTAGAGAGATCCTGTTCTGATTAACTTCACTGCAGCTGCTGCAGAGGAGATGTCCAATGCTGAGTGAAATGAACCTTCCCACGCTGGTCAGTGATAACTCTGTTATCTTACTCCATAAAACTCTCTTAAAATGAACTTCAGCCTAATGTGGATGGTCAGAACAAGCTTTCCAGGGTGCATTGAAGAGCAGGGATTTACTTCTGGCCTTTTGCTAGAATATGAATTTCACTCCCTCTATGTTTTGCCTGGTGATTGCTACACCTGAAAAAGGTTAATCCATATAGTTTAAGATTATATTAACTTTAAGAGCTTATTTTCAAACTTTGCAAAGAAATGAGAAATATGGTGCTGTATTTATTTAGCAATGCATTCTTGCTATCGAAAATTGATGAGGTGCTCTTCTATTTCATTTTGTATTCTTTCCTGCAGAGATCCACAATTCTGATCTTCTCCATGAAAAATAAGATCTCTTATGAAAAATGATTATTTAATTTGTGCTTTTCCTCCATTCTGCTGCCATCCCCTTTAAAATGCTAAAGATTTTTAATGTCATAAATTACTTAACTGCTATTGTATAAGAAGAATAGTAAAAATATCAAGTTGTAGTGGGATTTGGAGTTTTTCTTTTTCAAGAACTGATTATGGATAATCCAAAAGTATGGTTGAACAGTCTTCATTAGAATCGCTCAGCAATTTGAACTTAGGCAACAGACTGTGATTCTTAAATTGTTTTCATCAGTTTAGGACTGTTGTTTTTAGCTCTTTTCTTTTGGCATCCATCTGTCAGTAACATTCTCCTTCTGGCCAGCCACAGCAAAGCACCATTATCATTTCATTATATGCTGGGATAGAGGGGAAAATTGAGTCCTTGGTACTTATTTTTAAGATATCCTTCAAATCCTTGCTGCTTCTGACAGCTCTTATGTCATATGTCAAAGACATTTGTACTTTGAGTGCTTTAATGCAAGGATTATGAAAGTAAAAGGGAGGAATTGCAAGTTTTTACATGTATCATAATAGTAATATAAATAGACATTAATTGTTCAGGAAGAAAGATGAAGTTCTACCTATCAAAGAGGAGATATTAAAAAATGAGGCCAGGACATGAACTATTGAGGAGAGAAATGGACATGATGGTTAATGATTTATGGATATTTAGAACACACTGCTCTGATGAGCAGAACATAAGCAAGAAATGGATGCAGAGACTTCCATTAGTGTCTGAGTATCTTACAGTTCTAATGATCACAAGAATAGTAGCCAAAGGTGCTGGCGGTGCTGTTGTGCACCTATCTGCTGGAAAGGCATCCAGATGGCCCAATATCAGCCTAAAACATTTTGCAGTCAGGTTTTTAGAAGTGAAGAACAAGTTGAAGGGAGGCTCATGAACTGTATTGAGGTGATAAAAGGTGAATAGGTGAAAATACCAAAGTGAAAGTGGGGGTTCATGACAAGGTCTCTGAAATATTGACATTTCTGATACAGAAGAAGATGGAGAGAGATAAAATCAAATTAAAAATAACTGGACTTAATAAAAGAATACTTAATAGCCTTGGGTTACTGATATGGATACTGTGTCAGTGCAAGAGCAAAGACTTTCAAGAACTGGCAGTTCCCAAAAGACTTTCCAGTAAGGCCACAGACACTGGCTGTCCTTATGTGAAGGTCAGCTAAATCATGAACTCTTCAAGGACTTAAGCCACAAGCAGGAATTGTACAGAAAGTGGAAAGTAGGTCAAATTGCTAAGAATGACTGCCAAAGAGTAGAAAAATATGAGAAAGGTTAAGAAGAACCAATGACCCAGGAGCATGAAATACTAGAAGAAAACACTCTGCATGCCAATAACCAAGGAATCAATTATTTCTCTGTTTAGCAGGGAAGGAGAGAGAGCAGCAGGCACTGCCCAGGAGGCTGAAATCTACTTTTTGCCTTGGTTTTCAACAAAACATGTTTTAAACATATGATCAAAACTAATAAGAAAGAAACCATGATAGCTCCTAACCTCATCTGTAGAGCTTCTAACTAGTGGATATTTTAAAAATACTTAAGTCTGAAGACATTCTCTGTAGGACATTTAGAGCACCAGTTAGAAAATCTTGGAGCCATTTGTAGTTGTGCATTGAAGCTTGGAGAGAACGAATGAGGTTCCAGAAGCCACATGTAAAGTTCTAGAGCAACTGTAGTTGAAGAGTAGTTAGTGATGGCTTTGTTGAAAAGGGATCAGTGGGCTCTCCAGGCACTCTGCACAGGGCTTGGGGCTACTAGTAGCTTTATTAAGTTGGCAGATGACACCAAATGAGGATGAACTTCAAAACTATCACAGGATTGGGTGGCTCTTTAGAATGATGTTTATTCCACCTGTAGAAATTATTTTTGGTTTTATTCCCTTCCCTCCCCCCCTGCTCCATTCTTCCTGTGCTGGGCAAGAAAATACATAGCAATGATGTTTGAAGAAACTTCTTGTGGTGCTCCCTGTCTTTAAAGTCTTTAAATGTGTAATTACAGATTAGCATCAGTCAGAAAGGAGCAGGTTAGAGTGTGTTTGGAATGCCTGGTGTTGGTAATCAACTGTCTCAAAGTTGTTCTTCCTAACACCTCCTGTCACAGCCTTTAGGCAACAAAAATAATTTCATTTTTAGATTGAATTGTGCTTTTGAGGAGAGAATGTAGAGGCAAGAAGAATGACTCTGCAGGGAAAATTAGGAATTTTAGCCTAATCTTGGAAACAGAGGGAACTGGAGCTTCAGCACCTTGGGACTCGCTGATCTCTGACTTGTTTGTTGGATTTGTTACAAGGAGGCTTTTAGCAGGTGAATGCTGCCAATTGACACCAGCAGGCAGGGCATCCTTTTGTTTTTGTGAATACAAAAATTGTGGGTGTTGATGTGTAAAAGCTTCTATTACTTTCAAAAACAAAACCCGGACTCAACCCCCAAACTGTCATATTTCATGTTTGTTTGGTTCTTTAATATATTTTCATTACAAAATTCTCCCAAAGTATTCTGTTATCAAAATGAAATTGCATTTGATTATCATCAGGTTAAGTCCTGAGGGAGAAATACCAATTGGAAAGTACCCTGTTAAAGCCTGTAATGGGTCTATAACATAGATCCTGCTGATTTTACCTACAATACGTAAAATTACTTCTTTTCTTATTCTATCTAGCAAGTGTTTTATGTAAAAAATGTTGGCTTTATGTTGCTTTTTTAATTCAATTTGTTTTTATCTCTTAACCCTTAAGAGTTCCTGCCCTAGGAAGCATATCTTGCTCACAATTACTTAACTGGCAGAGTGGTAAATGCAAGTGCTTTTCCATTGGAGCCAGACCAACTTGTGTATATCTATTGTCCATCTTTTCACAGTGGCATAGCTGAAATACAGACAAATATTGAGTAAAAGATTTCTTCTGTGAGTATGCTAGTAAAGACTTCAGAATTAAAATAGCATTCTTGGCAACTGTCTTTTCCAGAAAACTATTTTGAGAATGAGTTACTGAGTGATAATTAGATATTGAAATGCACCCAGTTTCACATTTCAGTGCTCCTTTCCAATTAGAATGGCATTAGAGTGAAAGTGTAGCTATATAATTGTATGAAGAATAGATCCAATTTTCTCAATGTCACTGCAATATCACCTTTCAGTAGTAATGGTACTGAATGATTACGCATATCATTTAGTAATAGTATTTTATCCATTTCACAGAGGGATTTTTTTTTACTTTTTTTTTTTAAATGGACATGCCAGCAGATTGTAAATGAGCATATAGAGAAGAGACCGTGCTACCTACAAATGTGTCAGTGTAAATGGTGCTGCATTCTGAACTGTTGGGAGTAACCTGACCCTGTGTTTGCAAACATGCAGCATCTGCAGGCACAGTACATCTTAACTGGCTTTTTAATGGTCAAAAAAAAGCAATTACAAAAACCTCTTAAGCCACAAGTTAAGGAAAAGATCTTTACAATTTCTCTTTGGTCTGCTGTTGTGTGTAACTACAAAATGAGCTCTGATACGGATTTAGGAATAAATAGTGCCTTTAGCCTTGCTGGTTTGCAGGAGTTTTGTATGCATCCTTCCCTCTCAGTCCCTATCATTCCATCTTCCTGCAGAGCAAAGCAGGCTGCAAAATGGATAATCCCTGTGAGAAGGCAGTGCTAGAGAACTCAAATCAATCATGCCAAATGCTACTAGAAATATTTCTTATAGGCCATGATTGGAAATTTATCCAGTCATTTCCATTTAAATGGCAGCTGCCAGAAGTAGAATGTATAGAAATAAGTATATCATGTTTAGGCTTTAAGGTACATCCCTTAGGACTCTGGGAAAACACAGGCCCTTCAGTTTAACGTCGTAAATCTTAGCACAGCAGTGCCTTGCAGTTTGAACTACGTTATCAAATTAATCAGAGGCACCTGAGTGGGTTATATTTGATGCAGTGTGTTTGTTTGGGGGTAGTTCCAAGATCTGGACAGCCAGGTATCCTTTGCTTTAACAACTGATGCAGAAGCATATTGAGATTTAACGTTGTGCCTAAAGCTTTTAGGGAAGAGTTTTTTCACAGTTCTGTGGTATTTATTTCTCTCTCTGGTCTCATCTCCCTCTCATGCCTTCCTTTTAAATGCATAGATTTACTGGAGGCAGAAACAGTCTCTAATTACATGTGCCAGTTCCTGGAACTGCTATGACCCTTCTGAATATGTTCTATCTCAGTGTTAATTCTTATTCTTCTACTGGATCTCAAATGCCACTGAAATAAACCAGGTGTGAAGGTTGCCCTGGCTGTACCCCAAATTTCTAAAATAATCCTTTGGCTAGTCCTGCATATGCTTTATTCATTTGAAAGTTCCCTACAGTCATATCCTGTGTTATCAGTGCAAAACAAACGGACCATTTCTGGTGGTATTTTGATATCCTAAACCAAATTTTAAATTTAAAAAGACCGTGTTACAGTTTTAAGCAAGAACTTCATAAAGTGGCTACTGCTTGTGTCTAGTGGATTGTTTGAAAGGCCAAAGCCTTGTGGGTCCTCTGCTAGTTCTCTTTTAGAGGTATCTGTAAATGATAAGTTGTTATTTACTCTATGAATGTAATAAACTAAGAGGATTCTGAAGGATGTTTTCAGGAAATAATGGTCCTTACTTTTTGAGAAGATGAAATAATTAAAGGAAGATAATTCTTAGCTCTAAGGTGTAATGATGTATCACCGACAATAAAATTGGGGGGGGAGGGAAAGAATGATAAATATCTGTTTATAAATTACATTTTAAAAATCCAAGGAATTCAAATAAAAATTTACACTCCATTTTAGCTGCAGCTGCTGTTGATTCTTTACACAACAACAGACCGAGAGCACAAGATATATTGTCTAATCTGCAGGACTTTTCCACCTTTTCTGTTATTGACCAGTGATTTGCTTTTTCTATCCATATATCTGGTTTGCTTTTTTTGTTTGTTTGTTTTAATTGTGATCATTACAAAGAAAAATGTAATGTATTAAGTTGGAAATAGCAGCAGGGTTCTGACATCATTAATGTTTTGTTTGCTTATCATATTGAGAAATCAAACATTTTCAAAGCACAGTGTACTCGAAGACTGTTATAAATTACAAAAGAAAATATTTTGATGCATGGAAATCTTCCACCTTGGTGTCAGACAGAAACCTGGCATATGATTGTTCCAGATTCATATTAAACACCCCAGAGTACGTACTTCAATTTTTATTCTTGTAGTCACTGAAAAATACTAGTGGTGCCATCTTAAAGATTTCTTTTATTTGTGGAAATAAATTTGCAGTTTGTTTCAGTCAGGGCAAGCCTGGTACTTCCAGCAGCATTTGCCTCTTTGGAAACGCTGTGTCAGAAGCAAGGACTTCAAAGTGTGTCATTGTGTTGCTGCCAGGAGTAATTCTTGTACTTATCATTCTAGACATCCTTGAACTTAGCAACAAAAAGGACAGATGGCCAGTGAAGGAGACTGAGTGACTTGAACAAATTGAAACCTCTCAAGACTATCTGTGTTGATTTGGTTTTTATTTTTATGGTCGTATTTTCTGTCGTTTGTGATGGAAATGAGGAATGCAAACCAACCAGAATATAGTGATGTATCATGGGCCGCCAGAGTAATGGAGTTTACAGTACATAAATTGTCCTTCGTGCAGCAAGGGATTTTCCCAGATAAAGAATAGGTGTGGGTGTGTTATCAGGCTTTGCACGCTGCTTTTGTTGTTTGCCAGAGTTAATATGGGCTTGGAAATTCTATTCATCAGTATTTCCCCCCAGTGGAGCCTGTCCAACACGTTTTACCTTAATGTATTCCAAACATCTGCATTCAAATAATTTATTCATAGGCTGAAATCTCTAATCCCAGTTTGAAGTGCAGCAATGTTTACTTGGTCACTTTTCCTCCGTTAATCTGGGGCAGTGACAGGCAGGTCACACAACGTCCTCCTCCCGCACACAACTTCCCGAACAATGGATTGTTAGTCATTTTATCAGAGAGCAGATAGAGGCAGCAGCCTGTGTGGATGTGTTGAGAGTCAGCTAATGGACACAAAGTACCTGCTCCGACACATTAATTCCCTTCCCTGTCAGGCTGCATCATTGTGGAGTGTGCATGATGGGAAGCAAGGTCCCACCGCTCTATGGCACCTGCTGCTTTTCCATCTGCCGAGCGCAATAGCTTCTTTGATTGCCCATTTTTCAGCCTAATGACTTTATTCCTTTTCTTTCTGTAAAGTTTTTACGTTTTTATTGTTGTTTCGGTAGTCATGGTTTGTAGGGACTTTTTTTTTTTTTTTAATTTCCTCTTCTCCAGTGGGCACTTGGAGTGTCGTTAAAGGAACAGCTAACAAAATAATATTCCAAACCTGTGCCCATATTCTGCGTGCCCCAAGTGTTGTGTTTCATAATTTATTCTGATAAAGTTGTCATGGTGATAACGTCTCTTGAGAATGAAAGTGCCATGTGCCTGGCTGATTACAGGAAACAGCTCAGATGGTACATAAACTGGTAAATATTGAACCCATGGGCAATAACATTAGCTGTATTTTGTCCATTTATTTATTTATTCAATGTAGCTCTGGTCAGCTTGATTATGGAAAGAGTGTGACAATTCATATTTTACTTTCTGTACACTTACATTTATGAGGATGGGAGACAGGCTTCTACTACAGTTTTTTTTCTTTTTTAAATCCAGTGACATAAATGTTGGCAAAGTTCCCTGAAATAGCCTTTGAATTCCATCTAAAGCTGTTGATTTGGCTGGATTAGTCAAAGCACTAGATCATTAATACATATCGAACATCTGTCAAAAATAGAACTTGCAATTAACAGATGTATCATCTGTAAATTGCAATTTCAGATTTTGTGTGAGAGAAGTGCCTTTAGGATTCCTGATAAATGCTGAATTTGTTAATTTCAGATATGGAGATAAAAGATTTTAATCTTAACACTTTTAACTATAATTCTCTTCCTTCAAGGAGAAAACAGAACAATGTATTTTTCATTACAAACACTCATCATGTACCAGTGTAGTCCTTGGAGTTCCCCTTGGAAAAATCTTTCAGTGGGGAAGTTTGAAACTGCACAGTCCAACAGGGAATCTACATTTGAGAAATGCCAGGTAATAGCATGCAATTATTATACAAATGTGCACTATTAGGTACTAAAAATATTTCAGTTCTTTATGTCTTTTTGTATGACACTTTGATTTATTTCTGCTAAGTAATTTAGGAAGGCATCAACTACATTTAGATGTACTGGGTTTGGGGATGGGGTTCTGCTGCACCTGACTTCCACTGGAGTTTTTAAAAATACTTCTCACTTTTAATTCTAGATACAGAATTTTTCAAACAGTCCTAAAGCACTTAGTAAATAAGCTTTTAATAGCTTTTCACACCTTGAGAACCTTTCCTTACACATAGAAATTTAAAGCCTGACATGTATTTGAATGATGTATGTAAAATGTACTTGATCAGCATGGTTTTAAACAAGATCCATAACTGAGATTGGATTACAGAGGAACATGGAACTGGCTGGAGATTCCCCTGAGCAGATGGAAGTGGTATTAGTGCAGTGTTTTAACCAGTGTAGCGTGCAGAAGCTGAAAAAAAACCTGCTGGCCAAATGCAGAGGAGCTGGTGGCCTTGCAGGTGGTGAGAAGCAGCTTCTGAGCAGTCTGTTCAGTCATGATGCATCATCAGCATTGGCAGGAGCGTCAGGTCACCAGTGTGGGGAAGATGGGTCACTCAAGGACACATCTGATGCAAGGCCAAACCTAGGCCTGCACTTGCTTTTTGTACGTGTTCAACAAAACAGAGCAAACCAACAGTTTTTCCAGGTATTTCTTGTCTAGCAGGGCAGCAGCAGGGATGCCAAAAAGGTGACACAAAAGTCTTTCAAAGTCATGTCAACGTGAACACAAACTGCAGTATCATGTGATGGACATCCTTGAGAGGCAGCAGCTCCCAGTTTCTAGGACATGCTGAATTTCTAGGAAGGGTGTAGGTCTAGATCTTTCTGCAAATTTCATTAGTAAAGACTCTTCTGGTAAGCAAACTTATTTAGTAATGGAAGATTAGTACCAGAGGCCCTGCCCCAGTCAGCACCTGGTTTAGCATGGGCTCTTGCCCAAGGTGCTTGCTGACAAATGCACAAAGGCAGCTGATCACTGTGTTATTTGGGGACCTGTGCATCTCTGTGCACAGTTTTGGTTACATGGGCTGGATGTCCTGGGCTCTACCCACCTGACATTCTGCTCCTCTGTGGCTGACTGACTCAGATGTCAGAGCAATCACAGTGCTCAGGAGTTCAGCAGTGCCTGCAGCATCACAAAGCTGATGCAGAGCAGGAGGTGTCTGCCCTTGAACAGAAACACCCCTGCTGTGCTCAGGGCTTGGAGCAGCACAGACCTTTAGGAGATACATTTGCTCCGACACGACAGGTGGTCCCGGGCGTGCACATGTTCGTCATCCAGCTCTATCCTCGGCTGCTCTCTCACTCAGCTGTTGCTTCACTACAAATTCGGAGATGAGCCAGTTTCTTACTACTATTATTATGTGCAATTCTGAAACCCTGTTCTAGGGATGGCTGTTGTTACACAGCACAGATGTATCTCGAGTAGCAGAGAGTGCCTTACGTATAACTACATAGTTCAAATGCAAATTCTTTGGAAAACTGTGGCAGGATTGTATTGCAGAATTATGTGGGAAGAAAATGAATCAGAGAGGAGGAGCAAGGAACTGTTAGGAAATAGAAGGCTTCTGTAGTAAATGTGAGATGTGACTTCATGAAAGGAATGTGAGGCTTGACCTTAAAAACTTCAAATAATTACTTTTTCTCTCTCTGCTATCCATCTTTTCCTTTGTTTTGAACATGAGGCTGAATAAGTTCACTTTTTGACCACTGGCACTGGAACAGATACTTGGAATAGGAAATTTTTATCCACCCATCGCTGTGCAGAGCCAGGTTTTACAGACCTCTCGTATCCTCCAGTGTTGTCTCTTTCCCATGCTGCAAAGGCACAACCTGCTTTCAGTCACTCATTGCTGAGTCAGGAGACTCATCTGACTGCACGTTTCAATTGCCAGTTTGCAATTCCTAAACTGAAAAGAAACGTGGTTTGGCACATCATCATAGGAGGACATGGGAATCATGGTTGCAAGCTACACTTCTGCCATGGAATGCAGAGCTTCCAAGCTCTGCTGCAGGGAACCTGAAGGGCTGAGAGACATTCAGGCCTCTTGCTATATCCCAGACTTCCTACTACAGACATGGGAGGTTGGGAGGCTCAGTTTATGAGTCTCTTAATTCCTCTTGCAAAAATTCACCATCATTCTGCCAGGACTGAGGGTGAAAGACATGCAGTTGTTCATCCTGGTTGCAACTTTGTTTATGTTTTGTTTAAATTAATAACTTTTCTTTTTTAAAACCAATAATGGCTGTTTCACTTCTCACTCTGACAGAACTATTAATTTCTCCCTAGAAATTTGGCTTTTCTATCTTGAAGATACCCCACTTTTCAACAGTCCTTTCCTAACATTTGTCAAGTCAGTAATCCTTCCATGAATGGTAAGGTTTTTCATACATTTGGAATATAAACAAATCCCCTCATATTTTAACATTCAAGAGAGGTCACAGCTTCTGCCCTCCCAAGATGTCATTCACAAACTCCCATTGGATTTTTCAGTAAGGCCAGGATTTCACCTGTGTCTGTGCTAGAACAAATTGATTCACAACCCTGAGCTACTGCACCAGAGGGGAAAATTAACTGCTTCTGCAAGTCATCAAATTGTTATAAAAAAAAACAAACCCGGAAACTTATTATAAAGTCAGCGTGAAAAGATTCAGTCCCTGACACTTCTCTGTTTCTCGTGAGAACTTGCAGTATATTTAGCTCTTTGACAAGGTTATATATTACACCTAAAAAGAAAGAGGAAGAAAACACTCCACACTGCAGACAAAGCCTGGAATTATCTTTAATAGGTGAAAGACAGCTGTGACCTGAGCTCAGTGCTGTGATGGAGAGCTGCTGGAGTGACAGCTCCTTTCTGCACTCTTGGATACAATAAGACAGATGGAAGCAGAGTGTTATTCTCTTACTTCCCATTCTGCAGGAATCAGAGGGAGAGTCAAACTTGGTAAAAGCAGAATGAGATGCTTTCAATGTACTTTCAAGTAACTTACAGCATTTGAAAGACTTGAGTTTCTGTGTTATCTGAGCACCATTGACAGGAAATGAGAAAAAGAGGAAAAGCTGTTACAAAATTCTTCCTACGAATGGCTCCAAATGCTGGAGTTCACATATTTTTATTTTTTTGTGCTCAGCTAAAAGTTTGAGGATAGCTCTGTACACATTTTTTCCAGGGAGAAATGGAGGGAGGGGAAGACTCACTGAAGATCCAGAAGCTGATTGCAGTAAAAATATACCAAATTCATCATCTTCTTTTAGCCCCTATTTCAGTGACCTTCCAATGAGACCCCTTCCCACCTCTCCCAACCTTAGAATGAATTCTGTTTAAAGTCCTAACCAATAACTGTGATCAGTGGAACTGAGATGCCAAACAGGCTGGTCAAGCACACAGCCCAGCAGCCAAAACACATCATTTGGCTCTTTAAAGACCTGTGGCAATGTTATCAACCTTTATAAGAGCTCAGGTAACATGCTAATTACAAAGCCATGAAATCAGTTTAGAACAAGTTATTATTTAAAGGTCTATGGATGTTAAAATCGGTGGAGAGAAAGTTTTGAGGGTTTAAATTTATTTTAAAGCAAAATTTAAAGTAAAAGGCCCTGAACTGCATCACTTTGTGTACGTGACAGTAGAATCTTAGACAGTACTTAGTTGCACACACAGCACTTGGTGAAAGTGGCACCTCTCCTGTGGGCTGGTTTATGAGCTGAGGTTCGAGCCCTCTGTAGTTTAAACCCTTTGGTCTTGAAGCTCTTACCTGGAGTTTGAATCAATTCAGTTCCTGCTGCAGACTTGGACACAGTGTTCCCAGGAAGTTTCTAGCAGGTTTTGAAACCCAGAGCAGATGTCCCCTTCCTCTAATAAGACATTTTGATTTTAAGTGGTCATAGCAACAAAATGCCCTCTCTGGCCTTTTTGCAGGATACCTCGATAGGAAAAGCATTTTAATTAAGAAAATATACTAATTAGCTACCACCTGAAGTGACGATAAGAGTTTCACTTCATTAGCAAGGCTGGGTGTGTTGGAGAAACTCACCTGGCAACAAGGGGACTCATTTTTCAGGCTATTTTCAGTATTTCTCTTCCTGCAGGGGGAAAGCAATCTTAATTAAAACCCGTGAAAAGCAGGGCATTTTTAGCTGTTAATTTACAGAAGTTTCAATAAGTCTAAAGAGGAAAAGGCACCTTTTGGCAAATGGTGCATATAGATGTCTGCCAGCAAGCCTGCACTTAGCAACAGGAGCTTTTTTTATAAACCTGAGAGAGGCTGTTGTACTGCTGGAACTGCAGGGTTCTTCTGAGCTGAAGCCTGGGGTCAGTGGTGTTCATGAGCGTGTGTCCCCTGACCCAGACAGGGCCTTTAAACCCTTCCATCCCATACGATTTGCAATATACACTGTTTGTGTTCCTGTCAGGAATAATCTGTGCAGCTCCAAACCAGAATGTCGTGGTCCCGTGTGCAGTCTGTGCATGTCTCTCAGGGCTTTCCTGCTTAACTCCAGCGTCTTTCTGCCTTTGCCCCCAGCTTTTTTTCTTGTTTTGTTTATTTGTGGCCATTTTCAGAGACTCGTGGAAGACGGAGAGCAAAAAGGAAAGTTTGTTTTCAGTATTTAATGCTTGATTTGTGGCCTTTGCTCTTTCAGTCTCTTGTAGTGACACATGCAAACCCAGCCTCAGGCACCTCTCAAACACCCCATTCAGCTGCCGTGGCTCCAGGGAGCTCCAGTGTGCTGTGATCTCATTCGGGGTGATTCTTTCATGTCAATGGCTCCGTTTGGTGCTTGCTCCCAGATCAGCTTGAATTTTTTCACTTGTGTGGGTTTCAATGATTTGTGTTTGTGGGATTTCTCTTCCTCCCCCTTTCTGTCCATTAGAAAGACTGGGTCGTTCCTTCCCAGCCAAACGAGCCCATTCAGGTGCCCGCTGGGGGTTTTGTGGCCCAGAGTTGCCATGTTTTGACAGGCCTGGCTGTGGGATTAGAAGGTCTGGCAGCCCTTTCAGGAGCCTTGTTAAGAAGCCTGATTGAAAATTTGCACTTTATTGTTAATGCTGGATCAAGGGAGGGTCTTTAAACATTGGCTTCCTTATGCAGATAATGAGGGAGATACAGAGGAGTGTTGATGCTAAAGGTGACAATTAATGGAAGATTCTTGAACTGATAAAACTGAAGCTTTTTGGAGGAGCTCAGGAGTGGCCAAGTCAGGTGGCCTTGATTTGGGTCCATTGCAGGTTTGGTGAGCCTCAAGATTTGACTGTAGAATTCCCCTATGTTCTGCCTTACTTAAACTAATTTGAAATCCTCTGAATTAATAATTTTCTAATAGGACATAGTGATGTTGTCGTTGATGTGCATCTAACACAACCCTTTCCTTTTCCTCTTTTCATCAGTATTACTTTAAAATGAATAAAAAAGTAAAATTGGAAGCAGTTTAGATGTCTGGAAGAAACATAAATAGGAACATCCTTATTATGTGGGTGACAACTGAGTCAGATTATTTTGGCAATGCTATTTATAGTAAAGCTCTTCTCCTTAAAATTGAACAATTAATGTAAACACTTCAAAGTGCTGGCCTGAAACGTTCTCTCTATTTAAAGAAGGAAAATTGTTGTGTTTTTTTTTTAAGCATCAGTCAAATGAAGCCAGATGCACAGGCACTGCAGAAAAAACAGTGCTGACATTTCTATGTGCATTCTGTCTTCAACAAATATCTGCCAGAGCCAAGCAGTGTGGCATTTTGGCCCCTAGCCAGCCAACCCTCAATACTTCAAAATCAAGCCATGTACACATTGCCTGACAGCAATGGCACAGAGCAACTTCTTCATGGTTCCTATTGAGGGCGCTTACATGGGATTTACTGTAAATGCCCAATCTGACTGGGATGTAGAGTTCTTTTTGCTTCCAGAAATGTGTTGATGCTTAAACTTTATCACTGCTCTGCGTTTGAGGGTGATGTAAAAGTATTGTTCTATATATTCATCTCCATTTGTAGCACAGTAATTGTGAAGAGTGCTCTGAAGTATCCAAGGGTTAATGTTGTTAACATGCAAGTTGTTGTCTTTCTCTTTAAGGTATCTCAAAGGAGATGGTAAGCGAGTAGGCTTTTCCCATTCTCCTTCATTCCTGAGCCATGATTCCATGCACACATGCTTTTCCTTATTAGAGAAACAGGAGTGCCTGCTACAGCCTGCCTCCCTCTCAGCTGTGCCTCAGGTCTGTAGTTTAGGCATGAGCTTGAAGAGTTGCTTGTTTCTGGGTGGGATGTGTCAAACCCCAAAGCAGTGACAGCACACACATGTCACAGGCAGCTGTGCCTATTAAGTCTCCAAGCAGCCCCATTCTAAGACACTCTTCACTATGATATCCTTGGAACTTACCAAAGCATTCACAATAACTAAAATACCTTGGAATGATACGTGTCAATGGTTCTTGGAAGAGCAGAGTCTGTACTTGGCTAAGTGGGCAAACACTGTGCCACTTTCCTTCCTTCAAAGGAAGTTGTTATGTACATCCTCATTGCTCAAGAATAAATAATAATTTTGAATAATTACCTAGGTATTGTAGACAGGACTGGTTAGGTGATACACTGTGCCCTTAAATTAGCTGTTTTCACTTACCAGGCAATTGAAATCTTTTACAGGAATAAAATATAAAGCTAGTTTGAAAAAAGCACGCCTCTGAATTTGCTTAGTCTCCACATGAGTAATTTTGTTTCACTGAAAATAATACAGCTTTGCTGGAAGCTCATGTCGGAATTTAGGAGAATATTAGCATAAATTGTTTGAATAATATCCTCTACTCTTAACCTTATTTCTTCTCTGTTTTCACCATTTCCATATCTTAGCATAAACCCTTGTGAGCACAATTTCTCACTATTTTAAGTGAAGCAAGGTTTATGAGGCAGGTTAATATCTTTTATTTGCCTAACTGATACAGTTAGGGGAAGATCAGACAGACTTTTTTGGGCATACAATTCCTCAGATCATTGGAGATGGTCTTCAGCTGAAATCTTGTTTGTTTTCTTCTAAATATGTCCGTCTAATAAAAAGATATTAAATCTCCCTACATACCTTCTTTGTTTAGATCCTTAGACTTTAACAGCATTATTATTTTAATACATCATAATTGTATATGAATAATACATTCTAGACAAATTATCCTCAGTTTTCTTGTAGAACATATTGTCTGGAAGGCAGAGAAAGTGCCAACTATTCTAATTTATTCTTCCTCAGTGGAAAAGCAATGCTATGTGCTACCTAGATTCTTACCCAACTCTTTTCTCTGGCTAATGAGCAGCCTATTTTCCCTATCTGTGGGAGGTCTTCATAACTTAAATAAAATTTAAGTATCCATTTAGAAATATCCTGGGGGTACCTTATGATTCTCCAGTTGGCCCAAACGGAAATATTTTATCTCGTATCTCGTAAGATTTTATGTCATACTGTGTCATGAACCAAAACCCTGTCCACAATCAGCAAAGATAGGTTAAAGCTGCAGGTGGCATTGTTTCCAAATGTATTTTTGTTCAGAGTATTCTTAAAATTTCAACTCATGATTGTGAACAGCAGTCAAAGGTAGTGTGCAGGAAGATTCCAAAAATGTCCAGTGCTTCTCAATTAAAGGGTGGCCAGAGGCAAACCTTACTTGTCTCCACTGACACAGAGTTGTGGCTTAGGGTCTCTTATCTCTTCCTGAGAACCACGACCTGGGGGAAATGAGAAGCTACTGCATGTTTCCATTGCTAAGAGAAAAGTCAAAGGTAAATAATATTACTAAGCTTGTAACTGGACTGTGATTATAAAGTAATTATATATTAAAAAGATTAAGAGCATATACATCTTTAAAGCGAGCTTTTCTTCTTGTTGCACATACCTGCTGGAAGTACATCCATGCTATAAGCAAAGTGGAATTCATTTTGTAGGAAGCTGAGAACTGCTTCATCTGAAGGGGTAGCACCTTATCACCTGAGACTGAGAACTGCTGGTGACAACATCATTGTGAGTTGACACTGGTGAAGGTGTTTGTGTGGGAACAAGAGTGGAAAGGGCCACTGCAGCTGAATGGAAAGGAGCTTCAGATCCTGTCTGAGATCCAAACTGCCAGAGACAGGAGTGACCATCCAACTGGGTGTCAGGGTTATCAGCAGGGGTGGCTAAAGTCTGCCTTTATCTTGTCTGGATGTGCCAGCCACGCACTTCTCCTCCAGCAGCAGTGCTGTGCTGCTTCACTCCAGTAAGACAAGGCTTGTAGGGAGAAGGTGTGTAATTTATTGAATCAGATTGCCTGAAATCTGTTCCCCTGTACTTTACATTGTCTTCCTTCCTACAGCATCCTAGCTTGTAAGCTACTAATGTGAAAAAAAATAATGGAATGGAGTGTGATGGCACAATGGAAAATAGGAAAGAAATTAATTTTACCATAATACTTGCAGTTACTGGAAGATTTAGATGACAGTCATCCCCCAATCCCCTCGCTCCCTGGTTTCAGAGGATTTATTGTAATTTCTAATACCCCTCCCCCAAAGAATAAAAAAAGTAGTTGGAAAGTAGAATTTTTCTTCTGAGCAGGAAAGTGAAAGAAAAGCATAGTGTAGTTCAGAAAGTGTAGTTTAAAAACTGAAATTTTGTTTTGGGATAAATTGTAACGATATTTTCATTCAGTCATATCCAAATGTCTAAACAAAGTCAAACAATACTGTCTGATTCAACTTCTAAAGCTGCATTCAGTTACAAGAGGTTCTAATAATAATGTTTCAATACTGTAGTAGCAATCATAACCCACAAAATATTTTAACATCCTTAAAATATCAGATAACTGAACTTTTCTTAATGAAAAGTTCTAGTGATCTACCAATATGATTCATGACAAAACCTTGTAAAATTCCAATTTTTTTTTTTAATTTACTCTCTTGTGGAAAATCTTTCTTTCTAGAATTTTGTCTACATCTATCTGCAATGAAATGGACTTCTGGCTCCAAGTGTTTTTGCAGCATGTGCTAGTGAAGCGTTTTAAGAGATATTTGGTTGGGGTTTTTTACATCTGGGAGGTTTGGGTAGATTCAGTTTAAAGCTTGGATAATATCGAAAACTTATGGGCTGATTTTCAAATAGTTTTGCGTTCAGCAGATTATACTGGTTTGATATGAGTTTTATTTAGTTTGGGTTTGGTTTTGACTGAGTCTGGTTTTAGATTAAGCCTCTTTATTTCAGCTGCCTGCTGCATGCTCAGTGGTCAGGATGCATGTGAGCTTCCAGGAACATTCAACCCTCATCCAGCAATCCATGTAAGGATTTTTATAATTTTAGTGTACGAGAAGTTCAGGTAAATTCTCAATGTTGTTCATATGGCCCAAGACATGGAGGCATTTCGAATTAAAACTGAGGAATAGAGAAAATGTGCTGATAATGTTGGACTGAAACAAGGCAGATGTTTGACCCTAATTTTATCCATATCTTTCTACCATTTTCCCTGTTTTCAAGAGGTTTACTATGGTTCTGTGAAGGTATATAGGTTGCTAGTTGTACCATCACTGTTCAAATAAGTGCAATGGTTTATATCCTGATGTCACCCTGCTGACCTTTGATTTTGTCACAGAAATGCCCTAATCATGAAGTCTGAGTGTGGTTTTAATAAAGAGATTTGGTAGTTTTTTGTCTAAACAACACTTAGATTATTGGCTTTTGTAAAATGGGGCCATTTTAAAAGATTCTTCTTTTTAGAGTGACTGCTGAGTTGAAACTCTGATAGAGAGATGCATAAATGTGCTTTGCTGTATCTGCCCAAGTCCTTTGTGGTGGCAGCTTAAGGTGGATTGAGCACCTGTCTCAGTGAGAGAGATTTGGTGTATTGTGGGTGAGCCCAGTTTGAATTGCCTTCCTCTCATTGCCTCAAACTTGCCATGGTAATTTTTCTTTTTCCTTATACTAAACCTAAAAGAAATAATGTGGTCACCTTGAAGGCAGAGAAAGCATCATTAAAATAAACATAATTGTGACAGAAACTGTATCAAAAGTCAGTATGCCAGATAATTACTGATCAGCTAGCTGCTAAATGTGTAGGAACTTCAGGACATTATGCATCCTTTGAGATAGAAAACAGGACTCTTTTTATCCAAAAAGATTCAACTGGTTGGACTGATTACTTTGCTGTAAGTAGAGTGATCTAATTGGGACAGGTTTTAAATGGACAGTGCCTGCTATTTGCAGGTTTGTAAGAACTGACCATGCTCTACAATCATTTTATATGGTGGCTGGCTGTATTAATTTGGTGAATCAGCTAGATGGTGATTCAGCTCAGGATCACTGTTAATCTAATGATTTTTATTGACTCCATTTCAATTTCGACCTTTACTTGTATCATCTAATTTAATTTTAGTAAAAGTTTACAGTAGAGAATTATAGCAATATATTAGATCTTAAGTTTTCTCCTTTTTCAGCTCTTAAAAAAGCCTGTGAAAAACAGACTGAAGACGTTATTCTTTCAACAGAGCAGACTGAATGAAAATTTGAAGTATCTAAAAAAATGAGGCAAAGAATGTGAGGGCCACATTGGTTATTGTCAAAGGATATATAGCATGGTGTGTAACTGGGTTATCAGATCAGAGACTCACTGTCCAAATCTAATGTGGTAGAAAATGCCTTCTGTGGCCACAGAGCTAAATCAGAAGTGCTTAGGCTGTTATGAATTTATGGGGGTTTTGGAAGGATGTAAATCAGGTTTAAAAAACTTATTTCTAACTGTAATTACTTCATAAAACTGGATTATATAGTGCTGCACCTAGGCAACAATGCCAAACTAACAGGGCAGAATAAACATGCAAAAGAGAATGACACATAAGAGATAAGTAGTAATAATTTGTTTGGAGACTTTGTTTCATGATTCTGCAACATATTTATCGGGGAAAAAGCAGAGGGATTTCAAAGCAGCTATTCTGGGCACTCCTCCAGAATTAAGTGCAGCTGTTTATGCCTTAAAGTCAATTATTTTTCTTGTTTGTGCTCTAATCATTCATTATTTGTAGATGCCACAAAACAATCCGTGAAGAGCTGACAGAACAAACATTATTCCCTGTAGATTTTTTTTTAAATATTTATTGTATGCTTAAAGTTTGTATGAGGTAGTTCTATGAACTCAGCAGTACTGACGGTGGAGAGGGCAGCAATGTGTGAATTTAAAGCCTTTTAGCGCTATTAAATATCAAAGTCTTATTTATTTTTAAAACCACTTGGTTAAGGTTTTCCCTTTTCTTCTGGCACATTGTTACTGTTGGGATAAATCTATTAACTATGGGCTGAGTCAGTGTGAATTTATTGCACTGTGAGCTATTTCAGGTTAATATTTCAAAGAGGGATTTATCTCTGTCGCTGTAATGGTACAAATACCTTTGTCCATCTGATGCCAACTTGTCTGCTGCTGGATCCTCACCTTGAGAATTTCAGTAGTGGCTTAGTTATTAATAAAGGGCAGATATGATCCTGAGCTATGATGAAAGAGAGTTTCCATGAAAAATGCTCACAGCAATCATTATGGTTTTCAGTTTAGTATTGTGAGCTTTGGGTAGCCTGAGTAAAAGCCCAAGTCATCTACATTTTTAAAGAGATTAATCTCTTCTTAAGCAAGTTGTGTTAGACTTGCTACCTGAAATATGTATAAAAATGGCTCATAGAGGTCCCTGTGGGTCCCTCCCAGTTAAATAGAATGTACCAGACAAAAAATGTTTTGGGTGCCACTAGATGCCACACAGGTCTGTAATACAGCAGTACCTCTCTCTTCAATAATTAAAACTGCTTTATCAAACTCTCCACTTAGGATCTTGTAGGACTGGCTGGCTGAATGATGCACACGATGAAAGTTCTCTGTTTTGTTTCCTGCTGCCTCTAGTTCTGTACAAGCAAAGAGAAACAGGGGGAATAAGCAGTCTAGTTACGTTGTGCCTGTTAAAATTTACCACTCTGTACCAGAAGAGAGAAAAAATACACAGGCACAAGGGCCAGAGCCACTAGTGGGACAAGAATGGCAGTGCCTCTGTGCAAGGAAAGAGGAGGGGATAGTACAAGAATAAAACAAAACAAAAATAATCATGGGGAGAGAAAGGAAAGATGTCCAGCAATAGAGAAACGTGTAAGAGAACAAGGGGGAGAGCAGGGAAAGACCTACAAAAGACCTGTTTTCTACTGACTGCCCTTGTTTTGGATGCAGACAGCTTTCCTGCAGTAAGGCCCTGGCATCTAGAAATAGAGTTCAATAGGACTTAAAGGCAGCTTTTATTTGAAAAGCTTTATTATGAACCCAGTCCTTCTTTCCTATTCCAATTCTGATTATTCCAACAGAGAGACTGATCTTGCTTTTCATTTGGGTATGAGGCAAGCAGAAATTTTTACTGGAGCAATCAGTTCATCAGGAGAACTGAGGGCACCTAATTCAACTTGTATTTTTCCAATGTAAATCAGGGAAGATTCAGATGGAATAAAATGAGTGTGAGAGAGCAATAAGAGCCTGGATCCATTGCCCTTGGAGAGGCAAAGAATGGGAGTGGTCTTGCCCGTGTATCTCTGCCAGTGCATAAATCCAAGAGCCCTTCCTGTGGGGTGTGATAGATGGGCAGCCACTGGCCAGATCTGGGTATTGTGGTTTTTTTTGGGTTGGGGTTTTTTTTGCTGTTTTTAGTCTCCTGATTCTGTTTTTAAGGGAAGGCTGGTGTTTGCTTTTGAAAGGGATAACAAAAGGCTAAATTCCCTGCAAAGAACAATGTGCTGAGACACACAATGACCTATCACAGTGACTAACCCAGGATATGTAGGTCTAGTTCCCAGTGCAAACTGTGCATATCTTGGTCCTTTAGGCTGTGCTAGATAATATGATATCTAGGACACATGTCCAAGATGCTTTATTTTGTATCTCTTACTATTAAAATAGATAAAAACAGAAAGTGTACCAAAATGGTAAATAAATGCAGATTGCATATTTTCTGCAGTATATTCTGTTAGCAACCAGCATAATCAGCTTTGAAAATAAGCTGTTGCACAGGGATAGCAAATGTCCATGAGAATTTTCTTGCAGTTGAAACCAGCTTACTTATATATCAATTAAAATACTGTTTAAGGCATTTTGGAAAGATGAGTATTTAGAGGGCAGTTTAATAATTTAACCACCCAGCTTGGTGCTCTCCATCTCTCACAAATTCCAAAAAAGAAATACCCATAAAATACAAGTCTAAGAAATGTCATTACAGCATTGGCTAATATAAATTGCTTGATGCAGCAGTGTCACTCTAAGGATGAGTGATTGCACTGTAGACAAGTGTTTTCATGACTGAAATAAAGAGATGCTGGGGGCTGAAGCACCTGGGAAGTGATGGGTGGATCGAGTATTTAGATGCCAGCCTGAGTCTGGTCTCTAGTCAGGGATCATAAATGATGTTGCCAGGTAAAGTGAAGTGTTACAATAGCACTCAACCTTTGCAGCCCATGGCAAGGATACAGTTTATTGTAATAATTCTCATTAAAAATGTGTTCCCACTTTTCTCCCACTATGAACATTATTGTGGGTGTGAAAATAATGCAAAGTAGCACCAAATGAAATGTAATTCAGAGAAGAGTCTGTAGTGAGGACAAGGCTGCTATCTTCTCTCTACCTAAATTTCAATCTTGTTTTGATCCCATAACTATGAAAATATCACCTTTCATAAGTGCTAGTTTCATTTAAAAGGAACAGCTTTTTTGGGGAAAAAAGCAACATAGCAAACCAAACCAAAAAAAAGCCCACAAAAAAGCCACTATCAATTCATCCAGCTGTTTGGTTGAGTAGGTAGCTATGTTCATGAAGCAGAAATACTGATTTTGTTTTCTGATGACTTGGAAGTACAGAGACTGTAGATGTAATTCTATTTATGCTTTTGTTTCAAATAAAGTATAATCCAAATAACTTCTATTAATCAAATTCTGGCCTCAATCCACTGAAACTGGACATATTCAGCAATGTGAGGAGAGCAATTACAGGTATATGCTACTGTAAGGGGAGAATTGGGCCAGTTACATCTGTAGAACTATAAAAAAAAGTAAGAGTGATTTAAATCACATTCAGTGTGTAATGCAGTTTTCAGCTGAGCTCATCCCATAGTTTCTTTACATACTCCTGAGGTCCCAAGCCCAGAAGATATTCAGAATGCCAGTCTTAACTCTGAATGTCTTTGTTTTGGCTGGCAGGTGTCACAATGACCCGAACATCGTTTAAGCTGAAAAGAGGGGGGTTTTGTGTATGTTTAGTCTCTTGTGACATTAGTTCGTGCACTACACACAACATTCTAGATGTGAAGCAATTTATCTATTTTTATAGAGGTGGTAACATTAATTTTAATGTTAGCCTTTGGTATGACATAGACTTTGTCTTCATTATTCTGAAATATTGTTTGAAAAAAAACCTCACAAATCCATTTATGTTTTCAATTTGCTTTGAACTATTTTTCAACAGCTCAGGTCAAGACCTAATTTCTAGAGCAATCTTCAATGCATTTTATTGTTCACCAGTGACTTCTACGTGATTAAGGAATCCATCAGGAAAATTCTCTTTTTATTCTCTCTGTAACATCTCTTTTCCCAACGTCCAACTTGCAGCATTTTTATTTTTTTTCTTTAGTGTGGAACCTGAAGTAAAATTTGAGGATGAAAAATGGATGCTATACTTCAGAAATTGGTAAGTTAATTTCAACTAACTCCTTTGTAATTTTGCATTTTGTTACACAACATGATATTTCAATCTTATGCATGTGCAAAAACTCATTGAAGTGTTTGCAATACAGTGTCTGCTGGAGTTCTAATAAAGCACTACTGTTTGCTTTCAAGCCTAAGAATCCTGCCAAAACTATTCAAGCTGGCAAACATCCAAGTGACCTGATTCACAAATTCATCTGTTCATAAATACACTTATTTAAAGAAATACTTTCATATATGTATGTATTTGTGTCTGCCTATGCACACATGCCTGTCTCAAACACAGAAGGCAATCAGCTTCTTGAGGCTTAAAACTGGATACCTCTGATATAAGGTTTCTGTGAGTAATGAAGTACCCAAGGTGTCTGAAACATTGGTCCTTGCTGGTGTGTGATGGAAAAGAATGTGTACAGATGTTCAAAGCAGAGAGATTTAACTGGTGACTTGCCTATGAGTAAATTCACAAAAATTCTTGTGTTGATAATGTGCTGTTTGTGGTTGATTGTTCAATGTATAGAGTCAAAATTGCCCTCCCAGATTTACCTTTGCAAATGTTATTATGCTGTGATTTCTTCAGTTGAAATAACTGTAAGGATTCAAACTTTAGTTAGCAGTAAGTTCAGTAAGAGTGTTATAATATTATATAAAGCATTAAAATTTAGATTTTTCAACTGCAAAAGTGTGGCAAAGTCTCTTACACTCCATAGCTGTAGTATCTGACTTGTAGTAAAGTGCTCAATTTACATATATGCTGTATAGACATGTACATATACATATACACTGCACTAACACAAAGCCTGAATAGTTCAGGTTATAGATGATCCATGAAAAATAGACTGTGCACTAATTTCAGCTCTCTTGATACCTTCACACCTGCTCTGTGCAAAGAAATATCCCTGCCTGGGCATTACACAGGAATCAGCCTTTACAGACCAGTTACTGACTTGATGACATGAACAAGCAGGAGTTGTCATCTTTAATCTCTGACTTCCCACCCAATTAAAGAGAAAAGAGCAGACAGCAGGTTAGACTCAGACTGATGCCCCAGTCAGGGTAATTATGATTGCAAAAGATGCTTTCACGGGGTAGGACCCAGCACAAAGAGCTCAGGAGTCACAGAAATTTATTTGGGTGTTGGTTAGGATGTGCCATAAAAAGAACACTTTTGGTAGTAGGAGTGTTTCAGGAATTCAGGAATCATAATTACTCGTTAAAACAATTAATATATTTTGGACCCTACTTAGGAGGTTGCTAAATCCTTGTGGGAAAGGTGTGCCAGTTTTGGTCAAGGTGGTAGGCAAAGCAAGGAGGAAGCTGTGCTGCACACAGCCAGAAACAAGGCACAACACTGCCTTAGGAACGATGGTGCTGTCTGAGACATCAGGGAGATTCTTCATCACCCTCTCTTTTCCAAGCTTCAGGAGATTTTATATGTTTATGACTTCATGGTGTCAGAATAATTTTTAGCAGTCTTTTTCCCTTCCCTCTCTTTTGGAGCTCTTGTTACCCAAGTACTCTTCAGCTGACTTCCAGCACTTGCATATCTCAGAGGGCTCGTGTTTCAAACAGTGCTCCCAGGCTGATGCCTTCTCAAAACTGAGTATAATGCAAAGGAGTTGGTACCAGCACAGCACTTATCAAGGTTAAGATGAAAAATCCCATTTTGGGATTTCTCTGAGAATACACCAGGTGGTGCCACGGATGTTTGCTGAGACAGTGTGTAATTACTTTTCTTGTTCTGCCAGAAAAGCTTAAAAAGGCCACCTGAGTTCTACTTTATCACTTGCCCCCTTCTTTTCACTCATGCTGCCTGCGACTCACTTGGACGCTGTTCTGGAAATGTCTCTGTGCTCAGTGGATGTGACCCCAATTACTCCTTCTTGTTTTTTCTCCTTCTCTTTCTCTCCCTAAATGCTACTGGATTTTCTTTTTTACATTTACATTATGACTAAGAGAAATAACCCCCTGCCCTTCCCAATAACTCGATCCATGAATCTGCAGTTGGCCATCTGATATGAAACATTTTAAGCCATATTGAACTGCACTGTGTCCTGTTGCCTGTTAATAGAACTGAGTGGACAGGATTAAAAATAGATCTGCCTTTTAAAGCAACAATAGTTTAATTTTAAATGAAAAAGTAGTTTCCATTGATTCTGCCCTTATCGTGCTGGAGCCTTCTGATTCTGTACATGTCTAAATTAATGCAGGCAAAAGGCTCTTTTGAATAGTAATGTGTTTCCCACAGTTGTTCCTTGCCCAGCTCATCTTTGGTTGTCATGAGGATCTTGTAGGGTCCCTGTCCAGCCCGTTGCTGTCCCTGCTCCTATGCAGTGAGATGTGAAATTGCAGTCTTGTGCACCAGGGGCGTGAATGGCTCGTGCTAAAGCAGCCACTGGTGTGTGTAATGGCCATGGCCATGGCCAGGAGGCTTGCAGCAAATCACCCTATGCAGAAGGCATGGGAGAAGGTCATTAAAGGGGTGATACTTGGACTGAAGTTACCATTTATGTGTAAAAAATATTTTGTCAGGCTCAAGACTGCAGATGACTGTCATTTTCAAAATTCGTCACCAGAGGGAATGAAGGTCATGTTCATATCATTGATCACTTCTTGATTGATGATCTAAATGATCAATTACATGTATTTCACAGTATACTTGCATGCATCCAGCCAACTAGCTCTTTCTCTAATCCAAATGTCATCTATAACAGACTGACCATATGCAGAATTTATTTAGGATAGAATTACCATCTCATTGCAAAGGTATTCAGTAATCTTTGGTTTGGAATAGCTTACCTAAATGTTATAAGTTTCCAAATTGTTGTTCTTCAGAAAGTTATTTAAGTTTCAAGATCTCTAGAAATTTCTGATAAATAGCACTCTGATAGCAAGAAAGATCTGAAAGGACAACTGCTAAAGGGCCTTTCTCTCAGCCTGTGGTCACAAACATTTAAGGACATTCCCCTATTTCTATCTCTCTCTGACACTTTATATATTTTCAAAAAGTGTTTCAGTTTGGAGAGAAAAAAAAACACAACCAACCCCAAACCCTGCTTTTGATTTTTTAAGTCAACAATTTTGCTTACTGGCTTGAGTTCTTTATAAAACTTCTATGGAAGTCTTTTTGTATGGCAGGAGAACAGCAGTATAGTGTTTTTTCCTCCAGTCTTTTCTCTCTAACTCATATTTACAACCTGTTATTTACCCTTTCTCTTATCCTTTCCCAGCAATCTTTACCAAATGGAGCTCATATCAAAGAAAGTTTACTTAGAAATCAAACCTTCAAATTCACAGATTCACAGAGGTTTTTAACTGTAGATTAAATAAGCTCAAACATCCCTAGCAAGAAATATTTTGCAGTGGCACATAAGCCTCATGCACTATTCAGCCTGGTGATGAAGACTAAAATAAAGTTTTAAGCCACCTTTTATAAAACCAGTCCCGTAACCAGGACAGGATTCAGCCACACTCAGGAGAAGGAGCAGCTGGAACTGCTTGCTGCAGTAAACAGCGCAAATGAATGGGTCTTAGTCCCTTAGTGAATCCATGCATACTTGTGAAAATATAAGCTTATAAGCACATGTTGACAGTAGAGAAAGAAAGGAGGTATTTCTGTGCTTAGAATTACATGTGTACGTACTGTGAGTGGCACAGAGGAGGTGTCTGTATGTATTGTGGCACCAGACACTTTCCTTGGTGTATCTGCTCACTTGGCTGACAGCACAGAGTGAAATACAGGAGGGGTCTTAGGAAAGGGGAGCTGACAACACATGAACAATGAAAAAGGAGGAAGTAACTCCGAGGGTGACAGCAGTGTCCTTGAGATAAACTGCAGGTGAGATGATAGTGTTTGAATGTCATGCTTAATGAAAATAGATATGGTATACATGATATGCTTTAACGGGAAGTACAGAAGTTTGTTTAGAGAGGCAAAGAGAATAAGAACTGAATTTTTTGTCTCCTACGCTGCTGGTATCCTCCTCAGATCACACAACAAACTAGTTCTTCAAGGAGCATTCCTTTTCAACACAAGTCCTAGAGCTCACCTGTCTCCAGGCAGTCTCAGTCAGTACACACCAAGAAATGACAGTCACCAGTCTCTGGGACAGGTCTGTTACCGTGGATCAGAAGACTGAGTTTAAAAGAGCACCAAGGCATGAAACTCCCTCTCCAGGGTGAGCTGTGCTGCTGCAGCCCGTGCTGCATGCCCTTGAATGGCTGTGTCACATTCCCTACCATGCACCAGCCTCCAGGAAAATCAAACAATACAATGGAGTGTTATCCAGGGTTCTAAGCTCTTAGAGTGTTCAGCAGGGCCATGGAGCCAAGGCAGCAGCTTCTGTGGCATGTGTGTGACTGAGATGCTCTTTCCTCAGTTTGGGCAGAAGGGGCCAGGTACAGGGTATTCAGAAGAATGTTGCAAGTACTTTTCCCCAGATTTTGTGTTTATTTGCACACATAATGTGCCTGTTTCAAAGGATTATTCTGAATTTCTGAGTGAGTTTCTAGTCACAGGCAGTTGACTTCCCTCCTTTAACACAGTGTAACAAAGTGAGATACAACAGCTTCATCCAGAGAGAGATCAAATTAACAGAATATGCCACCTGGGATTGCCTAGGGGAAAGTGAGAAGCTAGTGACCCTGTAACTACAGGAGGCTGCGAAAAATCCCAAGTAGAGACCTCTAATATGAAAGGAGCACAATGTGAAGGACCTCAGGTGCGGCGTGACCTCAGTCCCTGCATGCAGACGTTGTGTGCACTCACAGTAGCAGCAGAGACATTGCCACTGCCTGTACACAGAAGGGACTCTCTGGAAATGTGACCTTTTGTGGCTCATCACAGGGAATGTGACCTAGAGATACTGCTGCAGTTATACAGACTCATCGTTCCTTCTTTTGTGAGTTTTCTTATCATCTTATATGATCTCTTTTTGGTATTTTCTGTGGATTCTCTGCTCACAAAGCCAATGGAGGAAAGAAGAAAACCTTCCTATTGCACATACACTGGCATGTAGATAAAGCCCCACATCCTTCAATCAGATTTTTAAAATTGGAATTTTGCTGCTGTTATAGTTTAGCCTCAGGCTGGTAATTTGGTGCTTGCTTCAGTCACTGGGGTCCCTAATTGGAAAATGTACAGAACAGAAAAGAGTCAGGAGGGGAGGGGTGGAAGTGGATCACATTTATACCAAATAATCAAGTCCCCCGGCACACAAATTCAACCAAACTTTAAATATCCATTTATTCCCCTGAAGAGAATAGAAGAGAAACAAAGACATTAGGCTCCAACGACAAGAGTCTCTAGAAAAGCATAAAATCTAATAACACTGACTTTCCATCCAACCTCTCATACTCGTATCAGAGGAAAACGTCCCTTGCTAAATACAAAGAAAGTTCGGTTTGGCAGGATTATTTATTTTCTTTTTAACAGTGCCATTTCCACACATATGAGTATACTTATTCTAAGTGTACATATAACTACATAGATGATACATCACTGGTATAATTCACATTACTCACAGAGGCTCAGTGTAAAAACTAAAGAATTTTCTCAATTTTGGGCCAGTTTTCAACACTGAAAATGAGCCACACCAGTTCTACCTGCAAACTTTTTCTCTTGATGTGACTGGGAATGTGGGTGGATGTTGCTAGGCTCTGAACATCTTTGGACATTATTAGAAGTCTGTGAGGTTTCCTTTCCATCTGTGAGAGCTTTCTTGTGGAGTAATACACCCTTAGGAGCCCAGCATTATGTGAACAAAACTTCTGGGATGCAGGGAGTGAGGGGAATCTTGCATCAGTGGTCTCTCACATTGTGCCCTTCTGGTGAGAACTTCTCTGTGGGCTACTTAAGAAGCTGCAGGCAGCATCTTTGGAGACCTGCTTTGTTTTTGATGTTATTTTGGTCCTGAATTCCTCACCTTCCCAAATTGATGAAGCTGTTGCTGTGGTGCAGGAGCTGTGTCTCTATGGGTACATATATGTAGAGGATACCCCGTGTCTGCTTTAGCGAGGGGGGAAATTTGTTCCACAGTATTCACCAGTGTAAGTTTAATAAAATATGTTAGTGTAGAAAATGAGATTTTTATAATACATCATCGTAAGCAGGTGGCTTTGGAATCCAAGTCTGTTGTGGTTTTTGTTGTATGGGTAAATTCACTTAGAAACTTATATTAATTGAAAGGAATGCTTTTACTGAACCAAGAGTTATTGACCCCTTGGCAAAAATGTGTACTCTACAAAGTTTAAATTACATAATTGTTCAAGGAGGACTAGTACCTCCTGTGGCATCTTCAGTTAGAGGAAAGAGATTGTTGCATTAATCGGGACTTCTGAGGATGCTGATAACGATAATTCTTTTCTAATGTATTGATATAACTCTCAATTGTTTCATATTAAACTGAGAAAACGGGAAGAGTTAGAAGATGGTACATGTTTTAATAGAAGCAATAATTCTACTTGAAGGGTTGTCTGGATGCTGTGCTGGGGAAATGAAACCAATAGATCTCATTTTACTGAAGGTAGCTGTATAGGAAGAAAAGGTCATAATCCTGGGCCTAATTCAGTTACTGATTTAAAGTTGATGCTAGTATTTTTCAATTTATTTTATGAATTTAAAATGAGATCAAACATATAAATGTAATAATTACAGCAAACTGCAAAAGATTTGTTTGGATCATATTCTATAAGCTTATTAGCCTGCATTACTCAGCTCCTTCTGCTGTCCCCTGTGATGTCAGTTCACACCAGGTATAGGTCCAGCTCAATATTTCTTTCCTGCTGATGATTATTTCGAGACAATGGGCTATTAGCTATTATGGGCTACTCAGGCATTTAACACACACAGCATTCAGACCCAGAAGTCTTGCTAAGTGAGTAGTAACAAGTAACTGCCTTTGAATTTTCATGAGCTGAGCATCGGGTCAGATTCTCATTTAGTCTGAGGCACCTTTAGATCTGTGGCATTATAAAGCAGCCTTACTGTGGACATAAAGTAACCCGTGCCTTTTGAAGAACGACACCACATGACTCCTCATAGCTCTTTCATTTTCCATAAGCACTTTGCAGTCTGAGCCCATTTTCCTTTCCATTGTTTCCCTTTTTGGGAAGTCTGAGTGGTGCAATCCTTGGCACAGGCCTGTGGCTGGTGGACCCCCGAACCTTGAGCAAAGTGATCCCTGCCAAAACTCATTAGCACTGTCTGTCAGTGAGAACTGTGTCATCAGCTTGTCATTGTTGTTACAAGATCTGGACCTATTTTAGTGCTGTGCCAACTAGCGATGATGTTTAATAAATAATACATTATTGGATAAACTGCTAGTTGAGGAGATGTTTACAGCTTTTAATTAGTGTCTTCCAGTATTCTCCCTCTAATTAAAAAGGAGTCCAGAGCTTGATTACCATTTATACAAGATAAGAATTGAAAATACTGTAAAATCCTCAAACTGTCACTATTTTCATGCAACTAAAAATCTGTCCAGCTTAGAAAATTTGAAGTCGTAGGTGTGTAAAATCATCACAACCAATAACTGGAATGTTTTTGATTGACTGTAAGGTGATAGATGACAATTCCTCACTCTCTGGTTTTGAAATATTTCTCTATTCTCATTGCTAGACCAACATGCTATATAGAACAATCTGAAAGGTGTATTAATAGGGTTAATATACCTGGCATGGTGTATATAATTCCTTAAAGAAATTCTCCCTCTCCACTACTTCTGGAGTAGTTGGATGCTGTTGCATCCCTTGCTGCAGTTATAAAGCAGTGTGGTCTAATTATTTTCCATGAGAATAGAACTCAAGAACGCTTGACTTCAAATTCCTTGTCTATTCCTAGTCCATTCTGAGTCCTTGGAAAAACTCAGTTACCTTTGTTTTACTTCAGAAAAAGTAAGAATAACTAATTAGCTCAATTCACAAGGCTTTGCTAAAATTACTGTGGTCTTTAAAAAAAAAAATTTGCTAGATAATAGAAGTACTAAATGTTCTATAGTAGCACCTGCAACAATGCTGTAATCTTGTGTAGAAAAATAAAAGTGTAATCAGAACTTGTGTTTCCTAAAAACTGAAATATTTTTTTAATTTTTAAAAAAATATATATTCTTATATTTTTCTTTTGGACCACTTTCTCCCCCCATGATGTTTATTCTCTATGGGCACATACATTACTCTATGGGTGTACCACCTACTTTCACAAGGTTTCCAGAAAACTCAAGTTGAAAAAAAAAATAATGCTGCCACTGCCTTTTCTGTATCTCTTTCTGTAACTGAACAGAGGACTTCATTCTTCTGGAATATTAGTCTACTCAATTGCATAAGCATCAAAATGAAATGAATACTTGCAAAGGTCAAGTTACAGTATATGGCAGGAAAAACATGCCAAAAACAATTAAAATTACTAGGGCTGTATAAGAAAGTCCCACACAGCACATATTGCTCACAGGTGCTCCATGAGAAGTCCAATCCAATAAATGTCAGTCCAGTCATTTACACTAGGAGAGTGCCAGTCATGTAAAAAGAAACAGAAGAACAGATGCTTTATGAGAAACAAACCCAATACAAATAAACTCAAAACTGATTATGAAAAAATCACACTAAACAAGTATTAAAATGCATGTGAACTGCATTTGGGATTCTGTGAATGTTTTTCTACGATTGGGATTCAGTGAATGGTTTGTTAAACAAGAGGCAAATAATTTTTAGTGTTTTCAAAGTCTTTTGAAGCCTTTCCTCTGCAATTCTGTTTATGTTTTTAATTTTATTTTAATTGTTCTGGCTTTCTCTCCATGTTGTTTAAACTTTGGTTTTCAAAAGGCCAAAATGTCCACAAAAGTGTGGTGTAGTTTAAGAATTTAATCTGTGGAGGGCTTTGTTTGTTTTTCTTTAAGTGCTGAGGAGTAAAGGTTTGACTTTATCATGCGTTTCGAAAAGCCTACACACCCGTGACTTTTTGGGAACTAGGGCTGGCTTTAAAATCTGCTTTAAAAAGCAAGTTACGTGGGCTTAGTGTTTATTGTAAATATTTTATAGTTAAAGCCATTATCACTGACAAGAGAGAGCCAGGTTCCACAGCTACCCACGCTTTCCTTCCCTCTTGGCAAGAGTTGTGTCTGTGTGCCACAGTGAGAGCTGGAGAATCTAGCACAGGTTGAGAACTGCTAGAGGACAAGACTGTTACATCCAACTGGAGTGGAAGAGTTTTTAACTGTTGGATAAATGTCTGTGGAGTTGGATCTTTTCTTTCTTTCTTTCTCTCTTTTTCTCTCTTTCTCTCTTTTTCAATTTATGTTCTGTTTCCTGTAAGCCGAAGATCTCATAAGAGGATATGGATTTTGCTCTGGTGATGTTTTCAGTAGTACAATTTAATGCAAGGCACACAGATATAAGCACTTAGATGGGCCCAGTCTGCAGTGCTCCCGGCCACTTCTGACCTGCTGAGGTTTCTGAAAAACAAGAATCAAATGCAGCTGAGCTGAACAAATTTTTAAAGGAAAGTCAGATGTGGATTTCATTCTTTTTTTCTTCTATCCAAAATAAATGTAGGAGCCCTAAAGGTTCTGAAATATGTAGACCTCAAGCTTGAAATTTTATACTCATAAAAAATAGTGCAGAACAAGCAGCAGTAAAACTCACCAGATAAATTGTCTCAACTCTGACCAGAGAGACCACCCTTTTGGAGAAAAAGCTAACTTGTGTTCCTTACTCATTTAATCCCCTGATTTTCTGCTGAAAGGGTCGACAAGGGACTCATTCTCACAAGCAACTGGGCTGGAGCCACACATTCATTTCATATGTGACATGAACAGGTCTGTGATACTAACGATTTTCAGACTCTATGAACTGGAGTTGGATCTGACCCTATGACCCAGAGGTTAAAGGCTCCAAATTCAATTACTGAACCCCAGAAATACCAAGTCACTTTTGCTCAACCATTACACCAGCACTGATGAAAGCTGTAGTGAGCCATTGTATTCAGCCAGGTAGACCAGCAGCACGAAGACAAGTTGCTAGGATATGTCCCTTTCAGACAGCATGTTTCATTCCTTCTCCTTTTCCAGACACAGTGTTCATCTTTCTTCTGAAAGGAAGTTTTGAGTAGTGGAGAAGGATCCTATGAACATAAAATCTGCAGTCCCATCCTTGGCACAGTGCATATGTCGGGTATTTGAAAATACTGGGTGATTCCCAAGAGAAAGAGTGACTACTGCACATTGTTTATTCATGGCCTATCTACAACTGACATTTGATATTCAGGATTCAGGCTTAGCAGCTGGTTGATGCCACCTCTTGCCAGTCGTCTTTTTGCTGGTGCTGATGTTCTCTTACCACTGAGTGACACACATGCACACAGGAGAACAGTGGCTGACAAAATGTAACTGCACAGGGCAAGAGCATGAACATCTGAGTCATCCCTGCTGCTCTTCTTCCTCGTCCATGTGGCTGTGTGATGGCAAAGGCTCAATTTATGGGCAAGGAAGACCTTAGTTGTAGGCAAGTTCTGTGACGCTGAGCAAAGAGAGGTTTTGCTGGAAGTAGACTGACTCAGAGTTTGGGAATAGCACAGAGGGTTAAATAGGGAAAATCAGGTGAAACAAAGCAAGACAGGAAAAAGTAGAAGCTGAACAATAGCAGAAGCAGCGAAGCAAAAAATTACTTTGATCTGTTTGATGGAGATGTCAGAAAGAACTAGGGTTCAGCCATATTTTGTACATAGTTAGGGGTCTTTTTGAGGATCTGCTATAGACTTGTTATGTTGTTATAATTTTTTTATATTCTTGGAGGGGAACTAAAGTCCCATCAAATTTACTAATAAATGTTGACTGTTTTGGCTGGGAGGTAATATTGTGCAAATTCAGACTGGATGCAACAGATGAGACCTCACCAGTGCCAAGCAGAGGCAAAGGATCACCTCCCTTGCCCTCCTGTCTGTGCTTTCCCAAATGCAGTCAGGACATGCTGTAACTTGCTGAGGGTGCTCTCTGCCCCATTGCCCAGGTCATTAATGGAGGGGTCAGACAATATTGATCTCTGGGAGTCTTGCTTCCAGCTGAACTTTCTTCAGCTGATCCACGAGCATCTGTGCCCTGTTGGTCAATTTTCACTTGAACTCACAGCATACTGGGATTGGTCAAGGGACTATTGGCTCATGTTATCTCACAGTTGAAGGTATCTTCAGAATGCAAAAGCTTTTTCCTTTTTTTTTTTCCAGGAAGGATTCTTTCTTTAACTAGATCACCTCCCAAGTAGATTATAAAATCAACAAATACTACATTTCTGAGCTTCTCTGAGAAATGTCTAATAAATGTCATTTGATAGTTGTTGAGCACATTCTCTTTGCTGAGAGATACAATGTAAATATCAATAATTATAATTTTATAGTGCTGTAAATAATGCTGTATTCATTTTTATTTTATAAAATAATTTTAGTGTCTGTGCACACAAGAAAAAAATAATGTGTGTTTACAATATTATTGACCATTATTCTGAATGAATTAAGATAAAGGTCTGTTCCTTTTTGGATGAAAATCCTTTGGCCAGTTCCTTATCTGAAAAAGTCTCATGAGAACTGCTACTAGTGAATATGTTGTATGAAAAGAAAGAAGGGCAAAGCAACATTATGTAGGAAGATACAGCACAAAGAGAAGGAGGATAGATGTGATAAAAAGGCAATATTTAAAAGAACTTCTTAGGAAAGGAGGTTGATTTTTCTCACTCTGAAGAAAGGCAGAAGCAGCAAGCTCAGGATGTCTCATGTACAGTCCTTCTTGGGAACAACCTCATTCACTGAATGAGCTGTGCTGCAATGGAAGTGTTTATTCCTACTGCCAGTGGACAGCCTCATTTGGCAGGTGAACACTCCCAGTGGCTAAATACTGCTGTATTTTCTCCACTCCTTCAAAACTCAGAATGACATGGACTGCAGGTAACTGGAATGTCAGAGAAGGGCAGCTGTGGATGTAATGTTAAATGAACCTCTTCCTAACTTACATCTTATTTATCTAAGTGCAAAGCTCAAATATTTTACTGGGTTCAGGTCTTTGGAGTTGATGCTGTTCTTCATAGGCATTGCTTCACTTCATGTGCTCTGTGATTGCACAGATCAAGACACAGAATCATAGAATTGTTTAGGTTGGAAAATACCTGTAAAGCCATCGAGTCCAACCGTTAACCCAGCACTGCCAACCCTGCACTAAATCATGTCCCCTGGTGCCACATCTACACATCTTTTAAATACTTCATATTTTGGAAGCTGATCATGGGCTCTCACAGCAGCAAAATTGCAGCAAGTGTTGACAGCACATGTCAGGATGGAGTGCTTGCTGTGTGACAGGAACCACTATTGTAAGCAAATTAAATATATCTGAAATAAACTATCCCACTTTAGGAATTTCATTTTTGGCTGTTTGGAGTGAATATTACACATAGAATAACCTATTTTTACTTAATGAATTGTGTTTTAAAAAATAGCATGCTGTTTTTTGAAAGGCTTTATTGTAAACAAACCAGAAAACAAAGCTTCATCTTCAATTAATTATTTTGTGGGCAAAAGTGGGGCTAGATGCCCATTTGCAGAAGAGAAAGGGATAAGTTTCATATATGCTGTCCATGTATGTATTTTATACTGGGATTGATTTCAAACAAAACAGTGGAAAAAAAGAAACATATTTGTTTTAAAGAGCTGAATGAGAGGTGAACATATCTGGTCTTGGATTCTTGTTTTGGGGGTTTAATGTCAGATACAGCCTAGAGACTCCTGGGGATTATACAAAAATTGAATTTTTGTGATGAAGGATTTTATGGCATTTCTGAAGTATGAAATGTTCTCAACCATTGCTGCAAGCTCAGGCAAGCTTAACATCAGCTCCTCAGCATGATTGGCTATTTCATTATGCAATAGAAAAGCAGTGGAATTTGCTTAAGATTTAAAAAGAAAGCTTCGTATGCAAGGGGCAATTTACTAGGATTTAAATGTCTCTAAAGGAAAGATTTGATCGTGTATAGGAAAATATAGGCACATTTTCTCTATTACAATTTCTAACTCTTCACGTTATACACTGTAAATCTCAAGAGGAATATGTGCAGGATTTCATTCCAGAGAGGAGGTGTACACTGTAGGTTAGCATTTTAGTTTTTGCCCATGAGAAACAGGGAAAAGAACAGTATTGCCTTCAGAAGGAATTGTGCTGGATTAATGACTTTAGTGTTCTTTCAAATGCTGGTGCAAACGGTGAAAATAGAAAATCATATTTATTTGTTAGATGCATTCTCTCGGAAGTGTAATACAGGAAAAAAAAAACAATGCTACCAATGTTTGAATTTTTATCACCAAGTGCCAGCTCTTGTGCCTGTCTCCACTGCAATTTGCATGTTGTGGGGCAGTCCCAGTACCCAAGGCAAGTCAGGGGGTCACTGCTGTGCTTTGGGAGAAAAGCACACTCTTGAACAATTAACAAATCCTCTTTCATGCCCAGAACTTTAAACAGGTACACATAAAATCTACACCCCCTTTGGTGTGAAATACCACCCACTGGATAGGTTAGCAATCCCAAACACATCTTGAGGGTTGAGGACAAGAAAGACTGTTCTGTTTGATGAGATGCACACAGAGAAAGGGACGACCTGAGGTGGAAACCAGGATGACTTAAATGTCTCCAGATGGGGGATCTTTCTGTAGATGCTTGGTGACGCCAGATCCCTGGGTGGGGCAGGTGTCACCTGCAGGTATAGCTTTTAGAGACGTTGAATCCCTGTGAAATAAAGGTAGGGAAGTTGTGAGATTAGGATTTGGAAACCAAGATTGAGATTGTCTCTTTTGTTAATATAAAAAAAATTATTCTGGGGAGGAAAAGAGGAGGGTTTTTTGTATGAAATTGCACAGGATGATGGAAAAGGCTACATAATTAGCAGGCTCACTGAGAAATGAATCTGTACCTTTTTTTTTTTTCCTTCTCCATCCTCTCCTCTTCTGTACACCTGGCTGATTAAAAAGGTTTCTTTTACTCTGTATGAACTGTGGGGTTTAAGGTTGTTAATTAAAACTAGTGTTTTGATGTTATTGCACAGGCTACTTAATCAATTAGCTGTGTTTGCAAAGCACTTTTAAGGACTAATTACGACCAAATAATAAGTGGATTTCTTTTATCAACCTTCAGAAATGGAGAATGCTAAGAGGAGAGGAGCCTTGTGTCAGGGCTCAGCAGGCAGTTTCTGATCCTCTCTTGCTCTGATTCAAGAGCACCAGCTCAGAGTCCTGACACAGCAGCAGGGTTTGTGTGAAGCAGGGCAGTTGCACACAGAGCAGCTGCTGGGCTCTGTGTTTGGAGGCTTTCATTTGTCTGCGTGGACTTGGTTTGGGGAAGGTTGGATGGGGCAGCCTGTTCATATTCCTGGGACCATGTGGTTCAGGTATTTAAGGCTGTGGTTGGTGATGTGTCTGATCTGCTGCAGGATCAGCACTGCACTGGGAGGCAGTGGAGAGAAGCTCACACATTGATGCTGTTGCTCAAATGGACAAACAGGAGGATTCCTAGGAGCCAGCCAGTACACCTTCCCTGCTCCTTCTACCCAACACTGCTGTTCACCACCTGTAGTGGTGGCAGACCATGGGAAGCAGATTTGAGAGGCTCCAGTTATGCTTCATTTTTCTTTCTGGGAAATGGCAGTAAAGTTTCACAGTGCATTAAATGCAAAGTGATGGACATTGGAGAAGAAGGTATTATTCTCCGTTCAGATACTAATATCAACCCTGCTGATGTCCAGCAGGAATGATTTCTGGGCAGTCAGGCTGTTGAACCATTGAAAGAAGTGTTAGAAGCAGACATATAATAAGAGGAGTGGTGAAAATAATGGAGAAATGGCATGGCATTTTCTGGGTAAGACAGAGGAAAAAAACAGGAGATGTTATAGTCATGGTTGAATAATTATTTGACCTATCCATACTAAACTCATAGAGTTTCCTTCTTGAAAGGAAAGAAGTAGAAAGCTCCTAGGGATGTACATGCTGGCTGTCTTTGCAATGTAAAACATGCAGCTGCAGATCATTTCATATCTCCAAAGAGAAGGATGCAGTTCCACATTGTGGAGAGCATGTACCAAGGGAGATAGGTTCTTAAACACTTCCCTGAATAGAATTTAAATCATTAAATTAAGGCCTGAAGATTCAATCCTATCTTTGGTTGATGCAACAGCAAAAAGCTGAATATCTTTTATAGTCCTAAATAGCTGTGTTCTCTTCAGTGGGACTCTTTGAGAATTGCAGGACTGGACTCCAAGCATGGTGGAGGTGCAGAATGAAGAGATTATAATTGTTGGTACCCTGTTATTCTGGTGTCATCCACAACGGCGTGTAGCAAAGTGGGAGGTGTTGGAGAAAATCTAGAAATAGAAAAATAATTAAAATTAAGAATTAGAAGTCTCCCTTTCTTCAGTATTGTTTGTGTAATTAAAAAAAAAATATGAAATTGGGGATGATGCATTCACATTTCTGCTAAAATGTTATTTATGTGCATAGATCTGTGTCTATAGCTCAGGTTTTTAGTCCTAATGTGCCATTTTTTTTGCTTTTGTGAGAGTTAGTAGGAAGTTTAACGTGTCTTAGATGTATCTACTGTGCCTGTTAGCCTATTATCACTTTAAAGTGATATCTTTCTAAGGTGTAAAGGAATAAAAGCATAAAACAATATACCTTCTGGTGGAAGTTAAGGCCATGTGCTTACATGTTGATAGAATAAGGTTACTGAGGGACTAGTTACTGGTGCAAAAGCTTTTGCAGACAGGTAGTGGACGAGTTGCTGTGAACTGTTACCTCCCTTTGCACCATTCCAGCAGCAGCAAAGGGCAAGTGACTTTGGAGAAACACCTGAGCTTAGCATTTGAATGCTTTTTTTTTTTCTTGATCCCTTAGACCTTTGTAGTCTCCAGCACAGTAAATACATACAGTTATTTCCAGATATCCAACTGACATGCTATGGTTTTAAGCAGCAGTAATTTTGAGTAACTCTGCCCCTACTCTAACTTACCCTGTGGTCTAATTTTAGCAAATCATAATGAGATGTGTAAACTGGACAATTTACCTCTGAAAAATTTTTATATATTTTGGTAATTCTACTGTTTCATGTCTGGAAGTGCCACTTAGTCCAAGTCTATAGCCCCCTGTTCTTCTGTTCATTAACAATGGGCCTGGGGGTGTTGCCTTGTACATGAACATGAATGAACTCAATTTCTGTTAATGGATATTGTGTGTGCTAGGCAGTAACCACTTAGCAAAAATTGTTAGTTTGAAAAGTTGGTGTTTCTGCCTGGATAAGCATACACCCACTGCTTGTTTCATCTAATTGTCCTCTTAAAAAACTACAGACTCCCAGTTTCATGAAATCCATGCATGACAGATTTCAGCCTAAAACAGCCTTTTACACACAGGTTACAAAGCCTTAGAGGAATACTCCCATTGACTACAGCACAGTGAATTGTGCTCATCCTAGATTTAAGTGCTGCTATTTATAAAAGTCTTGGCATTAGTTGCAGCCTTCCATTAAGACAGATGTAAAGCAAAATTAGATGAATGGATCAGAGAGGAGGTAAAGAGAGAATCAGTCCCACATACTTGTGAAAGGCTGGCTATGAGGAAAAGCACAAAAACCCCTTGCACTGAAACTCAGCTGATTTGATCCCATCTATATGAACTTTGAGAGTCCATAAAAACAGGGTTGATATTTGATTTCCTTATGATTCAGTTTGCTTTGTCATGGTATCCTGCAATAGCTTTGCTGAGTGGAATTTTAAAATCCTCATTCAGTGTCTTGGATTGGACTCACATATTATTCAAGATTTTATACTGCCCTTAGAAAATGAGCATTTAGAACTCTCTTTTTTAATTTGGAAGGAAAATAGGGTTTATACATTATCAAGTGCTGGTCATCTTTTTTCCTTTTTTTTTTTATCCTTATGGTGAGAAATTGGCGACTTCTGACAGATCCGTTCATATTAGCTTTTCACTTTATAACTATGAAAATGGAGCCATTAACTTAGAGTAGAAAAGGGATCTTCCCCTGAATCCTGTTGACTAGAGTTCAAACAACAAAAATGTCTTAAAGCCATGAATGCTTTTAATGAACAACAACAACAAAAAAGTTGATTTCAACATTATGTTTGTAACAAACACCATTGTGGAACATGTCTCAGCTGAGCATCATCCAATGGAAAAATATTTGTCAGGTTTTGCAACCTATTTCATGCCTTTGACCCTCCTTAGAAATGTTCTATAGTGTCAAACATTTGAATTCCCTCCCATTGTTACCATTTTAATATGGCAATAGTGAAGAGAAAAAACTTTTTCAAAAGTCAGGGGATAATGTGATAGGAACAGTACCTGAAACTGCTCTTTAACATATTGACTTCAAAAGCGGTGTCAACTTGACTAACAATTAAATAAAGAGCAGATGAGGTAAATAAATTAAATACTTTGAACACTCAGTATTGCCCCCCCTGCAGTCCATATGGTCAGCATTCACCCTTCACCCTTTGAATTCAAATGCAATAGGAAGAAAGCCTGATGGCAGAAGCCTCATCCTGAGACCAAATGAATAAAGAGAGAATAGTTGGTAACAATTGTCTTATATCTAATGACTAGGCATTTTATTCAGGAAAGACAGGGAAAAAAGTCCAGACACAAACAGACACATTGAAATGATGTGTGTTTCTGAAAGACACTGAACTTAGTACTTCACTTGCATAATACAGCAGTTAAAATTACATTTATGCTCAGAGAAAATTGTGATTCATGGTTGATGACCAGTGCTTGCTATTAGACAGCACAGAATAACCAGGGCTATCTCCTAATACAAAGATCTGTAGGTAAACCCCTTGTTCTTTGACTGAAAAAAAGTTTGTTTTTTATTCTAATGCAGTGCTTTGGAGGATAGTGCTTAGTTGATTGTTTCTGTCTGAAAATAGAAAGATATTTATTATAATTTAGAATTGCAGTTCCCTGGTTTGGGGTTTCTTTTTCATTCACAAAGCAGCTTGGTAAGAAATATGAAACTTTGGATTCTGCTTTCCTTCTCGTAGAAAGGCAAAGACCTACCTTGGGAAAAGACGAATTAATTGTTTACTTCATTGAACTCACTGGAAAGAATATGGTTTCTGATAAGCTTGTCTTTAGTGCAAACAGATTCTCAGTTACAATAGGTAGGAAAACTGGCACTGTCTTGTCATTTACAGCCCAGATGATTTCACTTTATCTGTTTCTTATTTCTACTATGGTTTTATTAAAAATGTAAAGTTGCAAACTGCAGTTATTTTTGTTCCAACCTAACCAGCAGCATTAATAGCAGAGCCTCATTTACATGATCACTTGGTTACTGGCAATCTGTGCTTTGGAAAACTTGGACTCCGAACAGCACTAATTAACAGCAAAATGGAGCCGGAAATTAATTGGCATCAAACTAGGTGGAGATTAAACTGTCTTGCAGTCTAGTTCCTGACTCACAAATCTGTATGCACAGCAAATATTTCTCTTGTACCTAGATTAGAATAAGATTTGTACCTAGATTAGAATAAGATTTCTACCTGCAGTGTGGATTTTTCCTAGTTTTAATTTTTTATGAACTTTTTACTAACTTTTTGGTATTTAGTAACCTTTAAACATTGCCATTAATGTTTTATATATGTGATTAAACAGTATATTGCAGTCACAACAAGAAAACTGGATGGAAACTATTTGCTCTTTTTTATTTCTTGAAGTTCTGTTTGGTGTTTATTTGGTTCCTGAATGTATGTTTGCATCAAGTTCAAGGCAAAGAAAGAAGCTGGAAATACTGTGGTACTGTTTTGGGTGGAAGTCAGATCTATGAGATGGAGTTCAAACTAAAAAACTGTGAGCAATAACTGTTGATTATTTATCTAAAGGCAATGAAGATTAATCTTTATTGTTTACTGAGACTAAAGATTTATCATGGTAGTGATATTACTTAGTTCAAACTATTTTCTTGGGACACCTAGGATCTTATTTTCTCACAAAGTAACATTTCAGAGTCCTAAAAATTTGTGATTAAGTATCTATCTATTTGAAGTATAAGTTCCATAGACTTGGTTTGCAGCATCTAGGTTGTGCTGTGCTCTGACATCAGGCACTAGATGAACCCTTGCAGTTGGAAGACCAAGGGTCTGAGTTTTAGGTGTTACTTTCAGCCAGTAATCGTCAGATCTAAATTGTTTTGTGTTCACTGGCTTTGGCATTTTCCAGACTTGCCTGGATCCAGCCATTTTGGTTGCTCGTTGTCACATCTAAGGTGACATTAACCCTCTTCTCTCCGCTGCAAAATTGTATATCTGGGAGTCTGCATAATTTAATGCAAAAGCCGTTTTAATAAAATTCCTAAAGTGCAGCATCTCTTTTCTTCTTCATGTAAAACCCCAATACTTTTGAGTTTCTCTATGTAAGTACAATCCGAAAATTAGTAGGAAATGGAACTATTGGGAAATTAGTTATAAATATGGCTAAATTAGTTATTAGTTATAAATATAGTCTAATACAATCTTGGTTTAAAATTTATATTATTTCCAGTGATTAAGCAGAATTTTAGTATTGCCTAGAGTGCTTCATTCATGGAGAATGACTGAGGAAGTAATTACAGTGAGCCATCTCTTTGACAGTGTCTGCAAACACTAGGTTGAAATTACATTTACATCCCAGAAATTGTTACCATTTTAGAAGGAAAAAGGAAAAAAACCTATAGATTATGGGGAGAAAATACTACAAGCCAACACAGATGTTTATATAACTTTATTTGTCTTGTGGGGGGTTTTTTATATAGTCATTCATGTATTAATTTACAAGAAGTACCAATGTATTATCTTAATATATCAGGATATCAATATATTTCATCAGAGCCATTAGCTTTAGCACAATCCTGCCTGTTGTAAGCATGGAGCTGCTAATCTGGAGATTATTTTTAAAACTTTCCTCCTTTTTTTTAGTCCATCCCATCTTCACTAGAAAGCACACATCTCTTGAGGAGGAGTCTGCTTTTGGGCAGCAGAAGGGAGAAAGGGTATCAAGGTTATTGGAAACTAAAAGAAGCAATCCATGAAAATTCTGTAACTCCATCTTCCTCTGCTCAGCTGAGCACTGTGAGGTCCTCACTTTTCTTTTTTGTCAGGGGCAGAGCTAATACTGATGCTGGCAAGACCCAGCAGTAATCACCATTTATTTGAATATAGGGATTATTCAGGGTCTGAGAGCAGAGGGAAATTGGTATTGCCATGCCAGGTTGGTTTGGTGCAGACCCACTCTTGCTGAAGAAACAAATATTGCTTTATCTATTTAAACATGAGCAAGCAGTTTTGGATGTCAGTCTTGCTTTTACATCAGAAATATCCAACCTTATCTATATGTGGGCAAAATGGGTATTTAAAAAAAAGAGAAAACCTTCTGGGATGTTGAGTCATCCACATTTGATGTGACTGATGAAATCACTCCTTCCCTCAGCACAAGAACTCTGCTCTCTTGCTGCATAAATGTTGGATGCAGCCAGGCACCATAATGCAACAATGGGCTGTTAAATAAGGCACTTCTGGAAAGGTCATTTTTTCCCAAATCACTGTGCTTTCACTGTGGAGAAAAATAATTATAATAAATACGGTGGCGATAAATTTGTTTTTATAACCCCTTGTCTTCAATCTAGAATAAATTAGTCATCATCATAACAGGCTACGATATTAAGATTTATGATCTAACTTCATCCCCAGTGTTATTTCAGTGTTACACCAGCAGTGACTTTGATCTGAGTGTCTGTCCTGTGAGTTATAGAAGGTGGGGAGCCCCCCTCTCCCTTTCCATTATTGATGGCACTGTATTGCCTCCACCTAGAGAAAATCTGTCTTCTTACTGTGGTTGCTCTTATTCTCTCAGCCTCCTCTTCACTGTGCTTCTGAACTTAACCACTATGCCATGTCATTTTGTCTTTAAGGTGAAGGCCCTGTGATAAAAAATTGATATCCCTCAGCTTTCTCTACAAAGTAGTTCAGAAGTAGAAGTTTGAGGTGCACTGCTGGACCATACATAGCTGAATTCTTCCTACCTGTCACCTGAAAGCACTGATTCAGTAGACTTAGTCCTTCAGTGCTTGTTTGACAGAAATCTTTGTCCCCTTTTGTTGAGTCAAAAAAACCTTTTCACTGATTTTCAAGAGCAGAAGGCAGAAGAAAGGTGACCTCCTGCCTGAAAGCAAACTGCTTTGGACCAGTCAGGACTGCAGGTGGTTTTCTCTGTTTAGCCCTTGCTGTTACTCAGCACTTTGCACAAATCTTTCTACACACGTGCTCAGGAAAGTAGGGAGTGGTTCAGATCGTGTCATGCAAGGATCAACTGGTTTTTTATTCAAAATGAATTGTCCCTGGCTGTATAATCTGCTGTTCCTAGTTGGGAAGAGGACTTTTATATTTCCACTGATTTCTTTTTAAGTGCATCTGGTTAGAAAACGATATTTCCTATGAACGTTTTCAAGGACTGTTTTCTTTCTCCTTTTTTATATATTAAAAAAAATAATAATAGTTTTTAACCATGTTTTTGTTTTTGATTCTAAATTGCAAAGCTTCTTACAAAACAGAATTGTTATGAAGGTTTCCTTGTCCACCAAGAGATTTGAATAGAAACATTCTAAACATTCTCTGCATCTAAAGCATCTGCTTTAGCCCGAGTTGGTGTAGAGCTGAAGAGCAAAAGAGATGATAAGGCAAAATTGCTTTTCTACTCTTGCTATCAATTACATAATGCTAGCTGTCAATTTTGAACAATGTTAAAGAACTTAAGGCAGTTCAACAGCTCTAAAAAAGAGAAATTTGGTAGTTAGGAATCCTGGGTGAAACTCTGCTCTGTAACAATGGTATAACCACTTTAAAGTCATTACAGTGAACTGCAGGAAAATGATTCCCTTTTAGATTTCCTAATCCAGGTATTACAGTAAATGTGGATATTACAGAACCGTCTTAAATACTTCTTTTTTGATAATATCCAGATTTTTAAAATACATGTCTCTCCTCAGCAAAGAATCAGTAGTGGTAAACACACTTTTAATAATTAATTTATGCTTACACCGAATAAAAAATATTTATAGATTTAAAGGATTCTTTAACTTTGTGGACATACTAAGATTATTTATTTATTTATTCCTTTGAAAACATATGAAGGAGGAGCATTTTGGTTTCATGATCTATTTAGACCATCCTGCTCTACCTGCCCAAATTATCTCTAGCTGTGCATTTTGCTTAACATTTTCACTCCTTTCATAAGTTTGGGGGGCTTTTGCCACAGTCATTTAATATGCCAAACCAGATGTTGTGAATGAGTCCTTTGCTTGCTACCTGGAGTGTGACATACTGACACAAGTTGCAGAAATGAACTTTAAAGTTCAGATTGTTTATTAGCTTTTTTTATTTTTTTTAAATGGAAGTGAAATAGCAAAATGTGGCTGTGAGAAAGAGACTCATTTGATCAAATTATCCTTCAAGCAATGCTGGGCAAGAAGCAAACCCACAGATGAGAGTTGCTGCTAATGTGAATGTTAAGCCTATCACTGGAAGTGACACAGAAGAAAATCCAATGGGAAATAGACCTTAATGTACAGGACTGGAGTTAAGGTCTTTTAATTAAATTTAAAGATATTAATCCTCGTGGGAAAGGATATAATTAGCTAATTTCTGACAACTATTTGACCTGCAGATGCTTGCATCAGCAGACAGAGGAGTGCATTGAGAAGAACTAGTAGATTGTAATTATGAGATTTTTGGGAACTATTAATAATTCATATGACATCTTGTTTACTAACTGCTGGGATAATAAGATAATAAACAAGTATGAGCATCTTATGTAATAATAAAAATGTGGTTTAAATTGATGGTCAGACTCTAGGGCTGGCTTGAGCAAAGCAGCTGCAAAATGCTCAGACCACTGTTACTGTCCTTGTAAGTGGTATCAACTGTATTCCAAACAAGAAAGCAGCCAAAATTAGTATTACGAAGTAATGCAGTGAATATATGTCTTCATTAACACTAAGGAGACCCTGACTATAAGAATATGGCCAATTCATAACTATTTATGCCCCTTTTAACTTCAGTGAAGTTAAATCAAAAATTATTTTGGTCCCTGAGCTTTGGACATTTGAATCAGTATTTGAGAACAAATCTATGTTTTTTTCTGAACAAGCAAATTACTCAAGATATTACTTTTTGCCCAAATTGAGAGGTTAAACACATCCATGTATGCAGTGAAGGGATTGTTTTCAATCTCTGCCTGAGGGCCCAGACCAGCACAAATTATCTGTGCATGGACATAACTTCCATTTAATTTGAGTAAGAGCTGTGAAACAGGTAACTTTTCAGTTAGTTGACTCAGTCTTCATGCATTTGTACTACAGCAATTTTAGTGCCCGTGAACTCAGGCTAAAACAATAGGAAGACTGGTAGGAAGAATTAACTTAATACTATTGGCTTCTCTATGGCCAGAGAGAGAACAAAACCAAATATTTATGAGTCTTTTCTGATGGCTGAGAATTAGATAATTTGCTGGCAAAAGTGCTAAAGGTTGTAATACAAACAAGATCTTAATCTAAATTTGAGAGTTACATTAGAAGTGTAAAACATTAAAAATATTACCTATTCGTAATGCTGAAATGTTTTGTGACATTTTCAAGTCAGGGTTTTTTTTTTATGCCTGTCAGGTTTTGGTAAGAATATTTGCAAAACAACAATAAAAATTAAAGTGCACTCTAATATTCTCTATTCACTGTTAACTTCTGAAATATTTTTCTGCATTAATTTTAACAGTTACTTTACAAAACCACTTAACAAAATCTTGGATGCCAGAAAAGGATTAAATACTACTGATGTCATACCAGAGTTTCCCACAAATTGGTATTGGTTCTTGGTGTGGAACAGCCCACTTCATTCCCTTCCTGATAGGGCATCCACCCACAGTGCTTTTCTTCTAAAGGGAACAAACAGCTGGAAAACACATGACTGTTATTCTGTTTAAAATTCAAGTTAAATTTAACCAGTTGCCTGTGCTCTCAGACAGCTTCAGATTGAGAAACATAATGATACAGTACAGAACTGATGCTGAGTTTGAGGAGAAATTTCAAAAGGGGAGAGGTGTTTATTTTTTAGTATTTGTAGTAGTTTTCTAATTTGCCCTCTAAAATAATGCCTAGCAGCTGCTGGCACAATGGTAATAAACATATTCATCAAGCATTAGGTTAATACACTTTAAAATGCTTTACAAATAGTAACACTGCTATTCAGAAAGTAGAGCCACAAAGAAACTTAGTGATTTATCATAGAACCCTAGAATGGTTTGTGTTGGAAGGGACCTTAAAGATCATTTAGTTCCAAGCCCCCTGCCATGAGCAGGGACACTTTCCACCAGACCAGGTGAAACTTTACCTAAAACCTCATTTCATATCTTAAATGTCACTGATCTCTTCATTGCTGTGCCCTTCTTGGCCACAACCATTTCTGGTCCAGCTGCACAATTTTGGCTTAGGCAAAATTCTGTGCTGTGCAGGATCTGCCAGCACACTCACACTGCAGCACCTGTGGCTTTGATGTCTGGGGACAAGAAAGGCTCTCCATGAACTGTTCATCAGGACAGCAGAACTGTGGGGGATGCAAGAAAAGCCAAGTGCACTGTATATTTTGTACCTGAGGCTCACTCTAGAAGAGGTCTTTGTACCAGTGTCATTTTAGGGAAACGTCTCTTCTTTTTTTTCCGGAGCTCATGGTGCAATGTGTGTACTAAACAGCACAGTGGACAGTTTTGGGGCAGGTGGTTTTCTTCACCTCACACTCTACTTATAGATCAGGAATTTGCCAGGGAATTTGCCTTGATTTACTGAAGGCCTAAGAAAATCAAGTAAATCTGAGCAATTCTTCAGTTGCCCTGGAATGGATGCTACCCCTGGTGATTCCTAGAAGCCCTATAAGTTAGGAGCTGTATGTGTTAGAAGATTTGCTCAGGCCAGAAAACTTTCAAATAGCCAAAGTATCTACTTGTAGTACTAGAGAATCAGAATGAAGACAGAATACTGAGATAGAGCTAACTTCATTAACTCAGGAAAAAAAAAAAAGAAACAAATTGATGCAGTATTTAAACCACAAAATCACTACAATGACAAATGACAACCCTGTAGCCTGCAAAATCTGCTAATAAAGTGTCTGCTGCAGTTGTTATTAAAACTAAACTTATGATCTGTGATTATCTAACCATTAAACATAAGTGGGGGCTAAACTGAATACCTGTGTCAGATGATATTTCAGTGCTGTCTGGACTGAGAAAATTATTCATCAAATTTGATTTCTGATGCCCCCTTCTCTGAAGATTAGCCCCCTAAGGAGTTTACAGGCATTTAGAAAGATTCCTTCCTCCCTCCCTTTGTGTCTTCTTTCTCTTCAGTAATTACACTGGAAGCTTTAAGTTTAATTTGTAGACCTTTAAAAATGGTTTATGTAGAGTAGCTGTGCTGTGAGGAGGTGGCTGAGTGCAGAGCAATTCTGCGTTGCCACAAGAGCATCACTCCTACTTGTGTGTAATTATTCTTGTCCAGGTGAAATTTCCTGGACCTATAACAGCAATAGCACAGGTCCCTCCATCAGTCAGGTTGTTTGAATACATGCACACTTGTGCCAGTGTTACATCAGCTAAAATAAAGTTAAGCAAAAGGCACATTCGGCTGAGACAGTAGTTGGCACGTGAGGTTTTCTTTTTGATTGATGTAGGATACGTTTTTTGTTGTCAAGAAAATTGTTTGCACCATTTGACTAATGGGATGGATAGTCTGTTTAGGAGAGAAAATAGACACATATGGCAATGGAAAAAAAGCTCTTATTTTTCTGGATTACTGCCCACATGCCAACAAAATGCTGCATATGTCTTCAGTTCCAACCTCAACTGGCTTCCACTGTAGCCAACAAGAATTGAAAATGGTGAAAGTGGTTATGGCAAGAACGGAGCCTCATTTACTGAGACCAGCAAGCTACATGAATAGTGTGCATTTAATCCTGCTCTTAGAATGGGAAGAAGAAGTGAGATCAATATATGTTCTGTTAAATTCATGCATGGCTCCACACCACTTGATTTCTTTTTAGAGGCTACTGCCTTTTCCTCTGTTAGCAAATATCCTAACAGATATTTAACTATTGGATATAACTATCCAAAAAGTCCAGAGCTGACCCTCAGATGATGAGGCTGCAAACATAAAACCAAATCCCTCTTCCACCAATGTATGAAAAAGTGTCATATTAAGTACTAATTGCACAATATGAAAGCACTTGCAAGTAACAGAATGGGTAGATTTTCTGCATAGCTCAGGGGTTTTCTGGTGTGCTTAATATAAAAAAACCCTAACATTGGAGAATAGGTTTTTTAAATTTTTTTTCCCCCTCCCTGAGTCAAGCAAAAAATTCAGAAATTAGTAACTTTTGTTGCCTGGCTCAGTGGCAGTGCCAGCTCTTTGCTGCTCTCAGCCTTCTTTTAGTAGGGCAAACAAGAGACTGGAGAGGGTTCTCACCAAAACAGTTTTGTTCTGCTGTGGACTTTTGTCTGCTGAGACCTGAGATGAGTTGACAGTGACTGGACAGCTAACCTGAGTAGCTCTGAGTGTGTAACTTGGAGGAGAAAGTTATCTGCCTGCATTAAATTATACTCTCAAACCATTCTGATTTGTTCTCCAATTTCTGCATAGCAATCATCCAAATTACAGAGCAAAAGGTTTTGTGAATAATGTGCAAAGTACAACCAGCATTCCTTTAAAAAATCTAACAGTCAATAAAGTATTCATACTTCTTGGAATGAAGCTGGGCCTCTATATATCATTGATCCTTTATTAATGATTTCATTTTAAATACTGCTATCCTGATTCACAAAGGAAGCATTTTCCATTCTCCATGTTAAATATCCAAAGGGAGAATTTTCTGCTTATAGAAAAAGTAATTTCACAGATGACCACAATTGCTGAGGGCCACATTCAGAAAATGATCATTTCTTCCTCCCTTTCTCCAAAAGTTCCTGTCCTTGTTCATTAGCCATACACAGCAAGAGGTGAAGCAAGCTTTATGAAACGTTGTAATTGGGTGTCTCCTGCTGATGCCACATTAATATGTCATTAGACTAATATCTTTTACTGACACACAGATATGGTTTTCAGAGCAGATCTGGAAACTTGACAGGCTGGATATTGTATTTTAAAGGAATAAAATGATTTATAAATTTTTTACCTAAAAATTTCTTAATTTGCAGGGTGCCTTAAAATCTGCCTGAGACCCTACCGTGTTATCACATCACTATAGAGAGCAAGTTGCCAAAACCACATGTGGAGCCGTGGGCACAATGGTGGTAAGTGCAGCAGTCCAAGCAAAAATAGTGCAAAAACTTAATACTCCAAACCCTAGAAGTGAGTACCCCTATTCCCTGCAAGGGGGTCACCTACAAAGTGACTGCAGCACATGCTGCGTGGGGATGGACATTCCTTGCAGGAGGGCACACTGTCAGAGAAATTTCATTTTCTCCTTAAAGTCATCAGGCAGCAAGCACTCCTAACAAAGCCATCCCCCAAAATTCAATTGCCATGTGTTAGTCTGTTGCAGTCTTCCTACCAGTCTGATGTAAAAGTGGACCAGAGCTGTAGTGTTGGAACTGTGACTGTGTTGGGTTTCTTCTAGCATAGCAATACTTGCTTCAAGCCTTATATTAGTCAGAAATGGTCTCAGACCAGGCACTTCAAGGTTTTCATGTATATTGCTCATTTTTCACAAAAAAAGCCTGAATGGAAAAATTGTTTAAGGTAGATTTTTTTCTTTTGTTGTTGTTGGGGGTTTTTTTTTAGATGGATGGCAGATGGAGAATCTCTTTTCAAGTGAATTTGGAGCGTGGACACTGTCTTCAAGAAAAGAAAGAAAACAGAGAGAAGTACAAAGAGAGCTTGAAGAGCCCTGTGCTCCCAAAGGGCTGCCTGCCCCTCCTTTTAGCAGCTTTCGAGGTGAGTTCTGTTTGAATGATTTTGGCATGTTTTTATGCTGAAGAGAAGATCTATGTGTCGCTAAGCAACATTTAGCAGAGTGTAAGCACATGGAAGTTGCCTTTGGTACTTTACATAGCTGTGTCTCCTTTCATCCCAGATTCTGTTAGTAAGATAAAAGGTCCTTCTAGGAGTTGATACAGGATCAAGGTGTGTAGTGGGAATGGTACAGAGATCAGAAGCTGAGCTCTTTCAAAGCTAAATAGGCCATAGCGAAGACTACAAGCTAAACACAATATAAGACTCCATCACAAAACCATGTAAGTGTTCTCTCTCCTTTAAACTATAAACTGTCTTCCCTGTTGTGACTGGGGCACTGTTTAATTTCTTCAAGTGACAATGAGAATAAAAGAATCTATTTAAAGTGTTTAAGGGAGTGAATCTCACATTTCAAATAAATATGTTTTCATGAAGAGTAGACTAAGCTTGTTATGAGAAATTAATTGGGTGAACAGAAAACATATTGAGAACACAGGTACAAGCTCTGCCACTCATGAAATTTTATCTGGAGACCTGCGGCTTGAAAACATTCATGTAATTTTAAATTTCTGTTCCAGATTGTCATGAAGTATAACGAGAACAGAGATTATTAGGAGAGGACTGGTGTCCAATACAGCTGATCTCCCCACATTTTGTGCTCTAATGCAGTGCCTGTATCAGACAGGGTACCCCGAGGCTTGATGTAGTAGCCAGTCTGATTTGACATTAGAGGAATGTAAACCAGGAACAAACAAGTCCAGAACAAAAAAATCCAGACCACAGAGTACCAAGTTTACCTTCCCCTTTTGGAGTGTCAGGAGATGCTCTGTGAAGGCAAGAACCCAGCACCATTTGAGAGCAGGCAGAGTGTCTGCATTCAATTCTCTTACATTCTGACATCCTTAAAGTTAAGGACCTTTTCAGACATGACACCTTTGTATTTCCTTTAACCTTTGCCTTTCTCTGGTGGCAGAAAGGTGAGAAGAGGCCTTGAGTGCTCTCAAGACAACTGTGTAGTAATAGTTTGGAGTCATTCCTGAGTCTGAGTCACTAAGTCTAGCTTTAGACTTAATAGCAACACAAGGAAGCTTCTGAGAAATACTTTAGCCAGCTGTAAATCAAAGAAACCCTAATTAGCCTTTATAGTCTTAGGGAGCAGGGGAGTCTAAGGATTATAGAATGGCTGCCTCCTAGTTCTGACATGCTGTCCCATAGAAATCATAGTGCAAATGAACCTGAGGACCATAGCATAAGCTTTGACATGTCTTCATTCACCCTATATAAATCTCAAAAATCATGAGTCTGTGATTCAAATGATGAAGAGAACCAAAGTGATTACAACCAATGATATAACCACTGAGGGCAATTGCAACTGATAGTGCAGCAGATGTTTAACTGTTCAATATACGTGTAAATACACTCAAACATTACAAAATAGGCTTAACAAGTGTTTAAATTCAGGTAAATAATAAAACTGTGAAGTCAGCATTTGGCCTTTTAAGCTTATCACTTCAGTGTGTGTTTATTGTGAAGTCTGTGTGTTAGGGCTTTTTTTTTTGTGACAAGGCTTGATATGGGAATCCAAGGTCCTTGAAAAGCTATTAAAAAATTGGTTTCCAACATAACTGAAATGTAGCTGCAGATACTGTAGTTGCTTTTCCTTAGATTATAAACTCTCTGAGGCAGAGGGAGACTGTGTTACTCTTTATAAAACACCTGCCAGTTGTATGCAGTTACATTCCTATGCTTTTTGGTTCTTTTAGAATAATAAATAATCTCAAACACGTGGCTCTTTAGAATTTGTCAATAGAAAAAGCAGTTAGTAAATCATTTTCTTTTGCAATAATATGCATGATCCCTTTTGTATTTGGAGATGAGAATTTTATAGAAGTATCATTACATATTTACATGCGTGAATTTGCTTCTACGGTCAAGATGAAAAGGCAAAAAAAAATAATTTTATTTTTCTTTCAAGCCCTTAATATGGCAGAAGATAACTATGTTCTTAAAATGCTAAAATATAATTCAAGTTGATTCCAAAAATAAAATTGGCGATTCCAGAGATACAAACTTATAGTATGGAATATCTTTCAGACAATTATCAACTATGTTAATTCCAGAGAGATGTTTGACCTTAATTTATATCTGTTGCCTGGATTAGGTTTCATTCATTATAAACTAATTGAGGAACAATTAACTGGTGTTGAAGGTATTCATTTCTTTCAGCTGTTTTTTAAATTTGGCTATTTCGGTCTATAGCATAATACATAAGAGGCAAACATTATTGCTTTTTAACATTTTGTGCAAATAAATTACAAAATTAATTGCTGGCTGCATTGTAATTGAGATGTCAAGTACAAACTTTTATTTTTGGAGGTTTATAAATCAGTTATACAAGCTCTCTCCAAACACAGTAAATTAATTAATCAATTAGCAGATATTGTCTTAGCTGACAAGCATGTTTGTTTTCATCTTTAATGATCTCAGGAGCCTTAATCATTTAACATTTTCTTTGTGCTTTGAGATCCTTGAAGGATGGACTTGATAAAGTGCAAAATATTATTGATATTATCTTCAATTCATTCATTTTAACTATATATGTCATGAGGGCTATTTCAGCCAGTTGTGTGTGCTAGATCTCATGATTAGCAAATGTCTCTTGAAAATTATTAAAGATTCAGCTGAGATCTGCTGATCACTTACTTCGAGAAGCAGAAGAGGTGACAAACATCCCTTTGAGGAGAAGGATGAACCACTGCCTCCTTGGAGGATTTAAGAATTGGAAGAAAGGATTTTGATTATATATACCATAAACTTGAAAAGCCTGGTTGAAAACATAATCATATAAATATATTTATCTATCCTTATAGATAGCTAGAAGACAAATATATCCATACACAGATGAAAACAACACACACACATAAATAGGCTCCATCATTTAGTGCTCATATTGAATCGCTGGATTAAACCACTTAAGAACATGCCAGTTTCATATCATAATTAAGCTGCTAAATGCAGCTGTTATTTCCTTTTTCCTCTCCTTTGCCTCCGACTGTTTTCCTGGACATACTGTTAGCCTTGGGCTGAGTTTGACATGATCCCTCTTGCAGCGGGGTGAGCTGGTTCAGGCTGCTGAAGGTGGCAGGAAGCACTTCATTTTTGGAGGGCAAGATTCATTTTCTGCAGTTTTAGGTACCTGAACCAGGCCACAGTGGGCCAGACAAGTATTAGAGCAGTCAGATGAACAGGAGAGGTGTGAAAGTAGACTAGCTTAGTTCCAATGTCATATTTTACTGTGTCTTGGGAATAGTCCCTCTGTATTTGGTGGTGGGAGCCAGACCTTTCCAAAAAGTAGGACAGTTTTAGGCTGGGTGCAAGTCCCCTTCTTTCCTGACTACAGAGGAAAAATCAGGTGAAAACACTTTTTTAACATTCAGTGCCTAAAACTAGATCATTCTAACATAGGATAAACAAAATTTTGCTTAAATAAAAAGTATATATTTTCCTTGGATTTTTAGGATTCAAGTTAAAGAGAAATATGGCCATTTCTCTTGGGCTTTAAACCCAAAAATAGCATTTAAAATGTTCATCAAGTTTTCTTTGAAAGCTATTTAAACATCTGAAAAAAAGGAAGATGTATTGTTATTTAGAGCTCCTTGGAAAATCTCCAAGCTTTAATTGCACTTCACTTTCATTTCAGCAAGAATAAATCTGAATGAAAATGTCTCTGTCCTGTGGTGCTCTTTCATTCTCCATCTAAGTTCCTGCAAAACAGTGCACTGGTGAAGCCAAGCTCAGCCAGGCACTGTTGATTTAGACATCTCTTTTGGCTCCTGGCTGATACTCTCTTGTTTTGAGATTAAATTAAAAGCACGTTTGAAAGTAGTAATGTCAATTTTCCTAATTATCTGAGACGTGGTGACTATAAATACCACACTACCTATTAAACAAATATATTCAAGAAAGTTCAGTAGATGACATCTAGAAAAATTGACTTTTTACAGGGAATCCAATGGTTTTCTCTGAGATTTTCAGGCCAGATGATGTGTGCACACTGGATGCAACATGGTGTTTCTGGGTATGTTGGACTTTGTGTACACACACAGAAAAATGACCCTGTTTCCTAAGAACTTGCTGAACATGTTCTCTGGAGTGTCTCTGCATTGGCTGGTTCTCTGACACCTCAGATGCCACAACAGTCAAAAAAAAGAATGAGTTGAAAGATAAGAGACACTTCTGGAGAAACCCAGGCCTGTTTATCATTTTCGTGGGTAGTGAGAGGAGAACTCTCTTCTCTTTATTCTAAGCACCCTTGCTGAGATCTATGGCAGTGCACTTTAAACTCAGCCATCAGCTTTCCCATGGAAAGTTTTCTTAATTATGTACACTTATGTGCTGAGCTATACAGGTATTTTGATATAGTGTTAGGAGCTCATCATCAGCTGAGTAAGGAGTGCTTGATATTCCTTGATGCTGTCCTTTTATTCCCAGGCCTGTTGCTACTAGATTTCTTATTCCCTTCTACAAAATATAGCAGATTTTCTACTATTTTCAATGTCTTCTTGCATATGAGGTTTCTTGAAATACAGATGATATTTGTATGTGCACACACATTAGAACTTCCTCTATTTTAGATTTACTTTTACTGTTTAAGACTTTTGGGGCCAGGTTGTTCAGCCATTAAATAATCCTAGCAAAGTTAATGACTATGTTTATGAAAGTAAGAATGGAAGGACTAGACTGTAAATTGGATTGCTATAATAATGATCCTGGCTGTTTACTACATATAGGCCACTCAAACTTTGGCTTTAATTTAAACAGACATTAGGAACTGTGTGAACAGTCTCTGAAGTCAGAGCCCACGTACTTTATTATACTGGATCCTAAATGTATGTAAAAATTGAAAAGCAGGAGAAAATTTGGTATATTTGTGTCTATCATTTTAACTCATATAAAGAAAATAAAGAAGAGCTTATAAAGAATGAGATTCTCTTTTCTGAAATTAGTCCCAGTTATACTGCATTTGAATTTCACACACTTAAAGCACTTTAAAAGTTTTAAAGTCAAGTAAAGAACTTGATAAAAAAAGTCCATAATGGAAACTTTTGGATTTTTCAGAAGCATAATCTTTTCTATATCACTGATAAAATCACAAACAACATATTCTACCTGCCTAAATTTAGAAGAGAGTTGTGTGATAAATTATTGTTAAAGTTATAGGTAATACACATTCTTACCAACAGTGGCCAGTCAACAAAACAGAAATGATTCAATTCTTGTATTTATTTTCCTACGTTCTGTCAGAGTCCAGTGACAAATCTTGCATCTTTTTGCATGTTTCATATGAGTGCTGAAGGAATCCAGGGAGTATTTCCCATTCCTTTTTAGGGCAGTGTAAATGAGTGTGGGGAATTATCAAGAAAATAGTGCATTCCTTGGGACTTTGGAGAGGAAGGGGCAATCTCTGTTCACTGGTCTCTAAGCACCTGTTTTTGTCCAATGCTGGCTGGGCTGGTTGGTGGTTGTGCTTTTGAACATCTCATCTGGGCAGAGTCTGCTCAGAGGAGTTTTTTGTGTGTGTTCATTGTGAGGAAGAGAGAGTCTGCAACACTGACAAGCTGTGGGATTTAAGATTATCATATTGGCAACTTTTAGCTTTTATTTTTAGTAGGATTGCTCCAGGTACTCTCACGCAAGTGATGAAGTGTAGATGCTATTGGACCTTAAATACTGTGTGTACAGTTGTTATGGTTTGGAGCTGGCTCCCTGCCAAGTCTCCAAACCTTACCACAAAAAGTCCCCTCCCACCCCAAACCAAGGGAGAAGAGGGGAAAAAAAACCAAAAGAACCGAAAACAAGAGAGAGACAAAGCAGTATATATAAATATATTTACACTTATATTTACAGTTATGTACAGTTGAAATATATATACAATTTCGCAGGGAAAGGGGAAGGGAAGAACAAAAACCAAAATAATATATATATATATATATCTCCCGATCAGTAGCCCAAGGTCTATCAACTAAAAGAATTAGCAAAGAATATCTTACTACTCTCCTTGGGACAATGGAGAGTCACGCTGGGGTGACTGGTGACTGCCGGCAGCCTCCGCCTCCCAAGGTCGACAAGGCCTTACCAGGCCTCACTCCCCAACCCGACAGACTCAACACAGGGAGATCTGCACCTCCAAAGCCGCCGGAAGGAAAGAGAGCAAAGGTCTTTCCTCCCTTCTTCTTATACCCCAGTTTATGTAAAAATCATAGGGAATACCAGGTAAATCTGGGCATTTCCTTGGTTACAAGCTGGTCACCAAGGAAGGCCTAGGCCAAACTACCACAACAGTTCTCTGCTAACCTTGCCCAGCAAAATGGTATCTGGAATAAAGATTTGGAAGCCTGACTTATGAAAGAAAGCTGAAAGCTTCTTTGCACTAGCAAAACAAAAGCTGAGTTGCTCTCCCTGACAGCCATGAAGGTTGAATTTGAAGCTCCTCATGCAGTTTGATATACAGATCTTTGCATTGAGGTGCTGTGGGCCCACAGTGTAGCTTAGGTTTATGGAACTCTCAGTTTTGCAGTTTGCTCATTACAGACTGAGAAAAAAAGTCTCTAAGATGCATTCAGACTGTCAGGTATTTCAAAGAGATATTAGTGTGTTGTTGAATTCAGGAATGTCTTCTATACACCTCACAAAATTTGAACCCAAATATATAAGAAGTGTCAATGTATACAGATTAAACAGCTGTATTTTGATTTTCTTTATACAGTTGTTTTTCTAGGATTTTTTTCTACTTCTTCTTGCTTCAAAACTAGTAATCTAATTCTTGTTCTAGCCTTCCTGAAGCTTTATCACTGTTAAAACTTATTTATAAATGAGATGGATTTGCTTAAGTTTTACATAAAAGATATTTTTTTAACCCATGTAACATCTAATGTTTTCATTACTGTAAGTGAAGTAAATTCATCTTATTGAAAAGTCTAAATGCAAGATTACAAAGCTGTAGATGACAATTCTTTTATTAGCTATCAATGCATTGTTCAGTTCATCTGCATGCAGAGCTGGCAGTAGTAGTGGTATTCAAGAAGCATATGCGTGGGCTAATTGGATTTTCCATTTTCCATTGCTTCATTGTTGAATATGTGCAGGCTTAAAAGATTCAGGGTAATAAAACTGGCATAATGCTACACGTATATGATTACCTCTGTCTTGTCAATGACTTAATCCCAGAGTTAATGTCATTTATTTTTCGGATGTGAGAATGAGCCATCATCTATCAAAATATTAAACTGATTCTCATGCTACAATATTGATTGGCAGAACTAAAGTGTCCTTAAAGATTTTTTTTTTTTGAGTTTGAAAATTAGTGCAACAAGATCTAGTTGTGGGTAGTATATGGCTTTTCTCCTGTGACATATTGTTTGAACAAGAGGGTGGGTGATGGTAGATAAAAAATGTTTTTAAGGTTGTCTTTTTTGCTGAACCCCTTAGTAGATGAACATTAACAGTAGTTAGAACTTGGGATTCTGTTATGGGAGCGCTGATTTGTCTTATTTCTCTCTCTTGATGACTACAAATTTTTAAGATGCACAGCATATGGAGAAAAAAACCACTAAATATGAAAAAGAAAAATAGACTGTGAGAATTAAGGTAGGCTGAGACATTCAGGCACTTATTTCCACTGAAATTCAGTATCTAGGGCTTGGACACCAGAATTCAGGGGGAAACCTTTGAAACTGCCTCCCTTCTTTCCAGTACTCCTCATTTTGAAGGTAGTGGAAGGATTATTATTGGATATCAGCATAACAAAGAATCTTATCCAGAGGTGAAAAATGGATGGAAAAGTGTCAGTAAGGGAATAGAGACACTTAATCTGGGTAGTAATTACAATAGGGCAAAGAAGCTGGTCCTGCCTCAAACCCCACCAAACCAAGTGGAGCTGGACTCTAGGAACAGACTTGCAGTATTTTCTGCGTTTTTTTGTATCTCGTCTCCCTATTTTTCTTTTTCCTTTTTGAAGAGGAGCTGTTTACTAGTGGTATAATCATAGCTTTGTTTTATTGTGGTGAGGCTGTCAAGTAACGCCAGCAAGAGTCCAGAAAAACCCCCAAAAGGCCACCCAGAGCATTTGTGCAAGTAATCAAGAGAGATAAATTTAGCATGAAACATTTGGCGGTGTGAGCTGCAGATTGAGAACAATGGATCTCTCCAGCTATGATAGTAGGGACTAGCTGCCCCCTATCCACTAATTATCTATGAAAATGAGGGTTGGGGGTTGCTAGCAGGATTAATTTCTTGGCAACTGCTGAAAATTATAGTGATTTTGAGAAAGTAGCAGTCAAAGAAGATGTCTGTACATGTTTATTTGCCAAAAATAGCACAGCTAATACTATGCCATGTTTTAAAGTTTTGAGCAAAATGTGTGCTACCATTTCAGTACTGCTTGAATGCTGAACAAGCTGAACAAGCAACATGAACACTATGGCATCCTGAGGTAGTAAAAGCCCTCGGGAGACACTTGAGGATGTCAAAGCATCTATTGTTTTCCTCACTAATTTTGTGCACTTGTGTTAGAGGCCATGGCAGGGAGGTGATCTATGCAGGTGTGATAGTCTTCCCGTGTTTCCTGGAGATGTGCTAGTGAGGGGAACAGAGCCAGTGCGAGGCAAACAGTAAAAATATTGCAGAGATTTGCTACCCAGGACAAGTTTTCTATGAGAGATGATCAAGGGGGCCCACATTCTGTTCTTATATGTGCTGGAAATTTTTTGAGATCATAGAAAGAATAGAGATGATAATAAGGGTCTCACTGAGTCTAAAATTTACTCTATGAGTTTATAAACAAAAGCATAGTCATCCCATTCACTGTCAAGAAGAGGCAACTTCTCCAGAATATATCTAGCTTAACTAGTTCAGGAAAAGGGAAATATTGGAAACAGAGTGAAAATTGTTCAGGTCCTTATGGGCCTGCTTTTCTGTGGAGGCTGCAGACTGTAGGTCACTCCTGTCAGTTGGCAATTTCCAGGTTTTTCTCCTGGATGTGTATCCTCACACGATTAGTCTAACTGCTTTTAGGAAAGATTTGTGCAAAGCATACTCAGTCCTTTGTTTTATGGATAGTTGTTATTACAAAATGAAATAGCCTCAGTACTTAGTAAAAGTATATTTTAAAAAACAATGAAACTTGAAAAAGACTGCAAATATTCATAGCTCCCTTAGCCATGGTCTTGAAAAAAATTCACCAATATATCTTTATACTACACTGTACATCCTTTGAGGCAGACACCTCCATCACATGCAGACCACAGTGTATTAGACAGCACACTGAATTCTGCATTAATGACTTTAAAATAGTCCTCACAGCTCTTGATATTGCTTGAGCTGTGGGAACAGTTTTCTGTGAGGCTTACTGCCAAATCTTTCACTTTTGTTATTCTCATATGAAACTGTGGCAATTTAGCACAAGCCTGTACTAAAAGCTCACATTTTATATACTCACAAAGTGCAAAAATCAATGCATGAGCAGGCAGAGAAATACTAAAATGCTTGTAATCTGAAAGGGGGGCTACCTGCAATCCCATTTCATCATTCTGGCTAAGTACCCCAAAGTCAGGAAGCTTATCTGATCCATCTAGACTTCTTGGTGATGAAAATCTCACAAAAACAAAGGATTTCTGAGACTTTGTCATTTCAGTCTTCCAGAAAAAAAACATGAGCTCTTATGCTTCTTTCATATTGCATCCTTTGCTATCTGCAGACAAATCGGAAAATGAGAACACTGAACAACTCAAAAAAAAAAAAAAGTAACCTTTTTTTTTAAAAATCCTTAACATTTTTGATTTGTGTCTAATGACAAAAATGAAGTAATTCTGTTCCTGCTTTGGATCCCTGCTGGGAATGCATGTTCACACTTGGTTGCTTGATTAAGTAAGACATGAAAAGGATTCAGGATCCAAATTCCAGCCAGGTGAAAATAGGTGCAATTCTACTGAGATCGAGGGAATTTTACCCCAGAGATTCTTAGAGCCTTTCACAGATGCAAATTAAGTGACCTTTCTATTTCCACTTTACAAATGTTTTGTAATGAAAACCAAATTGGTATGAAACTTCATTATTATAGCAAAGCATTTCATACTGTGAATTGTCAGAACAAATTGTCCAAATTGAGTGGCAAAAATGCCTATTCCTGAAGGCCCTTCAGCCTTGAGTTTCTTGATTGTAGGATGTTTCCTATCTCCCAGTAGGTCCTTAGCTTGTCAATACAAGCATTTTGGCATTCTGTCATTTTGCCAAGAGTCATCCAGTCTTTTACATTCAAACTTTCCATATGAACTGCAGTGTTTAACAAAAAGATTTTTCAGAAGATGTACTCCAGTGAACAAATAAATATAACAATGACCCCATTCAAAATGTACTCCACTTCCAGAGGAATTACTGGTTCTGACTGTGCTGACCATGGTGACCAGGGATATCTTTGAAACCTCTGCTATCTCACAAAACAGATCCCGGATTACAGCAGCATAGAAAAGCACAAAAAAAGTATTCATTGGCACATGGTATGCTCCTCTCCTATCACCCGTCACAAGAACAAGTCCTGGTAAATGACTTTTTGTCCCTTTTCATGAGCATCTCAGAGTATGAAACATTTCTAAAAGTGATCCACAGTTCAACTTAACAAATTATTAACTAGAACAGTCTTCTAAATCTGAAACTAAGCTTTAAACAGAGAAAAAAGTTCCCAAATCACTCTTTTATAGAATTTGCTGTTGTATTAACATTTATGTGTCTCCACATGCTTTTAATGGTAATAATTTAAAAATATTAACAGCTTAATGATACTAAAATGGAAGAATACCTCAGAGAATAATCCTACAACATTCAGTCTTCTTACATTTTTACATTTCAAAGAAAGGTTCAAGCCAGATCCCAAAGAAAAAGCACCAGAGCACTTACGAAAAATGACTCATCACATTGTGTCCTAAAATAAAACAGTACGTGCTTAATGCCTTCCGATAGAAGTGCATCCTACAGATTTTCCAGACTGGATTTATAAACGTATCTTTAAATCAAAGAAGCACCTGAGCTTCTATTTGCCGGTCAAAACCAGGGCAGAGCTCTGTTTTCAGTTCAGCCACCTCTAATCAGTGGAAGTTTAAAGGGCTTTTGAAAGACTGAACAAAGTGTGTGGCTGAGACGAAGCGCTTGTCAACTGCAGGGAATAATCCAACAGTTGCCAGCCAGAGTCAATCTGTTCCTTGCATGACGGCACAGATACAGCCCCAAGCAAAGGCCATTCAATTTACTGAGAAATGTGGAGTCAGCTATGACCAGATTCAGGGAAATGTGATCCTTTGTGTTTGAGGTACCTGCTAGAAAAGGGCTTGTGCCATGGCCGTATTTAATGCTCCAGATGGTGCAGTTTCTCATGACACGGTGTGCTGCAAGCCCTTCACATTCATCCTGGGACATATTGCTGGGTTATACATCTCCTGCAGTAATGTTTTCTTCAGCCAGAAAAAGGGATTTCTAAATGATGCTTAAACTATTAACAGAAAAAGCATAGCTGACTGTTTCCTACGCTTAATTACATACAAATACAGCGTTACCAAGAACAGATTGCAGAGACAGAAACTCCAGTGGTCAGACTTTCCAGAGCCTGTGTTGCTGTCCAGCTTTGATTCCGTATACTTCCTGCTCAGGCACATGTATTTTGATTTACTGTAATATTTTTACCACTCTCAGTGCAGTGAATGTGAATGGCTGTTCAGTGCTTTGTTCTGTCCTTGTGGCTGACGCTGTGGTCAGACCCTGCTCTGCAGATAAAACTAAGAATTATTCTGTGGGCTTTTTTATGATGCAGATCACCTGGTGAATAAGATTTCAGACCAAATGATTAAAGTTTGGCAGAGTTAAGTGGTATTTGAAAGTGGGGTGTTAAAATGTGGAACATCAGCACACAATAATAGTAGGCACTACCATTCCCACCTGTGTTAAAATTCTGCCTTTGAAACCTATTTAAAGTGGCCCATTACAGTTTTGCCTGTTCCAGGACAGGTCAGCAGGGGCAACAGAACAACAGCAGTGTTTAAAGGTTGCAAAGAACTAATATCTAAGGGTAACTTTGAATCAAACTGAAAACTCACACATAAAAACATCTACCAGCTAATTCCCAGAGTACCTGATGAAATAAAAGGCATGTTTTTAAATGAGTAATGGCTGGGAAAGTGGCTGTAGAACAGAAGCAGTTGTTACACCTTTAAAAAGATATGGGCAGATATATCCTTTGCTTTGAATGCTCATTTGGTGCCATCAAAACACAAAGTTATCTACTGTGACTGTGGTATGATGATGGTCTAAACATTGGCAGTAGTATGTACAGATATGTAAAATACCAACTGTGAAGAAAAATTGCACGTTTCATACATAGGTACATAAATAAATGGGGAGATTTAGCACCTGCCTGTGCCTGTACAGACAAGTTAATCACTCCAATTCAGGGTGGCTGTAGCTTAAAAGTCAGCCTTCCAAAGTCTTGCTGTTAATGCTGCAGCTTAGTCAGAGCACTTAGTTCTCCTGGCTTTTTGTCTGTGATAATTCACCTCCAGAGCAATATTATAGATCAGTCACTCTGAATCAATAATATTTGCATGCACTTATGTGTAGTTCATGCTAAGAAGGGTAAGCCAGAGCTAATTAAGCTAAAACATCATTTGTACACTTGGCAGCTCCCTGCTAACTTTGAACAGTCCAGTACATAAAAGCATAAGGATCAAAAGATCTAGAACTGGAATAGTGAAGACAGCTGATTTTTAAATGGAATGACTGTAAAAGTCAAGTGCCTCATGAAAGCATATGGGTTTCTACAAAGCTAAGTGACAGATCTTGCTAATACCCAAATGCAGGCAATAAATTACCTGCAACCAGCTGATAGTTCTCCAATTTCTCTAACATCTGAACACCTCCCATGTATTTAAAAGCCAAAATAATTCTTTTTCAGAACTGTAGGAAGAGCTTCATGGATACCTATTATTTGTTTGATCACAAGTGAGAGCAATTCTATGCTGATCAGGTTTTCCTAGACTAGGAAGAGATAATTTTTCAAATCAGCTTGATTTATTTTATTTAAGATCCTTACATCAAGATACGAGATGAGATACCTACATCAAGCTGCAGTTATATTTTGTTCCCCTGTATAAAAAGTGGCAGAATCAACAGGACATCTCATTAATGAAGTAAAATGCATGTACCATTATGTATGTCCTAGATCTGGGAGAAGGGGATGTACATTCATTGTGCCTGCATGGTACACTTACATGTAAAGAGCCTCTCCTTATCACTTGCAGATATTTAGAACCTATTTCTGTGTAAACTATTTAACCCTTCTGAACATGATTTAAATTTGTCATCTCTGTAGAAAACTCATGGCTTTATCTCTGTATTTCAGACCTGTCTCATTCTGCTTAAAATAAATTGACCTGTCTTCCAAGCCTTGTGGTTGTCTGACCATCAGCTTGAACTGAGCAGGACTAAAACAGAGCTTTTAATCTTCTTCTCATGTCCTTCTTCAATCACTGTGGTCAACATTGCAATCCCACGTGTTACTTAGGCCAGTAACTGGAGCATCATACTTGTCCTGTAATGCTTTCTGGGTTCTCATTGTCAAACTATACCTAAATTCTGCAAGGTTGGTTTGGGTTTTTTTTAAATCTTAGGTACAGCCTCTCCAGTCCTGCCCACACAGCTGAAATGCTCATCCAGAGGCCGTTCTTCTCCTGTCTTGATTACTGCAACATCCTTTTTACTGGCATTGTAACTGCATTTTGCTCTGTCCATATCCATCTAGAACAAGGCTATTTTTGTAGCTTGTTGCTTTAACCATACCCTTGCAGGACAAATGTAGACAGCGGAGTTTAGTTTGGGCAACACAGGACTCCCTTTTATCTCGTTTACACCAAAAAAAGGTATCCTATTTTATTTCACACTTGACTAGTGTCTTTCTCCTAAAACACCCAGGACAGTTCACATTCACTTCCTGTACCTCTTGCTGCCTTCTACAGCCTGGCTTGTAGTGGTTCATTCCTTGTGCTTTTCAAATGAGCAACCAATGTGCTTTTATCTGTTCTTTTTACACACAAGCAACATGGTCAGAGGGATTTCACAGAGCTGCCTCGTTGTTCTGCTCAATACCTGAACTGCCATCATCTGTACAAAAATACATGTTGTTCATGTATCATGCTGCCACTGATCATACTGACAAATATTACCTCCTGAGCTTCCCCACTCTGCCTGAAAGCACCTCAGCTCTTTCCTCAAATAGACTGTGTGCTCCTTGGGGTAAGGGCTGTGTTTGAGACATGATTAATGGCATAGAGCACCCACTTGTGACTACAAACTATAACCACAAACATACAATGGGCTTGTACATATGTTCCCATGTTGGTGTTCTGTGACCTTCAGTAGTGTTTATAGAATAATGCTTCAGCATTGACACACATGAAAAACTGAACATTTTCAACATATATGCTTAGAGGATTGTGCTTACAATTCATGGGTACAGTAGCCATGAATAATAAAGTGTGTGTATGGACAGGTGGAGAAAATATTTGGAGGGAGAAGAAAACCTGTCTCTATTAGTATGTATAATAGTTTGGTAACCACTTTATGATTTTCAGTATCAAATACAGTAATAGCAATGATTATGAATCTTAAGGAAACATTTTTTTTATTAAGGAGAGAAGAGAAGAGAGACAGAAAACTTAGATCTTTTGCCAACATTCACTACAATCTTCAACCTATCAGATCTGGGGAAAAATCCAAAATTAATACTGTCACACTGAGCAGCAGATGTTGAAAGAGAATCAGGCACTGCAAGAAAATTGATGTGCCAATGAAAATTAGACAGGAAATTCTCACTAAATAAACCCCAACAGGTTGCAGGGTCTCAAACAAAGTTAGTTTAGATCACCTAGCAAATTCATTTTTGTGTAACCATATTAATAGGGTTTTTCTTTTTTTTTCACTTGCTATATGCATATTTGTGTAGTAAAAAGAAATCTATATGCTATCTTAAATTTCTGCAAAACACCTTTTCTCAGTTCACTCGAGTCTCAGCCAGATTGGCTTCATCTTACTTGCAAGATTTTCTACATTGTCTTCCAACTTGTCAGCGCTCACTTCTCTTCAGCAGCCACTGTTTGCCTTTGTATCTGGGTGCAGACAAAGAGGCTTCAGTTGATTGTTTGCAAAAATATGAAATAAATTTACATTCATCGGAGTAATGGGTTTCCATTTTCAGAGGCTACGCCAAGGAACAGCTGAATTTAGAAGCAGACTGGTTTGCAGGGTGGCTACAGCAGCATCTGTCTGTAAGTGGTTGTGCACAGCATAGGCACTCTTAGGGTATAGAATTTGTTATCCTTAGATTGTTCAGACAAGAGCACAAACATTGGAAGGGTGTCTGCAGATCTGGAGATTGTTTTGCCAGCTACAGCTGCTGGGCCTCTCATTAAAGTTGGTAAAACAGATGTGATTAGGTCAAACATTTTTGAGCCAAAAGCTTGACAAACATGATAATTTGAAAACCAAAAAAAAAGACTAATCTTCTGTGTCTTCTAACTCATCTCATGTTTTCTCTTAGATAGCAGCTGCTGCTGTAAGTTGCACACAGCATTATTATTTTCATTTCCCTGGTTTGACTCATTTCTTTTGGAAATAGATCTCTTAGCTTTTTTTTTTTTGGCAGGCAGAATTCTGGCCTGACTGTGGATTTTTCTCCCACTCTCACTCACTCACTCACTCTCTCGCTCACTCACACATGCTTTCCTTCCTTTGCTTCTTTTCCAGCTTTTCAGCTGTTCCTCCCTCTGTTGTACTTGCTACAAGCATGGGGGGCTCATGCATTAGAATTAGGAGGTATCTACAGACTGACTGTGTCCTGGTATCCATGTACTGCCTCTGTTAATGCTTCAACAAACAAAGGCATGTTTTGTTTTCAGGAATGTGAAAACTAACTCATAAAAAAAAAGTAAAATTTCACCCTGTTTCCATGTATGTGTGTGTTAGAACTGGGCAAGGAAAACTGGAACTGAGGTTAACTGGAATGGTTACTGGCTTTGGACTGGAGAAATACGCTTGCTGTGTGTAATCCAAGACCTTTACCAGATGGCAACTCTTCAGCTGGTATGGATTAGGAAAGGTAAGCAGCACTGTGCACACTACTGGTAAGTTTCTGAGCTTTCCTGACCCTGCTTAACTGATCTCTTGTTTTCTTGGGTTCTGTATGAGTATATGTTGTGGTGGTGCAGATTGTGGTATGCCTTGCCAGAGATGGAGGCAGGAATCCACACAGAATTGTGTTCAGTTTTCCCTCTGAAGCAGGACAATGGAATTTTTTCATTGGTGAGGCAAGAGTAGGGTCTGTGCCACTGTACCAGTAATTGCTTATCAGTGCAAGGACACAGGGAGCTTTTCCTGGATACTCTCTTAAGTCCTTTACATATGTATTGTGCCAATAGCATCCTACTGTCCCTATTATCTGATAATTATCTGCAAGTTTCTCTTCAGTGCCAGAAATTAGTCCCCTGTAGATTAGGTTAGTGCCATTCTCTTCTTCCCAGGTCCATCACTTCATTCTATGGAATTTAGAACAACCCTCAGACAAAACTTAACATGAAAAGAAAGTAAAAATCACCAAAGAGAAGCTAATTCCTGGGTTTAGAGTCAAAGGGCCTTGTATAGGAGTAAAGAACAAGCAAGAATCAAATCCCAGAAAGGTCTTGTGCCTCTGTCTGGCTCTGGCACTAGCAAAGGCAAACATGGAAGGTTTTATTAAGAAGCTGATACAACTCAATGGGTCTCATAAAAACAAAGCAAATTAAAAAAATGCCCTAGGGATTGTATTTTGATTTTTATAAAGTGGAGTCTCATCTGAGTTCTACTAATGCTTAAATGTTGTGAAATTTTAGACTCAAATGTGAGTTTTTCATTTCAGTGAGCCTGGAACAGCAAGTAAAAGAGATGGATGTAAAAACAAAGAACTTTGGAACAACTATAGGCACCCATAGAGTAACACAGACCAAAGCAGGTCATTCTGAAAACTCTTTGCTAGACAATCAGGCTCTGAAGTTGCTGTCAGGCCTGCAGAGTGGCAGGATGAGGGGATGGTATCAATACCTTCTCTGTTCTTCATTACAGGATGTTTTCTTGAATTGATTACAACCTGGTGGAGCTGCTGGGTAAGTTAATGAATTTACTGGGGTGGGGTGAACACCGGTGAGGGAATGGCACAGTTTTTATGTGTCTGATAAATTCAGATATCAAAACAGATCTGATTTTCCCAGTCTGAGATTCAGGCCACTGACTGCAGAACAGAGCTGACTGGAAAAGCATCTATTTTGCTTCAAGTGTTGCTTTGTGTTAAGCATGTACTTAACTCTCTTCCCAAACTGGTACTTCTCAGGTTTTACTAGCACTCTTAACACCCTAAATAAGATTGGAGTAAAGAAAGGAAGCAAAATTTCTTTGACGAATATGTCAGTTAAATGTCTTTCTTTTTCCCTGAAGAAGGTTGTAATGTGGGTTTTTTTATCCCATCTGCAGAGGAACTGAAGTGATACATGAGCACTTAGCAATAAACATTTTTAATGGAGACCCCTATCCCCAGTTTAATTTCTGCCCTCAGTCATATTACATTAATCAATACAAGTGATGTTCTTAGTGGTTTCATTGCACCCTGTGAACAATTTTGCTGCCTGGAATTAAAGAAACGTGCCTTGAGTGTATTTTGATACTCAGATTTAATAACAGGGGATCCAGTATTGATTTTAATGGTTTGTGTATGTGTGTGCACAACTGTGTTTTCCTGTGCACCAGTTTCCCATGCACTGAATAGTCGTGCTCCAGTCCAGCTCTTCTGGCTGTTGTAATACTGAAAGGTTATCAGAAGTGGTACAAACCATGACAATAATGACTAGAGGAAAGTGATTAACTGCCTAATATGACCTTGCTTCTCAGCAAAATATATACAAGCTCCCCATATGTCACATTCAGTGTTACTCACACACTTGAAATTTCTACCAAGCATTCTTGGCAGTGTGAATATTCACAAAAATTTTGTCTGCAACACTATCTGTCAAATGATAGTGTTACTCTTTGTTTTGATGAGTTCAGGTCTTAAATCTGGGCTTCTGAAGTTAATATTTGTAGTTACTTGCAATTCCTTTTTTGAGTAAATGGCACCCATGGGCAAACAGGGAAGTGGAATCTTAAATATGCACGTGAGACCTCCAGGCTTAGAGTGGGCTTTCTGCTGGAAATATTTGCAATTATTCAAAATTGCATAGTTGAATATGATTTTCAGTGAACTATACTATTTTACCAGCAGCCAGAAGGAGACAGATCTACTATTCAAACCGATTTCAAGCCATTTTTAGAGGGTTTACATGAGCCACTACAACTGCTGGGCAGTTCTGTCAGGGAACAGCCTTCACATGGTATCTTGCTTTCACCTATACAAAACAAAGGGCTGTACATGGGTCCTAACTTTTAGCTGAGCTTCAACAAAACAAAACTGAAAAGTAATTTTGAAAAATTTCTAGAAGCTATTTCAGCGCTGTATTTAAGTGAGTATTTTAAGACTTTTTCTCAAACCACATTAAATGCCAACACAAGCCACAGCACAGAAATGTTTCTAAGTATGTGTACTTAGTCACTACCCGTGGTTCAAGAGAAAATATGTATCTGACATTCACAGAAAATTCAGCCTGAATATTTCACAGACTGATGAGTTGCAATATTTAAGGAAAGGTTAGGAGTTCTTGAGTCTAGAGGAAGCCAAATTAAGAAAGAAAATTGAAGTGGCTGGTCAGCTTTAATTTTTAATGGTTCATAAGTTTCCATACAATAAACACATCTTTTTTTTTTTTTTCCCCAAATTGAGAGCAGATTATTCCTTGGCATGTGGGATCTGAAGGTTCCCATGTGTGTTCTTAAAGTAACTTTCCATTAAACAATATACTTTTATTGGGACACTTTAATACAGTCCTACAAATTCCTGCTCACCAATACATATCAGGTCAACACACCCTTTGAGTGGGTCAGGAAAATATCACTGCCTTTCTTCTCCCACTACATGATGACATGAGAGCAGACAAGGAGCACTGTACTGAAGCTGGTGATCTTTCATAGGAGTATGGCCTTAGACCCTCTGCTTTCTGTGTAGGTTAATAGAAACCTCTTCCTGCAGGTAACAGCCTTTTTTATGTAAGGGCATTTTTTGTTATTAGTAACAAAACCAGGCATTCAAAAGCTATATCTATATAAATTACTTTGGACTGCTCCTATAAAAAGCAGTTAAATTAAAATATAGCATGAATAACTGCTTGCTTTATTATCAATACCTTGTATTTATTAAACATGTTTCCAGTTACCAAACCTTCCTGTGACTTTTCTCAGCCATAAGCTTTCAGCAAAAAGGACTATAGCCATAATATATGTACCTCCATCATACGGAAAAAGGATTTGTATTCAATTTAAAAACTATTTAAAAAATGATTGCACAATGAGGGTGCATAAACAGCTGGAGTTTGCAGTATCACACTACACATACACAAGATTTTTAAAGGGGCTATATTCAATATTAATAACATTAAAGAAAGCCTTATTAAATCACAGGATCTCTACTACTATGGAGATAAAGAGTGCTGTCTTGAGAATATTTACAGATGCATTTTTGAATATGGACTGAGAGGATGAGATTAATCCATAGACTAGTGGATAGTACATAGCACAGACTGACTTCCATGGAAGCAAATTTTGCCATTTTGCATGACACCCATAGAGTAAGACATATTCATCCTGGGGCCCCCAGGTAACACTTGCTTTGTTTTTGTTGCTGTTGTATTGTGGCAGCAGCAGGAGCTGCCACTTGAGAGAGTTTTGATTGTGTTTGTCCATGGTGGAGAAAACAGGGATATGGGAGGGTTGCCAGCCAGTCAGGACACAGCCAGCCTGTACCTGTGGCCCTGGGCCTGGGTATCCAAGGCACTCTGATGGCTGATCACACAGGCACAAGCAGTATTTTACTGTAAGCTGCAAAAATAAAGCAACTAAACTCTTCTCCACAACTCCTGTGAATTGCAGAAGATCTAATGTGTCATTCTGGCAAGTGAATTTAGACATAGAGAAACATCTTCCAAAAATAAAGATAATTAAGCACTAAAACTGCCTACCTGGGGATGCTGCAGGGAATGGAACAACAGAGGCTTTCAAGATCACAAATGGATGGATAAATGACTCTCAGGCATGGCAGAAGAAGGGATGATCTTGTGATTTGGCCTAGGGACAAGATTAGATCCCTCTCAGAGTCTTTTGTTGTTTCTGTTCTGTGAGTTCTGGCCCAAGAAAGACAAGCACTCAGCTTGCATTGACACCCCATCTCCCTTTCTGCTTCTTCACTCCCAGCTCTGCTAAATCAACATCTGTCTAGTTGGACAGATGTGTATTTATATATACAGAGAAGGGGAACAAAAGTATTTGGGCCCTCATGTTGTAAAACACATCTCAGAAAAGTTAAGAGGAGAGCAGCGTATGCAACAAGACTGATTGTCAGGAGAAAAGGCAAATTAATGCTGCTGAGCTTGAAACTCGAGTCGGCATAGCAGACCCAGAGAACAGTGGCTGGTCTGCTGCCAGCAGGAAAACAGGCCCCAGTCGGGGTCACCTTTTCTCCCCAGACCCAGAGGCACATTGAAGAGGTGACCCTCTCCGGGAGCACGAGGAGTCACAGAGCATCTGCTCTCCCCCCGCCATCTGGGCGGGCAGCGCTCTCCGGAGCAGGAGCCGGCACATCAGCTGCTCCCGGCAGTGTCGGGTTGGTGAGGATGTCACCACAGCCCTCCTTCACCTCAACAGAGTGTCCCTGCCACCCCTCCCTCCTCTGCCCACTGTTGCAGCCAGGCTGTGGGCGTTGGGGCACGCAAGGCACAGTCAGAGGAGCGTTTCTGTTCCAATTTGAGCTGCTGCTGGGCAGCCATGAGGGAAATGATAACCCGCTCCATCCCGCTGGGTTATCCGGCGGCCCCTCTGCTCCCAGGCAGCTCCAGCTGGGCTCTGCTGGCCTTGTCAAGCAAAGCTGTCTCAGGAGGGGGTTCCAGGCCCTCAGGTGACCTTTAGTAAGAGCAGGGAAAAAAAAGCTGCAAGATGACTTCTCCAGAGGTGGAATGGCCCTGGCAGGTGATACAGTGAGAGACTCAAACAAGGCACAGAGCATCCCTCTAACCCCCCATGATGTGGAGTTTGGTCAGTGCCTGCCAGCTGTGGGTTTGAAGGACAGGCTTTGCCTGTGTTGGAGGTGGGAAGGGTACTGCCCTCAGCCACAGGAAGCTCTGCTCTTTTGGAAGGCACAGGTGGACTCCACCAGAATGACATGGTGACCCCCACAGTGTCAGGAATGCAGTGTCTGGTGGGGAAGGGAAGAATTAAACCTGCCCTTTTGCCTGCCATAGCAGTGGGTCACAGAGAAACTCTCCCAGTGGGGTGGCCGTGCTGCAAGGGGGTCTCTCTGTGCCCCTCCAGGGCAGGCAGCCTCATCTCATGGGGACTGAGATGTGTCCCCATGTGTCAGCCGTGTGTTTATCTGCAGGAATCAGCCCTCTGAGGACACCTAACACAGAAAAATGAGGTGCTTCAAGAGTGGGAAGGAAGATTTGGACCAAGGACACATTGTTAAAGCCCAGGATTTTGGGGGAGTTTCAGTGAATGAAGAACCAGCCAAACCTTCAGCAAAACAATGTTTGCCCATCCCTGCACTTCTTTGCTGCTGCTGGTATGGCAAAATACTGTGGAATAAGCTGTCCTTGCAGTCTTTCGACCCACACACTGAACATCCTCAGCATTTCACAAGCTTCAAATACCTCTAAATATTTAGGTGCTTACACAAATTTTTGACTTCTAGAAATGAGCTTCCACTATCACTGGAACTATCTACTGAAGCAGAACAGGAAAACCCAAAGTCTGCAAAGGTAAAACTCAAGTTATTAACTTACTCATTATGTTTCTCAGAATGAAGAAGAAGTGTGAATTACAATTATTTCATTTTTTTTGCAGCTGTACCCTTGGCAATTGCTGACCCATCTATCCCAGTGAGGCCAGGCTGGGATCTTTCAAGATTTCATGCAAATTAAATGAATGTAACTCTCAGAGTGGTGATATTATTTGGAATCTATTATTTGTGTTACAAACCTTTAAATTCTCCTAGCAAGTCGCTCTATTATTTAGTGTGAACTATTTTTCTTGCTGTAATCTGAAATGATGGCTACCTTGTACCTAATTTGTATGTGGGTTTTGTCTCCCCTTATTTCTTGATGCCATGGGGACTAACATGTGCCATGTTGTTTTAACAATTTTTTTATAAATGTCTTTTTCTTTTCAATCCTACAGCATGCAATGCCTGTGACCATCCTTCCTGTCCTCCAGGTTTCTTGGTAAGAAAATCCAAGTGATCATTTTTCTTCATGAATAGTAAATTCACAGACAGCTGAATATTGAGGAGATCAAACTCCTACCAGTTTTGGATAGAATTCAGGGAATAGTTAATGCCAGAAACTGATAAGCACAGGGAAAAGCTGAAATGTTTTAAAAGAGGTATTTGGGGATTTATGGTTTGGGTTTTTGTTGAAAATTGATGCAACTCAAAGTTTAAACAAAGCCTTAAATCCCTGCAAAATATGGAACGTTTCATAGGGACCACAAACAATCCTTCCACCCACCTTCATACCCAAAATGAGGGATCAGTTTGACTGGACACCATTTTGGGGGGGAAGGTGCCATACTTCAAACTTCGCCACAAAAGTCAACAGTGTTTGTAATTCCTGTTTGCCAGGTGGTGCAGCTGGGAGAGGAAGGGGGTCTGTTTGACACCTCAAAGCACAGGTCTGCCATTGTCTAGGGGCTTAATACCCAGAGACTGTTGGCCTTGTGTCACCTCTTGAACAGTGATTTCCCTCAGCCACTTTCCCTCTGCCTTTCCAGCTGTCTTTGGAACCCAGCACACAGCTCTTGTTCTTCCACAGGTATTACTGGTGTCACTTTAATTTTGGTCAATGTATTTATCAGTCTCACACACCTGTCTTAATGTCTGATAGACTGTATAGGTCTATTAATACTGTGTTGCAAAATATACTGTACTTGTCAGTGGGTTTGTACATTTGAAGATATTTACACCGGAGCAAAATCAGGATAAAATAAAACTGTTAAATGGGTTGGTGATTTAATCTTGTTATCCAAGTATAGATCCTTAGAGGTGTAATGTGGCTGCAATTCATTAGAGCCCAGCAACACAACTATCATGCTAAAGTATATTGAAGTCAGTGGAGTGATGCTACTATGCTCTGGCAGAGGATCTGGTCTGCTTTTTGCCATCATTTGCTCTGCTGAGCTGAGTAAGTATGGCAATTTCTTGGATTGTCAGTAAGAAGGTCACTTTTACTCCTCAGTTCCTCCTCATCCACTCTAATTCAATCATTCAGTTCCAACTTTCAAACTTTTTCCCTTTAGATTTGACTCTGTGGCTAATGAAGGGAAAAAAAAGGTCATCAGCACATGTAAAACATGTACATGTGCCCATGGAAAAACAAAGGCACTTCTGTCTCTGCTGCCAGAAGCAAACAAGGAATGCTGCTGCCTTTGACTTCCTAGTCCAGATGCCTGTGGCCCATAGTAGTCCAGTAAAGAGCTGCCCTCAGATCAAGACACAGCTTGCAGACAAGACCAAACCTCATGTCTGTACATGGAGAGCCACACTGTCTCTCCAGGTCTCCTTGTATGAGATTCAGTTGCCTAAATATAGGTTTACAGTGATGTTTTATGAGCCTTAGGTGGAGTTGCTCGGCCTCCAGCTGTCATCCCAGAAATGTGTGGATTTCCCCTGGGTCTTGTGCCATGTCTGCTAGCTACATCCAGATGTTTTGAACACTCTAGGACATTTAAATAACACTTGTTTTGGGGGGTTTTTTTGGTCCTTGAATATTAAGTCTTATGTTTTTGCGGGTTAATGTCCTGTCATTTTCATAGGTGCTTACAATGGTTTGTGCCCCTGACTTCAAAACCCATGTGCTCTGCAGCCATCCCACTGCATTTTCACTCACTGCCTTTGCATTCTGTACAGGGCATAGCCTGCACAGAGCTTCAGAAGGCTTGGCAATCTACCTCTACCTAGCACAGAGGAGGAGCAGGCAGGGTTAATCCTTTTCCTCCACTCCTTATTGAGCAATTAGGCCACTAAAAAAGATCCTGTTTACTGATACTCAAAGAGGCTGTGATTTACTGGGTCTTGTAATAAATTTACATTCATCAGGAGGTAGCCAGAGGCAAGTCTGGAGTTTTAGCAGTGGCTAATTTGTCGCTTCACTCTTGGGATAGGTACAGAATTTAAAAAGTTTCCAATACTAAAGCAATTTGTTTAAATCCCTAGTCCAAAAAAATGAATTCTTGCTTTAAAAAGCTGTCAGAAAGGAAAATTCCTCACTATAGGGCCCATCCTTGATGTAATTGGAGTCATTGACAGCATGGATACAATTTACCCAGGTGCCTCTGTGTGGGCTGTGCCTTTGAATGGGGCAGAGACAACCAGCTGTAGCTCTGCAAGGGTTGTTACAAAGCTGGTCTCAATGCTGCTGCTCCTTTTTGGTAAGACTTTTTGCCTGTTGCTGTGTATGTTCTATGTTTAGGGCAAAGTTGACCCCTTCTCATATGATATTCTTATAAAGACTTGGCATACCAGGTAGAAACTAATGGATGAGTTATAGTCTATCTTTGTTTTTTTTTTTACAGGATATGAGTAATGATTTTTGTTGTTGTAAAGCAGTCTTCTCTATAATTATTATTTTGTGTATTCCTAACAAATGCTGGCTATGTCTGCTGTGTTTTAATCCTGTGAACTTTCAGTAGAGAACCTCAAATTGATCTGTTGACTAGAAAGTGGATTTAGTGTCCGATTTGAAGCAGCTGCTTATTAAAGTCTGGGACAAGAACAGTAATGACTAAAGGTTGTTATCAGTTGATTGTTACTGAGTGGTTTAAGTGAAATGAGGTTTTGGAGTATCAGTCAATTTTTCTGTGGACTGCTTTCCATGTAGCTCTTGTCACCCTTGCTGGCCTTTGCTAGTGAAGCGTTCAATGTACCATAGAAAATCAACCTCCTGGGTCAGGTGTGAGGTATATTGGCAAGAGGGGGTTGCAGAGGGGAGCTGCATTATTGTTGCTTATATTTTATGTGTTGTTTCTGTGCCTGAAGTCCTTTAGCGAAAACCTCAATGCATCGCTCCCAAATTAACATAAGGTATTTACAAACCCAAGAAACTATGCTTCCAGAGTTGTTTTAAAAGTGTTATCAATGGTGATATGTAAATAAGGAAACAACTAGAAGAACAAGAAGCCCGGCTGATTTCAGTTTAATTGAAAGTATCACTAAAAAAAGAGGAATGAGCATAGTTATTGGAAGGAAAAAGGACAAAATGGGTAAAAAAATAATGGTAGTTGTAAGCAGCCAAAACACAGGCTAAAGAAAATTGCTTTTATTTTTTTTGTCTGTTTGTTTGGCTGGGTTATTGGTTTTATAATGAATTACACAGAAATACAAGGGAGAAAACAACAGCAAAGACCTGCAGTGAAATACTGTGGAGATTTATAATGCTGTGGAAATGCACAAGTGCTCAAATACATTGTCCCATTTTGATTGGAGGTTCATGGCTACAGCCTGGCTTATCTCCTTACATCTTGCACCAATGAATATAAGCCTGCAGAGTATAAAAATGACTGTGCATTTTGCTCAAGCACACTTGCAATCCATCTTGTGAAATAAAAAAAAAAATTAAAAAAACCCCTCTCAGCTATGGGAATACTCAACAGTCTCGTTAATTTTCAGAAGTCTCCAGTGGGGCATCATTTTCTTTTATCTCCTCAGAAATGGCCTATGGAATCATATGCATCTTGTGTCGGTTTGGTATTGAGTGTGCTATAGTTATATATTATTTAACATTTTGGCCAAGTTTTGGTTTCATAAACAATTCATCTTCTGCTGTGCATTTCTGTCCCTGTGATTAATGAAGGTTACCAGCCTATGATTGCAAAGTGCCCTGGGTTCTCCCTCTTACCTAATCCTCTTTAAGTGCATTTTGGTCTAATATTTTCTAGTCTTTCCTTTGAGCTAATAAGTCTTCTCACAGGTGCTGAATAATGTCTTCATGTTACATATTGCTATGCTGGTGTCCATAGGGAAGCTGCAAAGCTCACTGATGCTGTCATGCCCTGTATTTATTGTCAGGAATTCTGGTAATGCAAAGTGCCTGGGGTCAAAGGGGCTACAGCTTTTAGTTTATATTTACAGACATTCTAGTAGCTTTTCTGATTTATTGACTTTTGTGATCAGTTTGACAAATGAAGACATACTGGAACCGTACAAGAAATAATAATTTTTTCAGTTTCATTGTGAACCTTGGCTGCTGTTAGGCTGTTGTATATTAGTCTGTTCAACTATTCCCCAGTTTCCACAGGAGAAAATAATTAGTGTTTTAAGACTAACTTCCTTAGGGTCTTTTTTAATGGTCTATGAGAAGTATATTTGCCTAACTTCCACAGCTCAGATATTTCAAAGGATTAGTCAGAATAAAATAGACTATGCCTGCATAAAACAGCATCTACAGTGAGTACTTCATAACCTGTGAAGAATGGTGCTGATGTGAGGCTCTTTTCTTAAGTGCAGATGTGATTTTTAGGGCTTTTTTGGTTGTGTGTTGGTGGGGGTTTTTTGATAGAGTTCCCCAGTTAACTCCATCCCCGTATGTTTGTTGCTGTGTGGGGGATTTCCATGATTGTTGTGTAGGTTTCTCCCAGAATGAAATATCAAGCTGGGGCTGAACTGTAAATACAGTGTGTAAGCCCAATTAGGAGAGAGTTCAGCTCGGGCTTATTGCTTAAATGGTAGGAGAGAAATGTCCAGCTTGTGCTTCTCTGGAGCGAGGTTGTGCATCTCACTTAAAATGAATGACATTACTCTGATCTGAGCATATTGAGAAGTGGGCCTGAGCTTTAGCTTGGCAGCTTCACAGCTCTTGTTGAGTTGAACTCCCTTCTCTGTATGAATGAGCTGCAGAGAGCAGGGTGGTGTTCATCCTGATACCATTAGTCCTGGCTTTGCAGAGCACAGGGATGATGAGGAGGGATTGATTCAGTGACCATTGCATACAACATGATGGCCATGCCCAGTGTAACACTTTGCTACTGCATGTTTTTGTTTTGCATTCCTTGTTTTTATATCAACGCAACACACACCTGCAACACCCCCCCACACTCGTGCACACTCTGGTACATGAACTGTGTGCCTGTTTCGTGAAGCTGTGGGGAAATGACTTAGTTGTGGTTTAAAAGTAGGTGGAAATCCATGCATCCACATGCACATCTGTTAGGAACGTGGGAGTTGCAGCCTTTTCACTTCATAAGTAAATTCTTACTCTCTCACTTTTTTGAGCAGTTTAATAAAAAAAAAATCCCATTCCACTGTGTGAGATGATGTTCTGATAGCACAGTGTTCTAATGGCTGATTTCAATAATAAAGACAACAGGGGACTAAAAGGTGCAGTGAAACAAGCTGGGAAGCACATTCCTTTCCCCAGAGGGTGTACTTAGCTTTGTGCCTTTGATCACTTGAGAAGTATCATTAGAGCACAAAATGGCAGGCACTAGGGAATATTATGGCAATTATAATGTGAGAGTTTAAAAAAAAAATCAAAAGAAGTTTGAACTTATTTAGGAGTTTACTCCCATGAAGGTCTGATCGTAGCTGAAGGATAAGATGCTCTAACAGACAAAATAAACTCCAGCAGGTCTCTGCTTCAGATATTGACTCCCAAGTTAGCTCTGGTACAGAACAGTCTATAGAGAACAGACTGTATTTACAGGTTCAAGAAATCTAATCTGTGTACACACTTTATCATTACTTACTATTTGTACTGCAGTAACACCTGCAAGCCCTTGTTACTCAACTTGATCCCATTGTGCTAAGAACTGTAGAAACATGGAACAAAAAACCAGGCCATTGGACAAGGAAAGGCCCAGAAAGCCTTTAGACAACAAGGTTGCAACGTAGTTGTGGGAATTGGAAAGTCAGTATTTGTCTAATACCTTGCAAATCACTATACAAATATTGTTGTAGCTAATTATTACATGCTGTTATAGAGCAGTTTTGTGTTCTTATTTTTTAGTTCTAGTGAACAGAGGAATTTAAATGACAGTGTTTATTCTAAAGTTTTTTTTAGTAGTACCTTGCCAATACAGAGCCAAAATTTGCTTTGCTGTGATCTCAAAGAAACTACCTTTTCAGACAGAGGAGCTGCTGTTGGTTGGAGCAGCAGGCTAGATGAGTTAACATTTTTACACATTTGTGCTGTGTCCAAGGCTTTGGACCTAGAGCTGACAGCAAAGGCCATTTCCACTTTCTGCTTGAAACATGCCAGTTCCAGCAACCAGAGGTGTGTGTGTTTGTAGGTGTGAACAGGAACACAAGCTAGAGATTTTCACACAAATTTGGGCTTTAACTTCAGTTCTGAAAACATATTGTATGGTGTTAAATAGAAAGGCTATGCCACTAAGAGCAAAATGCAAGACTTTAATGTAAAACAGGATGACTGCAGACTCAGCTGCCTTGTGTTTTCTTATAAACTGTCCAGATAAACCTGGCCCAAGCCCCAAACTAATGCAGCAGTCTCACATCACCTGTGCTGTCCTTGTCTGTACTGCACAAAATCCAATAATATGCACAGCTTTTAAATATGCCTTTTACTGCCTCGGCACGAGCTGTATTGATCGTGCTCACATGCAACATCCTTAATATAAAATACAACAAAGATAAAAAGAGAGAAATAACCTAATTGTGTGCAGAGGGTGGGTGGGAGGTGTGAAAGTTCCAATTGGAGACATGTGGAACAAATCTTCTTGTAACATAGCAAAAGAAAGCATTTCAAAGAAACCATCTTATCGTCATCATCAACAACCAAAACAGGCAGCCCACACAGCTTTGGCATTTCAATTTTCTGCTCATTTTCTTTTGTTCATATCAGATGTGTTGCCTATTTTCCTTAGTTCATAGATGTCTCACTGTGATAGGAGTTTGGAGAGCAGTGAGTACAGCCCATTTTCAGAAATGGCAATTACATTGAAAAAGGAAAATGTAATAAAAATGATCCAGTTGCCCCAGATTCTGCATATTATTCCATCCAACCAGAGTTAGAGTTGTTTCTCCTTTTACTGGTCCTTCCCCTTTCTTTCTGCAGTCACTTAAACATTATGGGGTGGATGGTATATATAGCTACAAAATGCTTATCTTCTGTCTTACTTTACCTGACTAAGAAGACTTCCTGCTGGAGAAACAGTTAACATTTCATAGGGAACAGCTGGAATGTCTTTGAATAGTGATACTCTGTTTGACAGGACTAGTTCCAGTTCTTTTTCTTGCCACTCCTAAATGGCAAATACATGCAGTTGGTTGGTATATGAGAAATGTTAAAAGAGCGTGTTTTAATGAACAGATGGAAAGTAGAAAAGAGATCATTAGTTATGGAGGTATCCCACACATCTTATCAGCACCTGATAAAGAAGCAGGACATTACTGTGTTATTCCAAAGCAGCTCCAGACCGCCATTGGAATGGCAAGTTGCTGGATTCTCTTGGCATTGATCTGGCCTTGGGTGAATGGGATATGATTTCTGTCTTTCCCTTAGGTAGTAGGAACCTACGTGTACCCCAGCCTGGAAGTGTCTCTGATTTATTAATGTATTTGTTCCTATTACCCACAGCTTTTGGATTTTTGCCTTTTACACATGAACGGTCCGAGATCCGCAGCTTCACTTCACACTGAGTTTCTATTTTGGTGTCTAACTCACCATATGTTTCAATGGGGAATTAATTGCTTCCGTATCTTTATGGGCCTGCTACTAAATGATTTGCCAAAGAGACACTGGAAAATGTAGTGAGCTATTTCTCCAAGCTATTATCTCCTAACTGAAGGGCTGGATCACACTTCACCACTCAGTATTATAATAAGTCTTACTTCGCTAATGTTTTTGAAAGATCTTGTAAACCTCTTAGGAGCAGAGCTTTTGTGAGTACAAAATGCTATTTTATTCATGAACTTCTAGAACCTTTTGTACTTTGAATTTGTTTTAAAAAAATTGTAATGGAAGACAAAGTTGGACATTTGCAATCTCAGGATTTCAGTGTAATTAGGGAAAGGAAAGAGATAATGCTAACACAGACTATTTCATGTGACAGAGGGTAGTGGTGAAACTGCACTGCACGAAAATGGTAAAGAAAAGCCCTGCTGCAGTGTTGCCCCTACACAAATCCAGGTTACTTCTATCTGAAGCGTTTTCATGTTAATTCTTTTCCCCTTACCAGCTTTTTATGGCCATGAGAGCAAAGGCCAAAGCAGTCTGGTAGTTTCCCTCAATCCAGAAAACATAACCTTTGCCATTTGCACCTTCTGCATTGAAATAATTGAAATAAAAAGGGATTGGAGTGTAGGACTGCTGTTTTTAGAGGACCAGAAGAGGGCAAAATAAAGGAAACTATGGGAAAAGCCTGCAAAACCTGAGATTATAGGAAAACAGCAACCAATAGCAAACATATCCACCATCTTTGGAAGTTGGAGAGGACATAATCCTAAATCTTGGAAATAATGTTTTTCATCAGTAGGAAATACTGATGATTTGCCATAAGCTGCACTTTGAAAACAGTTTCACTGTTTTTCACACCAAACTCCAGGGTGCCTTCTGTAACACAAAGGAAACTATAACAGTCCAGAGCACAGTGAGATGATGCCCTTCGTGAGCCATGACAGGCTACAAGAGTAAGAATTTGTAGGAAAAAATCATAAGTGCCACTTGTGCTACCTTTGCATAAAGATATTCTTTCTTTAAAGCTAAAAGGCTACTCTTCAGTGTATGGAGCCACGTGAAGCAGAGTGCTGCAGATTCTCATTTGGAGTACATCAGTACTGTGATTTCATGCGGGAATGCTCATTTAAAATAACTGCAGAGAGGGACTTCCCTGTGCTGAGATGAAATTGTGGGATGAAACTCAACCCTGGAGTAATATTTTTCAGCACTTTACGTTTCTGAAGCCATTAAAAGAGAGCGAACAATCAGAGAGAGAAAAGCCAATTAGAAAAATGGGATTCAGGAAAGAATGTCACCACCTCACACACCAACATTGTCTCATTGCTCTAAGGAAAACATTGACTTCAAGGTCACTCCAACACATGTAATATACAGACTCCAGAATAAATGCTGGATGACAGTTTCAGGCAGATTGGAGAATATACCCATCTGCCAATTGTGCCTTGTCCTTTCCCAAGTGTGTTGTCATTGAGAAGAGTTTAGCTTCATTTGTTAAAGGCTTTGAAATAGAACACTTTGCATTTCCCTTCCAAAGTACCAGCACCTGCCTGGAGTGAGCTTCATGTCCATACATGCCTCTTGGATTTATCTTCAGCAAAGTTGAAGTTAATGTTGTCAGCATCATCATAAAATAAAAAGTAATGGCAACACTCCTTCGTTGCACTTTGTAATTTAAACTTTGATGTCTATAACCCCCTGCATCACTCATCACAGAACAAAAATATGCTCCTGGTATCATATGTGAGTTATGGCTGCTTTTGACTAATAGCCATAATGGCAGAATGAATTTTGACTGTGAAATGAGGTGCTTGTGGTGGGAGCTCTGCCAACACACCAAATCGAGCGGGAGGTCTGAGTGCAGTGTAAACGGGGGTTCCATATGCTCAAGAGGCTTTTGGAATCAGCCCAGCCTACATATGCTTCTGTTGGCAAGCTCTTGAATAGAAAGGAAGATATTGTCCTCACCCTACCTAACATACCTCCCACTCACTTGAAATGCTCATTTGCAAATGGAGAGCATGCAAATCTGAGAATGATAATGGCACAATCCCAGTCTTGCTACAGCTGGATAGGAGGAAAAAAAAAAAAAAAAAAGGTAAAAATCATTGGGTAGATTTTAAACCAGAAGATGTATTGATGCAAAACATGGTAAAAAAGCATCTGAGATGCTTTTTATGCATGATCTGTGGAGTAGCAGAATGACTTTTACCATTGAGGTGCACAGACGTCACTAGCCAGCCCATAGAACTGTAGTTTGCTGGAAGATGCTCTGATGAACTGAACACTTGAAACAATAACATCCTCCCCTGCTTATCTGTGATTGCAGTGAAAAAGCTATAGTACAAAATGGTCCAACTTAAGGTGAGAAAGAGAATAAAAAATACAGAGAAAGGATTTTAAGCATGTCACAGAGAGGAAATGGAAGAGAGAGAATCCCTGGATAGAGGGATTTGCAGAGATTAAGAAGCAGAGTGCTGGGTAGAGGAAGAAATGGTGGTGCAAGCTTATTAAGTAAACAGATTTTCTACCAGGCTTTCGTAGTTTGTCATCTATGTCATGAACCAGGTGTAACTGTTTGTCCTCCTACCTTTTGAAATTAATTAGGTAGTTAAATAGCAAGAGTGGGAAAAGTTTTACCACATAGCCTATGCTGTAATTTCACATCCTTCAGTCTTCTGATCGTAATTGTGGGCGAATTTAAGTGAATCCCTCCGTTTCTGTGAAAAGAACATCAAAATACGTAATTTACTAAACAAATAGTAATAATCTGTTGTCTTAAAGACAATATTTTGGGCAAATCTTTTACTACAAAATTTGGTTAACATATGAGAGCACCTACAGAGGGCAATTCCAATCATGGAGGGACTTCAAACACTTGCTATTGCAGGTTTGGTGAAACTTGGATGTTTTATACATCTTCAAAACTTCATAATATTTATTGCATAAGTGACAATGTAAGGCACGAAAAGATCAAGGGCAAGGTCTGTAAATCTGAGGAGTTTCTTTTAGATTTGGCTGGTGCGGGGAATGAAGTGATCCTCCAGTCACCCTGGAAACCCTCACTGATATAAATAGTTGTGCTGGAAGAGTGATTCAGAGTAATAACATTAAATGTGTATGTATGTGTTGATGCCATTGGGCCCTGTGCCAGAAGTGCTCGGGGAGGGTTGTACATTGTGTAAAGCACCTTCAATAACACTTATATTTTCTTTTAACAACTGTAATGAAGTTACCAAAGATGCATTTATTTGAAACAACTCAAAAATAGTTGTTTAACTGGTTTCGTGGAAAAAATCGCTGTTCATTTTTCTATGAAAACTCTTTTTCCCCCTTATTTATCCCCCTTACTATAAAACCAATAAAAGTTGGTGCAATTAAAATGGCTCTGAGAAAGCAGAGAGCTACTTCTGTGAGTTTACTGCAATTAGCAGTGAATCTGGCTTTGAACCATCTCTAGTGCAATTGCTGTTGCTTTGTTTGGATGTTTTTTTTCTTTTATTCTTACCTCTGTAACATTTAGGAGTTGGAGAAATCCTGGGTTCTTGAGACTGGCCTCTTATTTATAAGATGGGAGTGTCTCTGTGTGTGTATATATATATATATGCATATGTATGCATGCACACACAGGCATATATACATAAAGTCCTCCTACTCACCACTGCCTCTTCCCTCTTTGTACTTTGCCCTTGTTTATTCTTTTCTTCAGAAACACAAAAATGAAGCCATTTGGAGCTTCATAACTCTTCCACTCCAAAGCAGACGGCTTTGGCCTGCTGTTCCTCCTCCTACCCACTGCCTGAGACTTCCCATTCTGGGAGTGAGACGTCCAAACATATGTCACACAAAAGCAGCATAAATACCATACGCAAACAGATTCTTCTGTGTGGGTGGCAAGCACAAAACCCAGTTTTTGGCAGCAAAAAAAACACCACCTCAGTCCTCTGGAAAATGCTAAGGAAGAAAACTTGCACCAGGTGAGGGTAGCACCCAATAAAATGCAGCTCTTTGTCAGTTTGGCCTCCTGAGCAGGACTGAGGGATTCCTGTGGAGTTTGGGGGTTTTCAAACCTCCTGAACCGTTAGCAAATTTCACAGGGTCTGAAAAACCAGTTCAAATCTGTGCTGTATTTTTCTTCCTCTTTCCCTGAACTTATAAACCCTTGTGGTTTCCAAGGACAATTCAGTGTAAAGGGAAAAAAACCCCACTAGATAATGGGAGAGGTTCATTGAATTGGGAAGGAAGGGCAAACTTAAAAAAAAAAAAGGCTGGCACAAGTTTATGGCCTATGTATACATGGGATTTATACTGACAAGCAGACTTATCCCTGCTGGCATGAATCCCAGAAACTACAGTGGCTGGCAAGTCTGCCCAGAAATGGATTGCACCAACAGTGTGAAATGCCTGTTCCCCCATCTCCTGGGGAGAGCTCAAAACATGATAACTGCTGAGTAATGGGATTTGGCTGAAGAAATTAAAAATTACGCCCTCTCAAGGGAGAGGGATGGGAGATATTTGCAGTAGCAGATTCAAGCTGTCAAATCTTTTTCTTAATTTGAAAGTTTTCTTCACTCTACCATCTTTCTACACTCTCTAAGCAATTTTCATCCTATCTGCTCATTGCTAATCTGTTTTCACACTTTACATCTGGTTTTTTCTGTGTCTCCTCCAGGCACCCAAAGTCTCCTAACCCTGAAAACAGCTCTGCTGGGCATTAGCTTTGTAGCCCATTACACCAGAAGGTTTAAAATGGATCAATGTTGTTAGGAATGGAAAACTTTATAATGAAAAATTTCAGGGTACTTTTTTTTTCTCCTTTTTTTTCCGTGTCCAAGTGCATCAGCTGGGTTTACAGCTTCAAATTCCCTGTGGATTTCTCAGGGTATCATGTTAAAAACCAATCAAGCAAAAAACCACACCACTGTACTAACTGCAATGGCCACTAACTTTTTTTTTCTTATTCTCTTTTCAGTTAGATTAGGAAGAAATTCACTTTAGAAGTAAAAGCGTGAAAATCATGGTTTTAGTAATAATATTAAAATTAGTTATAAAATTGTGCCTTCGATGAATATACTGTCAGCACTCTTACTCAAAGAGAGCATGAGGCAATGCCCTCTAGTACACAAAGTGTTAGTTTTGCTCATGTGAAATGTCTGCTTCTTGTGCTGTTTCTCTGTAACTTTGGAATCACAGGGTGTGTGGGTTCAGTGCTGTCCTACTGCACTGCACTTTGTCTCTCCCTTCAAGTGCATCCCTAAACCCAGCAATACCTGTTTGAAAGATCTGTTACTCTGGCAAGAAGGCAGCACTGGCATCCTTCCCCAGCACCTGGGGATGATTTTTCTCAGTCTCTAATTTTGTCACCATCTTTCTGTAAAAGTTCAGTAACTCCACGTGCTCGTTATCAGAGGTGAATTTTCCAGGGCCACTGATCCCCGTCTGCATGAACTGAGGATCAAGCTGCTTAGGTGTGTAGCTATGAACTTTGAATATTCTAGCAAAAGAGAAAGTTCAATTGCAGGTTCTTGGAGCTAACATTTTCCTCTCTCCTTCCCTCACTCTCATCCCACCACCACAGGTGTAACATTTCAACTATTTTTTCATTAAATGACATGTTGTTCTTTCTTCTGTTTAGACTGAGGAAAAATAGCTGAGGTCTCTTGTCTTTGCTACATTTTCAGCACTCAGTGATATTTCCAAAGTTCAGCAGATAACAGGAAGGTACAATTAATTCTCCCAGAATTTGGACAGCTTGGAAATCTCTTACTGCCCTTTGTCAAGCGTGGCACTGTGTGTTCTGCCCTTCTTGCTGCCTTCTCTTTCAGATCCATCACAGCTGCCTGCTCCTCTGCAACCATGAGAAGCAACTAAGATGTTGCACAGGTGACAGTCATCTTTATTTACAAGCTTCCAAATCAGAGCACCAATAACATTTATTTGTAGGATATTAAGAAAAAATGTCTGAATTGGTGTAGAGCAAGAAGTGTAAGTCAGCCTGATCTCAAATGCACAGAGGAACCTTGCTAGTCAAGGGGTGGTCCACAGTATGAAATATGTTCTGTGGGGAAAAAAAAAGAAGCTGTTAACACTATCTAGGCTGAGCTCCAGGTTCTGTTCCTTTCACATGGTTGATAAACACAGGCCTTTCAGCAGCATTATGAAGAATCTTAAATTTGTGATCTAGTCCTATGTACTTGGAAAATGCTGGGGTTTTGTTTGTTCTCACCTGTCTGCTCTCCTGGTAGTCTTGGAACTTACCTGTCGCTAAGAGAAAATAAATTATTTATTTGGGAGCTTTGTATATGCTGACGTGAAAGGAATCTATGTGCAGAAACTGTCTGTGTAAAACATTTCTATCAGTCAGTTGAGACCATTCTTGATCTAATTTTAGGTGATAAAGGAGACCTTAAACCAGGGTGAGAGATGCCTGCTTCCTAGAAGTGTTCATTTTGCTCACAAGCTTTTACAGTAAGGAGTGAGTAAAAAGAATTAGAGAGCTCTGGTTTTCCTCTCTTATTTCTACCTTGATTTTTTTTTTTTAATCCATATGCCATTATAAGCTTTGATTTTTATTTTTTTCTCCAAAGTAATCTTCATCTTATATATATTTTCACCTTTTTTCTTATTTTCATAAATGATCTGCATTCAATAACTGCTTTAGTCACCTTCAGGTTCTTTTGCCTGAGTTGAATGACTTTGGCTCTTCAAATTTCTAATTTGATTGAAAATTCAGTTTGCTTTTAAGGACCTCTGTTCATAAAGTTCCTGTTATGGTGCATTTTTAAGCAAGCAAATTTATTCAAATCAAGAAAAGAAACAAACAATCAGTCAACTTATGTATTTAATCATTTCTCATATGAGAGATTATTCCTGGCTGTATGGAGATGAATTACAACATCCACGAAACTGTATTCCTCTGAAATTAGGGTAACTTCTCCAAAAGCAATGATGAGGTGATAATTTTGTTGGGATTGACCTTTTCCTCTTTAGTAGTGTAGTCAGGGGATATCTGGAAGAACTTTGCGTGCCAGCTCAGTGTTCCAAAGCTGCAGTTTCACTCAGAGCTCTGAAAATACCTGAGGGAAGAGCTTTTTTTCTCCCATTAGATTTTCATCAAGTTTTCAGATGCTCTTATGCCCTTTTTGCTTCAGTTATGACTTTTAAAAATAATATTTTTCTTGATTTTGCTTTCACCAGTTCCAGAGTTGTTCCATCACAGTCCTTGATGGAATGAGGTCCAAGTCAGGTTTGCTGATTGTCACGAATGAGTGATTTAGGTCACTCAAAGAATTACTGTCAAAGGCATTAGCAAAAGTGATTTTAATGGGAATTTGTAAAAGTGTGAGTCAACTAAGTTAGATGGCAAGGTTCACTCCATTATTTGATAAACTTAAAAAGTTTAGGGTTTTTTTCCCTCATGGAATTTTTAGCCCTTCGTGTATCTGAAAGGAAACAAATTGTGAATCTATTCTTATTCATATAAATTGCATTTGGATCCGAGTATGTACAATGTTTGAAAACTTCTGAAATTTAGAAACCAGTAAGTTTAGTGTAAATGCACTTCACACATATGAAAAAAAGCATATTTGGTGCCTCCTCTTTCTTCCTTGAAGCCAGTGGTAGACTTACTATTATCTCAAGGAGCAGGAGCAAGAATTTAAAAGCAATAAGTTTGGGTAGTAGATTATGATGGAATATAGAACAGATGACAGGACTGACATGAATTCATTGCTCAGCCTAACTTTCCAGTGAGAAAATATCTCAGAAAAGCTATTGTAATTCTGAAATAATTGGGGGTTTTATTGTTGTTTGGGGTATTTTTGTGGTTCGTTGTTGTTTTGTTATTTTGTGGGGTTTGTTTTTTGTTTTGCCTTTTTTAATAACGATCCTTGTGATTAAACCTGGTCTATCAGTGCATTATTGCATCTCCTGGCACCACTGAGCAAATAGGCTGACACAGCACAGCTCCCTGCTGACCTCCCAGCAACGGCTGATTGACTTTGCAAGGATTTTTCATTTCAGAAACATTTGCAATTTCCTGAAATGACTCCAAAGAATCACATTATTTTATTTCATATTCATGTTTGCTTGCATCAGTTATTTTGGGGGTAGGCGAAAAAAGGATGAAATTGTTTTATATAAATAAGTTGGATGTATTTCATAACGAGCAATGTTCTGACCCTGGCACTATTGTCTCTCTGCCCACGTATGTTGAAATAAAATTTCATTGTGCTAGGATATCACTGGTTTCAAAGAATCCCACCCATTTTATTTGTTTTGCTCTGAAGGAGTATCATTGTAACTCGCTTTATGCCTATTATTAAGAATTAGCACTCCTGAGAATCAAAAATGGTGAAGATGTGAATGTTCAGGGGATTAAACAATTGCAGTATTACAATCAGTTGTCCACCCACAGGCTCAGCAGGTGCTGGAGCAACCAGCCAGGAAATGGAGTATTTTTGGTACTCAATCTGCAGATGCTTTAGTTGCTTATTTTCGTTAGAATCTTCGGAAAAGAAATATGGTGAAAGGACTTTGCTGAGCCCCAGCCTATTGTTATCTGTGAAAGACTTCAGAATTTCCCAAATCATGACTACTTTGATATGATTTCTTCTTCTTTTTCCAGGGAAAAAGTTGTACAGAAAACATTTTATAATCTGCAGTGGGCTTGGGCAGAGAAGTGTCCAGTTCATGTCACAGCTGTCTCTAAGTGACAGCTTCCAGAGGGAAATCTGAAGCACATGTGAATGCATATTTGATTTTTTTTTTTTCTTTATAAGGCAAACTCTGCTCTGTTCAACTCCTGCTCTCTCTGTTGGCTCTAACTGTTTTTCAAGTTGTGGTGTTGTCCCATACCATGACTGCCACCTCAAAGAATGGTCAGTTTGGTTAAGGTACATTGAAAGAAAACCCAACATCACTGTTTCGGGGGGTATGAGTGTCAAATAGAAGTTGGTTGCTCCTTTTACCTCAGACAGTGATCTCTGTTCCACTTTCCCTCATAGTGCCACAGATATAATTCTGGAAGAATTTAACGAGCTTACATACATCAGATGGAAAATAAAATGAGAAAGCATGATTATGAAAGAACTTTTTTTTTCCTCCCTAGTGACTCCAAAAATTAAGACATCCTTGGGCATATTTTCTCCAGTTCATCACCACAGACACTGAATCTTTTTTTTTTTCTGGTCTGCTTATCTTTCTTTGGGTGACAAGTGACCTGTCAATTTGAAGGTGCATTTTCTAACTAGATGGACTTGTCAGGAGACCAGAATTTCTTGTGTTGGATTCGGCCTTTCAACCTGAATTTCTGAACTGAAATAATAGATATGTTGTAGTTATGAAATATGGTTGGAACTCCTAAGGTTCCAACATATGTGAGTGCTGCTAATAGCTTGAATCTAAGTGTTCCTTGTTGCAGAAATTCTGTGAGACTAAAAAGTAGGTTTCCCTCCTGCATTTGTGGAACTCAGAATTCCTCGATGCCCTATCCCATATAATTCCATGTAAAGCACTTGCTGTTTGCAAACCTGACAGAAAGTTGGCCCCACACAGTCATGGCAGTGAGGAGATCACAATGTCCACGTCGATGGGTTTGGCAGAGAGTGACAAAGGTCACACAGCAGACCAGAAGCAGAAACCCCCTCCCTTTTTTGTTCTAAGGATGGAATGAGAATTACTGCTTAGAGAGCAAATTAATGAGGGCTTCAGCTCAAATGTGTTTGGGTGAAGAAACCTGTTTATTAGTTTAGACCTTAGCACAATAAAGACTGGCTGTCTACTATCCTTAGACCTGGACTATGACTCTATATTCCAGGCACTATGAAAACACAGGTGATGGGAGAACTTTGTCATGCAGTATTTAAAACAAGAAAGTTATAACTGTTCTACATACCATACATATTGTCAGAAGTTATATAAGGTATTTTAATATTCTGGAGTCAGGTGGAGCATTAAAAAAATAGAGGCAGTTTTCATTTATGATATTAAATCTTTGTGTATTCAGAGTCTATTAAATTGCATTGAACAAGTGAAGAGGAATCCTACTGCTTTTTATGACAAAGCTCACATCATACGGTGGCACAAGGATTTCAGAAGACAGGATATACTCCAAGTATTCCACTGGTCCCTAGCAGTCACTTTATCCAGGTTGGCCATCTATTCAGAGTGCTTTAAGTGCTGCAGGTCTCTTCTTACTCTCCCTGCCCCCATGTGCCAAATTTAGGGAGGGTCTTTCCGACATGAGCAGCTAGGGGAGTAAATTCTCTGCCCAGATGGTACCCAAATCTTCCTATTTCATGGTGAGGATGCAGAAATGAGAATGAACCTCAGTCTTTCCATTTACATCCAAGCAGCATCCTCTCCCTCACATTAGCATGAGAGCTGCCTGGTTCAGAGACAGGTGATTTGATAACATGGGACTTGGCAGCAGCACCAGCAGTTGTTCTTCTCACCCTCACATCACCTCCTTAGCTGTGCTAGTAAGACATTCCTGTCCTAGCAAGTTATACCCAACCTTACGTGCCACCATAATTGTTTGCCCTGCTGGGGATGATTGTTTCTCCCTTATCAGGGGTCTCAGTGCCATTAAGGTGAGAGGGACAGTGATGGCACTGTCACTGTCACCTTTACTCAGGGGTGCATTATGTGAGTGTCCCCTGACACACCTCGCTTAAATGCTTTGTTCTTGACAGTGGTCTCAGTTCCAGCTGAGCTGACACTGCAACTGTTCTCAGAGCTGCTGTTGCACCCAGTTGGAGGGGTGTCCTTGCACCATCCTCCAGTACCTTAGTTTTAAAACCCGAGAGACTATTTTGCAAATGGAAAGTGTTTCCTAGAAGTAGCATGGCTGTTCTTTCAGCCGCATTGCCTAAAACTTTCTGATCAATGATTCCCTTATTTTGCTTCTATTTTGTGGTTTTACTGATGTTACAAGAACCTGATAAAATAATAATAGATATGCAGGCCTGTGATCTGACTAGCAAAGTTGTAATCTTTCATTTGTAAAGCCCTGAGAGTACTGGGTGTGGATTTTCCTGGTCAGAGCCTCACCTGTAGGTCTCTGAAAGCCAGTACAATTATGCTGTTTTATGTCAGCTGAAGATCGATCCTTCTCTACATGAGCCCTTCTTGATACAAGAGTTCACTTTAGTTACCTGTTCCCCTTTTGGTTTCGTTTTGTTTTGCTTTGGGGAGGGGTGTGTTGTGTTTTGTATGTTGTTTGTTTGGGGTTTTTTGTTTTTTGGGTTTTTTTTAACTCATAACCTTTTTTAAAATATGCTCAGCTCGTCCTTGTTAGGGCAAATGGAAAAAGCATCAGTAAGCACAGAAAATGATTTACACTAACAAGGGAATGCTCGTGTCTTCACTCTGAACAGACACTCAGAAGAGCTTTGCTGGGTAACCTTACTGGAAAGCTGAAGTTACACATTACAGCCCAACTAATCAATGCATCCCATTTTAGATTTTTGTTTCATAATCTTGTGTCCAAAATCAATGTTTCGTAGTGCAAACAAGTATGTTGGTTTGGTTTGTGTTTTCTTCTTGTTGTTTGGATGGTGGTTTTTTTTGTTTTGTTTCTTTGTTTTTTTTAATGTGCTGTATTGTCAAAAACAACAGAATGACCTAAAACCAGAGAGTTGACTCAATTTTACTGCAATGGAGGAACTGCATAAAATGTTGAAAACTTAATGGTAATGGCAAAAGTACTGAATTAATAGCTAGAACATGAGAGCTGCCTGCCAGGATACATAGGAAATTTGGGGTCAGAGGATGAGTAAGAAGTGAGTAAGGGAGAAAACCACTGAAATGTTAGCAGTAAAAAGCTTTTATGGGCAGGAGTAGAAATGCAGAGTGTGTTGGAAACAGCTCGACCCTGCGTGTTCCAGCCGCTCAAGTTACAAGAGTGTAATAATTTCTGTGGTTAATTCTAAATCCTTATGAACCCTGCACACACACTCACAGTGAAGATCCAAGCAAGCAGAAGTACTGTGTCTTCTGAGCAACAGGCCAGAGAAGCTTGGCACCTTTTAAAGCTTTGGGAAGGCGTTTTGGGGTATCTTCCCGAACATGACTGGCAAAAGGACTGATGTGCATAGGAAGTAATTTTACTCATGAGAATACCACACCAGAGGTTGTTCATATTTTAGGACACCTGGCCAGGATGGAGTGTGAAGAGCTGAGATGGGTCCTGAGATGGTAGACCACTGAGAAGCAAAAGCTAGAGCATGGCCTATCTACTTTGATAGACATGGTCTGGAGTCCCTTCAGGTTGAAACCAGGTCCCCCATATCCTGGCAAGTGCTCCAACCACAGTGCTGCTGAATGGAGAAGGAAGTCCTTCCCTGACTCCCACTCAGTTGTTTTAAACAGGCTGGTTATGTGCTGGTGTGGCCAGATGGTTTGAGGCTTAGAATATCAATTTGTGCAGACAGGGAAAGATTTTACACAAACTCCTCCCCTCAGAACTTATTGTCTGCTGTCAGGCTGAGCTCTGCCTTGTGTGTCCCTCGTGTGTAAGTACCCTCTGGATTCATTGCACTGAGAGGCTACACAGGTTATCTTGCTCAGATCTTTCTGTCACACCAAGGTGTAAGCCCATAAAAGTCTTAGGTATTGCCATAGCTGAAGCCTAACCCAGCCTTGTGATGCAGGTGTTCTTGCACTTATACAGTATCCCAGAACCACAAATAATGGTCACAGCAGGAAGGTCTGATCTGAAAGAAATAAATTGGCTAGTAATTATTTATAGAGAAAGGCCAGCTGAATATTAATTGGAATCAATGGCAATTACTGTGCTAGGAAGAAACAACTTAAGATTAAATCAATTAAAGGTAATGCCTGGAAGGAAGGACAATGATATTTAATTTAAATTGTTTTAAAGGGTATTTCACACTCTTAAGTTGTTATTTCCATTAGGTTATTTTAAACATTTTACATTAAAAATTGAATTGAATTTTCTCCTCAAAGGCAGAGAGTAAAAGGAATACTGGTAGCTTTTTATTCCACAAGATAAGTCAGGAATTACACAAAACCCACTTTATTTTACAGTTCTTAGCAAGTGAAAAAAAAATGTTTTGGGAGGATGTCTGAATGGTAAATAATGTACACAGTTTAAAGGGATATATTTTACAGTCTGACACCCTCTATTTATTTTTTTTTCTTTCCTTAAATTAGAATTCCAAGAAAAAAATTTAATCAAAGACCTGTTTGTTTTTTGGCTTGTTGTTTTTGGTTGTGGTTTTTTCCACCCTCTCATGAATGATCTGTTTAGGTGTAGCATTTACCAAGGCACATACATTTGTAATTTGTAATTTGTTATATTTGGAGCTGGAGTTTCTGAAGTTACATAGTTTGGTTGTTATTGTTTAGCTTCTAAACATAGAAACCTGAAATACTAATTACAGAAATAGTTCTCTACTTTTCTTTCCTATTTTTTTTTAAAAAGGGGGCAGTGGTAGAGGAAGCAATGTCCTAAAAGAGAACATGTCCTATAATTGATCTTGGTTATGACTAAGTCCAGTCTGGTTTTCAGAATATGGAAAAAAGAAAGAGGGGATATTTTCAATATGTGTTAACTACTGCCATCCCATGGTCCCTTTGCAGAGATTTTAACTGTACTTGCATAAGCAATATACCATATTTAATATAGTGTGTCTTTATCCATAACATGATCTTTTCTGAGTTTCCTGCTTGTACAGATGGAAGGACTGGCCTTGTGGCAAAAATTTCAAAGGAAATGCTTCCTGAATGGAATGGGGTGAACTTTGCTTAATATTTAGTGTTCTTTCTCTTTTAATGACAAACCTCTGCCCTCATTCCATGTGGGATGGAAAAACCAGCCCCCTGTTCTCTCATACATGGTTTAGAACTTTTTGACACCCATGTGCATCCAGCTGTGCTTTCTCCAGCCCTGGTGCTGAGGATGAACACACTGTTTGGAACAATCTATAGGAGGCACCTTAGTGTAAACTGTTCTGGCTGCAGTGGCTTGACATTGTCTGAAGTTCTGGTGTGTGAGGGAAAGGAGGAAACTCCCTGCAGGACTTGGTCCAGGATTTGCAGCAGCTCAACCTCCTTCATGGGTTAAGGTGAGTACAGCTGATTGGAGGGCATCACATGCTATCCAGAGCTGTGCCAGGTGTGGCATTCCATGGAAAAGGTTGAAAAATTGTTCTACTGCATATCAAGTGCATCTTTATCACACTTGTTCTGCACAGGGCATGAATCTTCAGTAAAGTAGTCAAGGCAATCATTGCACTGAAGAACTATAATTGCAGGTACCCTTTTTCTGAGGCTTTGCCTGTTCTCCAGATGATGCACATTTTGAATGTGTCAGGCCATCAGCTTAGGGGATCCCACCAGATTAAGCTGCTTCATGGCTTGAATTACCTGAAGTTATTGTTTATAATTTTGCCTCTGTCTTGATGTCAGTGCCACACTATAGAGGTTCAAAGTTGCCTTTGTAGTGAGTCCTGTGTTTCTGACATCTCCCTTTGCTATCAAGGTGAGGGTAAGGAGATAAGGAATCCCTTCTCTTCCTGGCCCTCTTTAAACCCAGACAGCCTTCAGCCAAGTATCACTAAAGGGCTTAAGGAACACTGTGCACCCTTAATCAACATTGCTTTGCCTAATGCAGACAGACTCTGTTTGGGCTCTCTGATCAGCTTTGAGACACAGACTGTGCAGATGAGTACTTTGTAATTACTTGTTTACAGCAGTGCAGCCACACTGTATTGGTTTTGGCTGCATTCAGGAAAGCAGTTTTCCTTTTTATTTGAGAAGGGGGAAAAAAATTCTCTTTGCCTGGTTTTTGCCTTCCTCCTTTTAGAAAAGCTTTGAAAAGATGCTACCTTTAATTTAATCTCCATACAAAGCTTCCATCTAGATCTGTTAACATATGAAGCAGTTAGTTTTAAAAGTTTAAAGGCTTCTTAATTCATGAAATAGAAATGCCATGAATACAGTTGGGAAAATGCCTCCTAATTCAGTTGTGCTTTGGGGTGAAATCTGTATAATACCCAAATAAACAATTTAGACTTAAAGAAAGACTGCAGGCTACTGCTGGAGCTCAGAGCAGATTTTGTTCTGGTGTAATCTGTAAAAACTTCACTGAGTTCTTCTGTAGTAGTAAAAAATCTGGTCTTTTTGTAACATCACGTAGTTGAAGGTTTTCCATTTCATTTAAATTAGTTTTTCAGGGATGTAGGTGCCTAAACTTCATTGTTATTGCTGATTTAAGCATTGCTGAAATGCAAGCATAGTGTGGTATGAAGTGTACGTGAAAATTGCAGTGACCTTTCTTCTAATAGGTTCAGCAAGGTGTTTGTCAAACTTTCCCAGTAAACAGCAATTAGATAACAAACAATTTCACAGAATAATCTCTCATAAAACTCTTATTGCTGTAAGTTTTGAAGATTTCCCCACACATTTGGTACAACATTTGCAATAGATTTGAATGGGCTTTGCATTTACTTTGTATAAGAACAGTGATGTTTAATGCCTGCACAAGCCTCTGGAGAAACATTCTCTATAGCTCTAATTCAAACTACACCAGCTGGGCAGATAAATCATGATGTAAAAATACATCATTTTTATTGGAATATTTTGTAGAAATGAACAAAACTAGGTATGCTTCCCTTCATGAATTTCCCCTAAAAATGCTGGATTTACTATAATTAATTTTGTTCTTACAGAAACCGTCATTTAGTGGTAACACTATTAAACAAGCGAAATACAAATTACAAGTGACATTTATATGATCATAATCACTCCTTTCTGGCTGCCAGGAAAATTTGTTCAGAGAGGAACCTGCATTTTTGCAGATGGCATGAAAAAAAAATGAAGCTTGCAGAACACACCATTATTCCTGTGAGGCCGTCAGTTCGTCAGCTGAAGCAGCCAAGTCTTGACGAGCTGCAACCGATCAGCAAATGGGAAATGAGCAGGAGTATAAATTCCCAGCAAACCGAATCATTAACATTTGCTGCCTGCATCCTGAAAACACAGTAAATCAAAAGTGTCATGATATATCAAGACAAAATATCATTACTAATTGGGATTAATTTGCTGCTGTGGGATTGCTGACCTTTGCTGAAAGAAAAAAACACCTGCTCGGTAACTCTTGTTACTTAATCTCTTTTTTCTTTTTCTTTGAGGATATGGTAAGATTTCAGGATACAGGCTCTTCTAAAAAGTACCATTCTTGTTGAATTTTTCTTTTTTGATGGACAAATATGATATTTTCATTTAAGAAATAACCTTTTTGTGGATATGAGTGTGCCGAGGGAGTATTAGATAACAAAGATGAAGTTTTGTATAACCTTAAGCAACGTTAAATTGACTTTATTTCTTTCAATTGTTGAATGGAGGAAGCTCCGCTGTCAGCTTCATTGAGCACTTGTTAGTGTTTCCCAAAATGCTCATTGATATTTTCAAAAGTTTCTGAAGTGCTCTCAGCTGAAAGTGTGCTGCAGCTGCAAGCCAGTCTCCTGCCTCTCTTCTGACTGAAGCAGGAATGCTGTGGACACTTCACTCTTCAACCAGCTGCCTCAGACAGGCCTGGGGAAACACTCACTGCTGCCAGCCTGTCCATGCCTGGTGGGGAGGCATCAGTGTAGAACAGGATCCCAAAAAGGTCAGTCCCCTTCCCCATGTTTACTGATACACTGGTGTAAGGTATCATGATCTGGGGTTATTTTTAACTCCTTTGTACTTATACAAGACAGAGAACATAAAAGACAAGCTGGGCCTTGAAGGGAAAAGATGGGGTTAGACCAGGCTGATAGAGGTGGAAGCATATTACTGTTCTGAAAACATAGATCCCATGGCTGAGGAAGGGAAGAAGTGATAATTGTGTTAGGGAGGTGTTAGGCTGCCCAGTATATCCCAGCTTCCTAGGAATATAGTTAGGGTCAAAAATTGACCTTCCCCTTTTGCATGCTCCATCCCAATTTATGGTAAGACACCAGGGATAGGAGAGGAAGGAAGGTGTGGGAAGAAACAGAACAGCACAGCTGAGGATGGAGATTTCCTGACCCATCTACTACCACCACTGCATTTCAGACCCGTTTCCCTCTGGCTGTCATCTCTGCCAGCCTACTTCCAGAAGACAACTATGGGATGGCCACAGGCTCAACTATTCAGATTCCACACGTTCCACTTTCCATCTGTGTGCTCATGTATCCAGCTCCAGTGTAGTCCCTAAAAATGTTCTTACACTGGGGTTTTGTTGAGAAAAAGAAAAGTCAGTTAAACTGACAAAATCATCCTCTTGCTCTTGACATCATTAGGTATTTTGGTGCTTGTTTCGATGCAAAGTTACCAGATGCTTGAATCTTTCCCTGCTGATGAGTTGCTCCCCAGGTTTTGCTTAATATGTCCCCAAGCTCTCACCAAATTGTAGTTAAGCATCTATTTAGTCTGCCAGGTTTATGCATGTTCTTCATTAATTTCTGATGCTTGCTCCTTTGTAATGATTTCTTGACTCTCCTATACACACTAAATCATTCTGTCTCTGTAAATACAGGACAACGTGAAGTTATTATAGAGCTTCATGACTATAATGCAAGAAGAGAATGGTACAGTTATAAGCTATTTCTCAAGTGATTTAGGTTTCTAATATTGTAACCTTCTTCTTTTACTGTCTCATAAAATATACTAACACAAAAGGCTTTTGCCATTTTCTTCCATTTCTTTTGGTCTGGGGTCATTACCCTGTGTTTATGTCCAAAAAAGAGGTAATTTTTTCCTGTTTTAAGCAAACCCTCCCCCCTGGCTTTTTATTTTTCTTTATAATGGTGGGAGAAGGTGCATTGTATGCAGAGATCGAACAAGCACACAATAAACTGATATCCCCAGGTTCTTGCATCACTCTGAGACAATGTTACTAGAACTGTTATACCGACTATAATAATCCAAACATCCACACTGACACTAAAAAGGGAAAAGGACAATGATCTATAAATAATTAAGAGAAAAAAAATCATTTGTTCTCTGTTTAAATGCCCAGGGATAAGCTCTTGTTTCAGCTTGAGACATGTTACTGCCAAAATTGATAGGCCAAGGTCAGTCTGAGTTTTGCACAGAGTTCTCCTTGAAATAGTGTTTTCTTGTTCAGAGTAAAGGACTAACACCAGCATTGGTGTAAAGCTGATGCCATAACCAGGGGAGCTTGTTTTAGCAAATGCCTGTGTGAGCTCTGATGTGAATTTCTGTGGATCTGTCTTGTGTCCTCACTTAGGTAAATCCACAGTGGTGTATGCAGGAAATAAAACACATGCCAGGCTGAAGAAGAGTTCTCCCATGGCAGAAGTCAGTGGGCCACTACACATGCACTACAGTTTCTTGCAAGCCCTGTGGAAGGGGGATGTTGGCTGTGACAATTTGAGGTCACTTATGGAATTGACCTCTTATTTGACTTTGCCTTCAGAGGATGCAAAAGAGTTTGGACTGATAGGGGGCTTTTTTCGAGAATTCTCAAGTTCAGGAAGGCTGTACTTATGCAAGTGCTACATTCAAATAGGGGGGAAAAGTTTATTAGGAAAATAAAAGTCCATATATTAAGTAGCATATCAGGAAAAAAAAGAAACATTTGCAGACCTTCATTGCATATTTGACTGTGGTGTGAATGATATGGGGGGTATTTGGATGACGTTGCTGTTCAGAGAGGTTAATGAGTTTATCGAAATAGAAGACAAATATTAATCCTGTGCTTCTATCAATGACTAAATGAAGACAAAACAAAAGAAAAATCCTCTCATTATAAAGTGCTGCATTATACTTATGTGACTCATTTGTTTAATATGTGTATAGAATGGCTTCAGATGCGTGATAAACTACCAGCTTGCCTATTGAGCTCAAGCTGACTTTATTAACATCATCATTAAAAGCACATATGCATTATAACATAAATTTAATAATTAAGCTGTTTTAATTAGTGTATCTCAGCTTTAAGTTCCCAGTGCTTAACTTCAGATTCAGTGTAGCCATGTATCGAGAGCAGCACAATGGCTCACCCGAGAGGCACAGGCAAAGCCTCCAGTGTGCCCTGCTGTGCTTTTGGGTTCAGATCCATGGAAATATGGATGGAAAGACTTTCTTAAGTCACCTCAATTACAGTTTAATAGAGCTGTTAGTGCTTCACTATATGTCACACAGATTGCTACAGTCGACAGCAATGGTTATGACTTCCAGTTCTTCCACTGAATCCCTTAAAATGTATGTACATATCTATACATATGTATACATTCACATTATTATGATGCAGCAGGCTATTTAAAATCCTTGTCTGTCATGGACTTTCTTTTTCCTTTAACACAAGCATAGCTGTTGACAAATAATTACTTTTTCAACTGATTTCTGCCATCTCAAAGAATGGCAGATAACAGCAGCTGAACTCTGCTCTGGGCTGGGGAGGCTTCTGGTATAGCAGAGCCTTATCCATTTGCTCTCATTTTGCTATATTTCAACTTTCAAAAGCTTCTGCTGAAAAAAAAATCTACCCCCTTCAGATGGAGTCACCTGTCTGTTTAGCAGCTTGTCCTATTGCACCTAATGTGTTAAGATGACTCTTGTTGCAGAGTAATTCTTCTTGGACCCTTTCAGACTATGTAATACCTGAACATTCCAGTCTTCAGACTGCATTTGGCAGCTTCTTTCCTGTTAACCTCACTGGCCTTTTGCAAATACTGTGTTATTCTCAAACCTGTTTTTTTTTAAGTCAGTCAGAAATTAATAACTTATGAACAAATCATCCTTCATGTGTTGGTTTAATTCCTTATGATCAAATCATCCTTCATGTGTTGGTTTAATGCAGCTTTCTTTTTCTAACTTGAAGCAGTGCAAAGTTTTATATTTACACCATTCTGGAAAGATTTATCTCCTGAGATGAACTGTCTGGTTCATTCTTTTTCATAAATGGATCAGGATGTAATAAATCTATAAATGGATTTTTTTATAAAAACAGATCAGGAAGTACTGACCACTCATAGTGTTCCATGCAAAAAACTGGCCCATTTTAATCAGGAATAGCAATCGCTGAGATATGTCATGTGAGAATGAAGGAGAGTCTCAGGGATGAACTCAGACTTTTACCCACCTAGGAAATATCTCTCCTTATATTGTTCATAAGTGAAAAGAAATTCTACTTTATCATTATGACCTCTGTTATTAAGGAGAAGATCCCTTTGAAAAACACGTGAATTCAACTGAATAAACTGAAAATTGAAAAGTAGTGATGAAAATGCAAGCATTGCTAATTGCATAACTAAACCAGAAAGATAGAAACTGTGATTTTTTTTCTCTGTAATCCTTTGTTGTTAATAAACTTTCATGTTTCTGCCTGGGGGTGGTGAGGCACTGCAACAGGTTGCAGAGAGAAGCTGTGGCTGTCCCATCCCTGGCAGTGTTCAAGGCCAGGTTGGATGAGGCTCTGAGCAACCTGGTCTGGTGGAAGGTGTCCCTGGCCATGGCAGGGGGTTGGAACAAGATGATTTTTAAGGTTCTTTCTAACCCAACTCGTTCTGCAATTCTGTAAAAAGTTTGATAAATAGCTTTACCCACAAAACATAAGGATTTTTGAATCATTGCTCTTTTAACAAAATGACCAGTCTAAGAAAGTACAACTGGAAATTTTTACCAGGATGACTAAATGTGGGCATTCAGTGCAGTGTGGAGGCAGCAGCCTCCTAGGAATTGAATGAATTCACAGATAGGACTCAACATGTAACTGTGAATGATTATGTGGTTCTCTGAGGTAAAAATTAGCTGGTGCCATACATAGAATGCATCTTATCTCCTAGCAGAAGGGGAAAACTGTCTTTTTTTTTTGTCCATGACATGCTGCAGAGAGAACCATGTAAAATTTCAAGAGTTTTCCTGACTACCACAGTAAATGCAGCACTGAGTTCCTCAGCTTGCATAAAGATGATGGAATAAATAGCTGAATACAGAGAAAGACTTCACCAATAAGTACATTGACTAAGTTGTCAGTGTAGAATAATTTTGATTTTCTTGGAATGCTTTCTGGAAAATCTCTTTGAAAAGCCCTGCCCTCTGTTACAGGGTTGCATATGGCTCCCTTTGTAAATTGTATTCAAAGGAAGAATTCTCCTGGCAAGCGTTTTACACCTCCAGCTGTCACTACAAATACTGTGGAGTCATTCATAAAACAGTTCATGAATGAATATAGGGGATATCTTCTGTCTTCACATTCACAGTAGATGAGCACCAGGAAATGGAAGCAGGTTCATCTACTGAAACTTCCCAAAGGTTCCCCATGGTGGCATATTCTCTCTATTGGAAAAGAACCATTTTTTTCCCTTCTCTTTATTTAGATAAAATTAAGTTAATGCGTAGTGAATATGAAGACAGGGGCAAAATGAGTGACTAAGTCTCAGAGTTGATCGTGTTTGTAAATTAATAATTTTTAATATATTCCAATAACTTTTAAGGCTCCTTCTGAATACATGATTGTCTTGTTGCACTCAAAAGCCCCTTCTGAAAAGTACTGACTGTGGATGTCTACTATAAACACACATACTGAGTATTTGTCAGAGTAGTCTCCAGAGAGTTGCACTGGTAGATTGAGTTTTGCACATTTTTAGCCAAAAAAGCCATGCTCTTTTCTAAGAGCATCTTCTTCATCTTCTCTCTCTCTCTCTCTCTCTCTCTCTCTCTCTCTCTCTCTCTCTCTCT